>NC_080790.1:61819013-62133299 GCF_028018385.1 Neofelis nebulosa
GGGTTTAAAATCCCACAAAGGCCAAGAGGTGGGACAGGGTCCTCCCTGGTGCTTGCATTTCAAAGAGGTAATTTCAAGGCCCCTAAGAAAGACCTTAGAGGGATTCAAAACTGGCAAGAGGCTTATTTAGCTTTTTAAAAGGTATACATACCTCTCAAAGAGAGACATCATTTATAATTTCGATTTTTCTAAAGGAATTGCTGAGTAAAAAGAAAGGAGGTGAGATTTCTTGTCCATTTTGGTACCAGGGAAATTTTTTAATTTAGTTTTTAGACGAATTTAACCTTACAACCCCCAATATCAGAACTGTAAGGGAGAACTTAGCACAGATGTTTAAGAATTCATTAGGAAGGTGAATGACAAATAGGAATGGAAAATATTTTGTGTCTATTTGTTTATATTCCACCTTCAGAAATTGATTGGTTTTAGGTGCCTCTTGAACTTAATAGAGGATAATAATGTTTGTCTACTGAAGAGTTCTGGACCGAACAGAATCTGTCCCAGTTGCAGTACTTAGGACCAGTTCTAACACCACTCCAATCTGTAAACTCACAAGTTGTACCTAAGGAGATTTAGTAACAACCATAGAATTTTGAACTAATCAATTGTTATCTTTTATTTTTCAAAGACTGACTTATTTAAATCTCCTCATTAATAGGACCGCATGTTTATATTTATTTCCAGGGCTTTTTTAATTTGTCATATGACTAAGCTATGGGTTTTATTATCTTACCTTCCTAAAGATTTGTTTTAACCCTTTCACATTTTTTTTAAAGTAGTGGAACGCTCTTTTGAAAGGTTCAGTCCGTATCTGAAAAGGGAAAATATTTTAGTTGTACAGGATACATTTATTTATTTTTTTATTAAAAAAATTTTTTAATGTTTATTTTTGAGGGCGGGAGGGGCAGAGAGACAGGGAGACACAGAATCTGAAGCAGGCTCCAGGCTCTAAGCTGTCAGCACTGAGCCTGATGTGGGGCTCCAGAGAACCCTGAGATCATGACCTGAGCTGAAGTCAGACACTCAACTGACTGAGCCACCCAAGTGCCCCTATTTTTTTAATTTTAGAGTGAGGGAGAGAGAGAGTGCACATGAGCAGGGGAGAGGGGCAGAGGGAGGGAGAGAGACAGGGATAGAGAGAATCCCAAGCAGGCTCCACACTTAGGGCAGAGCCTGATGTGGGGCTGGATCCCACCACCCTGGGATCATGACCTGAGCTGAAATCAAAGAGTCAGATGCTCAACCAACTGAACCACCCAGGTGCCCTCACTTAATTTTTTAAGATAGAAAGATTGCAAGACAAGGTGATGGATGGACTAAAAAACAACAAAGGTAAGTAGTAATTTTGATTTTGAGGGGACTTATGCTGAGAAAAAAGAGCTTATTACTGTAAAGATGATAGGCAGCTAGTTATTGGCACTTATAGAAGAGAATAGCGCATGCTAGTTTTCCTCGAAGGCACCCAGTTGTTGATACTGTTCATTCAGTTCAACAAATATCTATTCTGTGCCAGGTACTCTTTAGGTGGTGACACACTAAGAAAGAAGACAGAGCATCTGCCTTCATGCAGTTATGGCCCACATGAAAGACATCGAGCATATTATCAAAAAAGATCCTTTAAAATACTATCCTGAAGGTATTTTGTTTTTTTGTTGCTGTAAAGAAAATAAAGCAATGGGATAGTATATGACTGAGGATGGGGATGCTCTGAAGACGTGACATTTGAGCTGAGTCCTAAGTGATCAGAAAGAGGTATCCACAGGAAGATTCAGGGAAAGAACATTCTAGTCAGAGGAATAGCAAGTACCAAATCCTGGAGATTGGTAAGAGCTTACCTGAGGGATGGAGAGAAGGCCAGGAGGACTAACGCAAACAGAATGAGGTTGAAGAGGTAAGCAGGGGCCAGATCCTCTAGGACTTTGTAGATGATGATAAGGAAGATGAGGTTTAATTCCAGTAGCACACAGAAAGCTATTGGAGAGTGTTGTGTGTGATTGATTTATGAATACATTTTGAGATGTTTACTCAGGCTGACATGTTAAAGTTAGTGAACACTACCTGGTGGCTGTTGGAGTAGTCTAAATGAAAGAAGTGCTTTGGATTAGTGTCTTAGCAGAGGAGATCGCGAAAAGAAGTCAAATTTAGTAAGCTATTTTGATGACCGAGGCAGAAGGACTTGGTGATGGACTGGATGTAGGGAGGAGTAGGGAGAAAAGTAAACAAGGGCAATTCTCACATTTTTAAAAAAATTGTTTTTAATGTTTATATTTTTTTATTTCCAAGAGAAAGAGAAAGAGAGCATCAACAGGGAAGGGTCAGAGAGAGAAGGAGACACAGAATCTAAAGCAGGCTCCAGGCTCAAATCCACAGACTGCAAGATCATGACCTGAGCTGAAGTCGGATGCTTAACCGACTGAGCCACCCAGGCACCCCTCCCACATTTTTGGTGTAAGCAACCAGGTAAAAAGGAAGGCTAGTAAAGAAAGAGGTTTGAGAGGGAAAATCAGGAGTTGTGTTTTTGACATGTTAAGTTACAGATGCCTAGTAGACATCCTAGTAGACAGTGGAATATACAGAACAAAAGCTAAGGGAAAAGGTCAGGGCTAGAAATAAAGATTTGGGAATCAGTGGCATTTCATTTGGGATAAGACTACCTAAACATAGAGTGTAGATAGAGGGGAAAAAATATGAAAAAGAACCCTGGGATCCTTGAATTCTTAGAGAACTGGTAGAGAAGAAGGAGCTGCCAGTGAAGCAGGAGGAAAACCAAGAGACTATGATGTCCCAGAGGGTGTTTCAGAAAGAATGGAGATGGTCAGCTGTGTTAAATGATGCTGAGAGATTGAAAAAGATAGAATAAAGAAAGGACCTTGGATTTGGCAAGATGAAGGTCATTAATGGCCTTGATAAGAGCCATGTCAATGGAATGGTGGGGATGAAAGCTGAATTTGAGGAGGTTGAGGAGAATGATAAAAACAAGGAGTACAGACAACCTTTTCAAGAGTGTTAAAGGAAACAGAAATGAGGCAATAACTGGAGGGGGAATGCAGAACTATATGAGGCTAAGGGCTGTCACTCACAACCACAATTTCAACATGTTAACACAATTGAAGTTTGTTTATTATTCAAGTCACAGTCCAGTGTGAGTTGAGTGGCTTTCTTCCAGGAGTAATCTGGAAGATGCCTTCAGTCTTGTAGCATCAACATGCGGCCTTCAAAATCAGCCTGGAAAAGAAAAGAGAGTAGAGGATCATACATGGGAGATTTTTATGGGCCAGGCCTGAAAGTTGAGTACATTACTAAGTCACAATTTACTTTCTATATGACTTCCACAAGGAGGCTGAAAAATAGAATTTGAGAAATAGCATTTAGCTATATGCTCGGGAAGAAGAAAATAAAATGAGTATCAGTGAGCACTAGCAGTCTCTGGCACTGAAGATTTGCTTTGTTTATAGAGAGTGATATTAAGGCATATTTGTATAAAGATGAAAGGGACTTGGCAGCAAAGGAGAAATTGATGATAGAGAGAAGGGGGCTAATGAGTGAGGCAGGGAAAAAGGGTGAAATGTAGAGGACAGATGTACAGGGTTGGCTGTAGATTGGAATGGGGACTCCTCTGTGGTAATGAGAAGGAAGGCAGAGAGGATGCAGAGAACCTGGTACACTTGATGGTATAAAAATGAGGTAGTCAGGGGTGCCTGGGTGGCTCAGTCGGTTAAGCATCTGACTTTGACTCAGGTCATGATCTCCCGGTTCGAGAGTTCAAGCCCCGCGTCGGGCTCTGTGCTGACAGCTCAGAGCCTGGAGCCTGTTTTGGATTCTGTGTCTCCCTCTCTCTCTCTCTGACCCTCCCCTGTTCATGCTCTGTCTCTCTCTGTCTCAAAAATAAATAAACATTAAAAAATTTTAAAAATAAATAAATAAATAAAAATAAAAATGAGGTAGTCAAATTTCTCCCCCCCCCCTTTTTTTTTTAGTAAATTATGAGGTAAAATTCAACTGAGAGTAGAGGGCAAGGAGAGAATAGAAGGTTGGAGGAAGAGGAGAAGCCAAAAACATGGTCTCTGAGAGTGGAACTTTAGAAGGTATTTCTGCTGTACTGAATGACTATTTGAAACTTGTGGTCATAAACGTAATGTCAGACCAGTAAACACTATTTCTTATATGGTTTTTGTTTGCTTTTCAGAGAGAGAAAAAGTGGGGGAGAGGGACAGAGGGAGAAGGAGAGAGAATCTGAAGCAGGTCCCACATCTAGCATGGAGCCCAATGCAGGGCTTGATCTCAGGACTGTGAGATCATGGCCTAAGCCAAAATTAAGATTTGGATGCTTAACCAACTGAGCCACCCAAGCACCCCTTTATATGGTTTTTAACCCAGGGAAGATCAATGGGCAATATTGTCTTGAAAAAGAAGACAAAGAATTAGGAAAATTTAAGTTTCACTGAGAATATGAGGGAAGGATGCTTAATACTTCTCAACCCACACATACTCCCTGTGTGATCTGATCCATTCTCATGATTTTACCTATGATTCCAGGACCATATGTATCCAGTTGTCTTCCAGACACTTCACTGGGAGCCCTATCGGCATGCCAACCTCAACCTACTCACCATTTCTCTCCCAGGTTTACTGTTACTCACATATTCTTTGTACCGCCATCTACTCAGACACAGGTTAGAAAGTTGGGAGCCATCTCTGACTCTCACCATCTCCCATCTACCCTACAACATCCCGTCACCAAGTACTGCAGATTTTACCAATAAAATATGAATCCATTTCTTTCCCACTTTGATTGCCATTGTCAATGTTCTTCATTATATCGCACCTAAACTCCTGGAATGGTCTCCTAACTATTATCCCTGCCTACACTTTTAACCCCTGTGAAAGCCATTCGAACCTATTCAAATCCATTGTCACCTGAGTCTTTAGTATGAATGCACATCTTTCAGCCTCATCTTCTGCATTCCATGCCTTGCACTTTTACACCTCAATCAACTGCTTTGTAGCTTCTCATATCCCAGAAGCTATGCTCTTTCTTGTCCATCTGCCTTTGTTCTTACTTTCCCTTCTACCTAGAAGTTCCTCTCTAGAAACATGCCATGTTCATGGATTGAAAGACTTAATATTGTTTAAATATCAGTTCTCCCCAAATTAGTCTATAGAATTAATGAATCCCAATTGAAACTGCAGCATATTTTTGTTGGAATTGAAAAGGTGATTCTTAAATATATAGAGAAATGCCAAGGTCCTGGAATAGCCAAGCCAATAGTGAAGAATAAAGCTGAAGAATCTACATTACCACATATCCAAATTTATTATAAAACTACAGAAATTAAGATAGTATGATATTAGCACAAGTTTAGACAAATAGAATAATGGGCTGGACTAGAAAATCCAGAAACAGACCCATACATATACAGTCACTTGTTTAGAACAGTCTCTACTGCAGGTGGGGGCAGGGGGGTGGGGGAGGGAAGGAGGTCTTTTCATTAGTGCTGGGAAAAATTTGTCATCTGGAAAATAATAGAACCTGAACCTAACCTTACACCATGCCCAAAATATTTTTTTAAATGGATCATAGACTATGGGGGGACCTGGGTGGCTCAGTTTGGTTAAGTGTTTGACCCCTCATTTCGGCTCAGGTCATGGTCTCACTGTTTGTAGAATCAAACACTGTGCCAGGCTCTGTGCTAACAGCGTGGAGTCTGCTTGGGTTTCTCTCCCCCCTCTCTCTCTGCACCCCCCCCCAAAATAAATAAACCGTAAAAAAGATTAAAATAAAATAAAATGGATCATAGACTTTAATGTGAACAGCAAAATGATAAAACTTCTAGGAGAAAACATAGGAGAATACCTTCATGAACTTGAGAAAGGCAAAGACTTCTTGAACAATGTACAAAAAGCAATAACAAAGAAAAGATAGATAAATTGGACTTAATTAAAAGTAACAGATGCCACTAAGAATAAAAAGGCAAGCTACATACTAGGAGAAGATACTTGCAATACATACATCTGGTAAAGAATTCTGTGGTGTCCATCAGTTACTTTGCTTAGATTTCACTTCTAGAAAAGATCTACCTCAGCTTGCAAGCCAAGTACACACATTTCCTTAGAAACATCTAGCCAGTTATAAGCACAGTTGTGGGACAAGGGCTCACTATCTCCAACCAGTACAGAACTTCTCTATGGGGAGCTGTTGTGTTAGAGCTTCTCATTGGACTGGTTAAGACTTTCTCAGAGATGTACTTCAATCTGATTGTATTCCTACCCAATTCTCCTTCCTTTTCCTTTTTCACAAGTGTCAGATCTGCATCTGAAGACTCTTCCTGCCTATTCCTTTATTTCTCTCCCCTTTATTTTTCATAGGCATTTCCCCCAATACATCAATTGCATTGATCTTTTTTTTTTTAACGTTTTATTTTTATTTTTGACACAGGGAGAGACAGAGCATAAACAAGGGAGGGTCAGAGAGAGGGAGACACAGAATCCGAAACAGGCTCCAGGCTCTGAGCTGTCAGCACAGAGCCCGACGCGGGGCTCAAACTCAGGGACCGCGAGATCATGACCTGAGCCAAAGTCAGCTGCTCAACCGACTGAGCCACCCAGGCGCCCCTCATTGATCCTTTCATATTGGTATCTGCTTCCCATGGGATCCAACTAACATACTCCTATCCACTCTACAAATCAGTAAGAAAAAGATAACTCAATTTTTTAAGTGGCAAGAAGACCCCAACAGGTCTCTTTACAAAAGAGAATAGCCAAATAATTAATAAGCATATAAAAAGGTGCTCAGTCAAAAGGGAATTGTGTACAAAACTCATAATAAAATATTGCTACACCTTCATCAGAATGGCTAAAATTAAAAGAACAATGCCAAGGCACTTGGGTGGCTCAATCAGTTAAAACTCTGACTTGATTTCATCTCAGGTCATGATCTCACATTTTGCTATCAAATAGCACTGTACATTACAGAGAAATCATTCACAAAAAAAGGAGTCTATCAATGTGGCAAACTTTCATTGTTTTGTTTTAAAAAATGACTATAGCCACCCCAACCTTCAGCAACCACCACTCTGATCAGTCAGCAGCCATTAACATCAAAGTAAGACCCTCCACCAACAAAAAGATTTCAACTCGCTGAAAGCTCTGATGATGGTTAGTATTTTTAGCAATAAAGTATTTTGACTTTTCATTTTGTTAATAGTCCCCTTTGCTGTACAAATGCTTTTTAGTTTGATGTAGTCCCACTTGTTTATTTTTGCTTTTGTTTCTTTTTCCTTAGGAGACAGAAAAATATTGCTGAGGCCATTGTCCAAGAGATGTTTTCTTTTAGGAGATTTATGGCATCGGGTCTTACATTTAGGTCTTTAATCCATTTTGAGTTTATTTTTGTGTATGGTATAAGAAAGGGGTTCAGGTTCATTTTTTTTTGCATTTTACCAATGCCATTTATTAGAGAGACTGTCTTTTCTCCATTATATATTCTTGTCTCCTTTGTCATAGATTAATTGAACCTCTCTATAAATGTAGAGGTTTTTCTCTGGGCTCTCTATTCTGTTCCATTGATCTATTTTTGTGCCATTATCATCTATTTTGATTACTGTGGCTTTGTAGTATAGTTTGAAATCTGAGATTGTGATACTTCCAGCTTTCTTCTTCTTTCTCAATATTGCTTTGGCTCTTTGAGGTCTTCCGCAGTTCCATACAAATTTTAGAATTATTTGTGTTCTCGTTCTGTGAAAAGTACTCCTGGTGTTTTGATAGGGATTACACTGAACCTGTAGCTTGCTTTGAGTAGAATGGACATTTTAACAATATTAATTCTTTTAATCCATAAATATGGTGTATGTTTCCATTTATTTATGTATATTTACTTTCTTTTAACAGTGTCTTATCATTTCTTTCACCTCCCTGGTTAAATATGTTCCTGAGTATTTTATTCTTTTTGATGCAATTGTAAATGGGATTATTTTCTTAATTTCTTTTTCTGCTAGTTATCAGTATATACAAACACAACAGATTTCTGTATATTAATTTTGTATCCTGCAACTTTACTGAATCAAAATATATTTCTTCTTTTTACATTTATAAGATATATTTATTATTTTTTGACCAAAGTACAATAATTTTTAAATCTCCTTAAACAACTGAAAAAAAAAAAGTATTCAAGAAAATAAAACACAAATGAGAAATTTAATAATTAGATTTTTGCTTCATACCAACCCTACATTTAGTCTATAAAACAAACAAACAAAAAAACTTGAAATGTTACTAAAACACTAACCAAATCACAAAATGTATTTCTTAAATAATATGTTTTAAAAATCAAAATGATTGGGGCGCCTGGGTGGCTCAGTCGGTTAAGCGGCCGACTTCGGCTCAGGTCATGATCTTGCGGTCCGTCCGTGAGTTCGAGCCCCGCATCGGGCTCTGTGCTGACAGCTCAGAGCCTGGAGCCTGCTTCCGATTCTGTGTCTCCCTCTCTCTCTGCCCCTCCCCCGTTCATGCTCTGTCTCTCTCTGTCTCAAAAATAAATAAATGTTAAAAAAAAAATTTTTTAAAAATAAATAAAAATCAAAATGACTCCTTGATCCATTGGCTGCAGAATGGATGTCATGTTAGCAGCCATGAAAACAATGTGCATCTCACCGTACATCTCCATCAGCACACTTGAGTGACCATGTGCATTGTCAATAAGCAGTAATATTTTGACAGGAACATTTTTCTCTGAGCAGTAAGTCTCAATAGTGGGCTTAAAATATTCAGTAAACTGTGTTTGAAACAGATGTGCTGTAATCCAGGCCTTGTGGTTCCATTCACAGAGCACTGAAAGAGTAGATTTAGCATAATTCTTAAGGGCCCTAGGATTTTTGGAATGGTAAATGAGCATTGGCTTCAACTTCAAGTCCAGTTGCCTTAGATCCTAATAATGAGTCAGCCTGTCCTTTGAAGCTTTGAAGCCAGACATTGACTTCTTTCTAGCTATTAAAGTCCTACCTTTTTCCAATGGAAGACTGTTTGACCACACTGATAGTCTGTTGTTTACTGTAGCCACCTTCATTAATGAAGATAACTTCTAGATAACTTGTTGCAGCTTCTACATCAACACTTGCTGCTTTACTTCACACTTTTATGTTGTGGAGATGGCTCTTTCCTTACTTCATGAACCAAACTTTGCTAGCTTCAGACTTTTCTTCTGTAGCTCCCTCACCTCTCTCAGCCTTCACAGAATTGAAGAAAGTTAGGGCTTTGCTCTGGATTAGGTTTTGGCTTAAGGAAATGTTGTGGCTGATTTGATCTCTCAAGACCACTAAAACTTTCTCCATATCAGCAATAAGGCTGTTTCACTGTCTTATCATTTGTGTATTCACTGCAGTAGGACTTTTCGTTTCCTTCAAGAACTTTTCCTTTGCATTTATAACTTGGCTAACTGGTGCAGGAGGCCTAGCTTTTGGCTTGTTTTAGCTTTTAACATGCCTTTTTCTAGCTTTTGATTGATTTATTTGAGAGAGAGCATGAGTGGGGGAGAAGGGCAGAGAGAGAGAGAGAGAGAGAGAGAGAGAGAATCTTAAGCAATGCTCCATGCTCAATGCAGAGTCCGATTTGGGGCTCAATCCCACAACCCCAGGATCATGACCTGAGCTGAAATCAAGAGTTGGATGCTCAACTGACTGAGACACTCAGGTGCCCCTCTAGCTTTTGATTTAAAGTGAGAGAAATGTGAGCTGTGCTTGGCTGGCTCAGTTGGTAGAATATGAGACTTAATCTTGGGTGATAAGTTCAAGCCCCACATTAGTCATAGAGCTTACTTAAAATTAAAAAAAGTGATACACATGTGATTATTCTTTCACTTGGATACTTAGAAGCCAT
The DNA here is from genome assembly GCF_028018385.1 of Neofelis nebulosa. NCBI lineage: Eukaryota > Metazoa > Chordata > Mammalia > Carnivora > Felidae > Neofelis > Neofelis nebulosa. The sequence continues at coordinate 61,828,884 of NC_080790.1, forward strand.
TTTAGGGTTATTAATTGGCCTAGTTTCAATATTGCTATGTCTCAGGGAATAGGGGTCCCTGAGGAAGGAGAGAGAGATGGGGAACAATTGGTCGGTGCATCAGTCAGAACATACACAACATGTATCGATTAAGTTTGCCATCTTTTATGGGTGCTGTTTGCAATGCCCCAAAATAATTAACATCAAATATCATAGATCACCATAACAAATGTAATAGTAATGAAAAAATTTGAAATATTGTGAGAATTACCAAAATGTGACACAAAGACACAAAGTGAGAAAATGCTGTTGAAAAAATAGTGCCAATAAACTTGGCTGGTGCAGGGTTGCCACAAACCTTCAGTTTGTAAAAATTGCAATCTGCAAAGTACAATAAAGAGCAATAAAACAAGATATGTCTGTATATTGAGTTCAAAAACAGATAAAACTAATTTTTGTGATGGAGGGCAGAATGTTGGGTACCTTTGGGGTGGGTATTGATGAGAAGTGGCCCAAAGGAGCCTTCTGAGTTGCTAGATATATTCTATATCTTGATCTGAGTGATGGGTGATAAAGACTTAATCCTTGACCAAACTCTAGTCAGCCTCTGCTGAGCCCTCTTTTCAACAAGCCCTCAGTCTTGACCTATAACAACTCTTTTTTTTTTGTTTTGTTCTGTGGGTTTTGTTTGTTTTTGCCTTTTTTTTTTTTTTTTTTGGTGGGGTGGGCTTTTTTTTTTTTTTTTTTTTTTTTGCTTTTTTTTGCGAGAGGGAGAGAGAGAGAATCCTAAGCAGGCTCCACGCTGTCAGCACAGAACCTGACAAGGGGCTTGAACCCATGAACCATGAGATCATGACCTGAGTGGAAACCAAGAGTCAGACACTTAATGGACTGAGCCACCCAGGCACCCTTAACTATGACAACTCTTAGCAGAAATTATTTTGCCCACTCCTTATACTAAGAGACTTGAACAAACACTAGCAAAGTTTCTAACTTCTTAAGTCCAGGATGATGACTTCATCCCCCTTAGGTTGCTGCTTGGGAAAGCACAAGCCTGCTGAAAGTATTTACTGTTTGTTCTAGCCAACACCTAGCCACAAGATGCTTGTCTTCTAGTCTCTCTGGCAGGGTAGGAGCCTAACGTCAATAAATGCCAGTTAACAAACACAGATGGCCCTTTCCCATTTTTTGTAAATTTCCACACTCCTGACTGCTCATTTCCCTTCCCTATTTCCCCCTTCTCCATTGAAAATGTCCAGTTACCTTTGCACAAATCAAAGTTGAGTTCAGTTTACACTTGGCTCTCTTCCTTATTTCAATACCACTTTAGAGTCTGGCTTTATATATCTTTCACATGGATTACGTATATTTATTTTTTTTTTTAATTTTTTTTTTCAACGTTTTTTATTTATTTTTTTTGGGACAGAGAGAGACAGAGCATGAACGGGGGAGGGGCAGAGAGAGAGGGAGACACAGAATCGGAAACAGGCTTCAGGCTCCGAGCCATCAGCCCAGAGCCTGACGTGGGGCTCGAACTCACGGACCGCGAGATCGTGACCTGGCTGAAGTCGGACGCTTAACCGACTGCGCCACCCAGGCGCCCCGGATTACGTATATTTAAAAACTGAGCTATAGTGGTGTGTAAAGGCTTTCACAGTACATAAGTTATACCTCAATTTTTTAAAATATTTGAATAGACTTCTGAATAACTTTCCCCATGAAGGCCACACAACATGCATAGCCTTCCCTTGACACCCTGCTTATCACCTATCTCCCTTCTCCCTGCCTCCTAACACAGACTTCTTCACTTGTTTCATTCCACTCATCCTTTAAGACTCAGCTTACAGGAAGGCTTTACAGATTCCCTTAGCCAGATAGACTCTTCTTTCTTTGTCCTTGGTTAGCATCTGCAGGAGTTTCCCAGGTGAAATTCAAAACTGGCCCCCATATGCAGAGGACCAGGAGAGACAGAAGAAAGAAGGGGACTTTTCCAGATTGGTAAATTGCAGGTTTAATAAGCAAGGGAACTTCCATACGATATTTGTGTTGGTCAGCTGTAAGACAAGTAGATCTCCACACCTACCTGCCAGATTCTTAAAAGTTTATATTAATGCCTTAATGGGGCCCAGTCACGTACAAAGTCCAGATGGCCTCAACAACACATTACTCTCTTAAGGCTGCATCCTTGAAATGTCTCCTAGTGTGGGAATGGTGAGTAGAACATATATTCCAAGGACAAGGGAGGGGTAAAGAGACTCTGATTGCTCAGCTTGAGGGTCACCTTGTGATCACATCCTCTCAACCTCTTCCAAGATATGTGCAACATGAAAACCAGCATATTACCTATCATCCTATCACACTGAAGTATGGTTATTTGGTCATATGCCTGGCTCCCTTGCTAAAATATAAAATCAATCCTTAAAAGCAGTGACTCTCTTATTCCTGGCAGCTGGCATATAGCAGATGTTCAATATTTGCTGAATGAATTATCTTGATTAGAAGTCATTACCTTTCTTCCTTGAGCCTGGTTGGGTTAGTACACGCCCCACCATGTCTGGTCTTTAGTGTGTTGTATATTATACACCTTGCATTTGGATAGCTCTTCTGAGCCTATGGAGGACCACAGTGGTTGATTTTATTATGAAACTTTTCTATAAACACATCTATTCAGTTTGATAATGGGCATCTTTTTTATCTTTCAACAACAACACAAAATCTATAAGGCAACTTCATTTTGTTATCTCTCACTCTCTTTCATATTCTTCTGGATCATAGACCCAGAACACATCCATTTACTAGCCAGATTTGTTTGTTTCTTAAAAAATGTAACTGGGGCGCCTGGGTGGCTCAGTCGGTTAAGCGTCCGACTTCGGCTCAGGTCACAATCTCATGTTCCGTGAGTTTGAGCCCCGCGTCGGGCTCTGGGCTGATGGCTCAGATCCTGAAGCCTGCTTCCGGCTCTGTGTCTCCCTCTCTCTCTGCCCCTCCCCTGTTCATGCTCTGTCTCTCTCTGTCTCAAAATAAATAAATGTTAAAAAAAATTTAAAAAAAAAAAAAAAAAATGTAACTTCATGATTGCTGTTTTATTTAAAAAAAGATTTTATGTGTTTAAGGCATGTTCTTTAGTATCAAGGGCAATGATTCTTCACCTTATCAGATCAGTGTCCACTGTTTTATAATTTATATTTGTAACATCCTGTTTACTATCCTGAAGTGAAATTCATAGATATAATCTACCTCACATGTATATTTTCAAAGAAATAAAAATAATGCTCTAACAACAATGTCAAGGAGAAATAAAAAGAAAGCCATTTATAAAAAAAATAATACTTCAATATGTAAACGTTTGGTATGAATAATGGGAAATATGTATATATAGGTCTCTGACCCCCATTTTCTGACACAGAGCTCATAAATCCCTTGGAATTTCCTGGGTGATAGCAATGTCTTTTGTTTTAAAGAGTCAACTCTGTGAGCTCTTGGTTGAGTCCTGGATGGGGGTGGTCACCAGAGAGACCAAGTGGCAATTAGAAGCTTGGAATATTCAGCCCCACCCCCCACTCTCCAAAGAGGAGAGAGGGGCTGGAAATGGAGTTGATAATTGGTCATGCCTATCTGATGAAGTCTCCATAAAATTCCCAATATTATGGGGTTCAGAGAGCTTCAAGATTGTTGAACACATCTAGGTTCTAGGAGAGTAGCTTGCCTAAAGAAGGCATGGAAGCTCCATATTGCACATACCTTGCTCTGTATATCTGTTCTTCTGGCTGTTCATCTGTATCCTTTGTCATATCCTTTATAACATAGTAAACTGCTAAACATAAGTAAATGTTTCCTTAAGTTCTGTGAACTGTTCTAGCAGGTAATTGAATCCAAGGGAAGGAGGTCATGGGAACTTCGGATTTGTAGCCAAGTCAGACAGAGGTTATGGGTAACTACTAATTGCAGTTGACATCTGAAGTGGGGGCAATCTCATGGGACTGAGCCCTTAAATCTGTGGGATCTCATGTTGTCTCCATTAGCTAGTGTCAGAATTGAGTTAAATTTAATAAGACAACTTGCTGGTGTCACAGAGAATTGTCCGGTATGGGCAAAAAATTCCACACATCTGGTATCAGAAGTTGTGAGTTTGGTAGTAGTATGAGAGTAAGGGAGGAAAACTGAATTTTTCCTTACACACTTGGGTATGACTACATTAAAAGACTTAAAGTTTTCAAATGTTTATGCCTAGACATGGAATCACTGTAGGTGCAGCACATGCAGTCTGATGCTGATGTTCTATACTGGTGAGCTGTCAGAATTGTGATTTTACAACTTTCAAAAAGTTTTCTAATAAAATAATCTTTGATTAACATGGTAGTTGCATTCCTGAGAAATTCAGTGTATATTAAAACCACGCAAAAAATATTTTGTGCTTATATGTAAAATGGGGTTGTGTTCTAGGCTTACGTTATTATAATAGATTTTTCACCTATGTGAATGTGAATATCTGGTGAGACCCTGGAAAATCATGAGGATGGTTGGCTGTGCTGGACTCTCCCTAGAGGGCATCTAGCATCTCTAACCACCCCCACAGTGAATGCCATGGGTGCCCCCAAATCATTTTGACAACCAACAGTTTGGTCACAGATTTCCAAAATATCCCAAGTCATTTGGAATAGTGGATCTTAAATTTGGTGGTCATAAGGGGCGCCTGGGTGGTTCAGTTGCTTAAGCTTCTGACTTTGGCTCGGGTCATCTCATGGTTTGTGGGTTCGAGCCCTGCATCAGGGCCTGTGCTGACAGCTCAGAGCCTGGAGCCTTCTTCCGGTTCTGTGTCTCCCTCTCTCTCTCTGCCCCTCCTCCTCACACGCTCTCTCTCTCTCTCTCTCTCTCTCTCTCTCTCTCTCTCTTTCTCTCTCTCAAAAATAAACATTAAAAACATTTTTTAAAGTAAATTTGGTGGTCATAAGAATCACTTGGGGAACTTGTTTGGAATGCACATTACTTGCACCCATTCTCAGAAATTCTGATTTAGTAGGTAGGGGAAGGGCTCTGGGATCCATGTTTTTTCTTTGACTATCCTAAGAGTTCTGTCCCTCAAAATTCACTCTGACAAGATTTGTTCTTCACTAAAGCCCTGATACTCAACTTACTGTGTTCCACTGAAGAATCCAAGACACAGCAGGGAACAAATTTACCCTATAAAGAACCTTTATATTGAGATATTCATTTGGTACATTTGTTTCTTAGGGTCATACAAATTGTAGTAGTATTGTTGGCAATAAATTTTATTGCCATCACTCTATGATGCCAACAAAAGTAAAAGTTCCATTAGTAGATGAAAATTGTAATAATACTGTTGGGTATATTCTTGCTACTGTAACAACTAACAGAGAAATAAATTTTAAAGTTTATTTATTTATTTTTGAGAAAGAAAGAGAGAACAAGCCAGGGAGGGGCAGAGAAAGAGGAGAGAGCGAGTATCCCAAGCAGGCTCTGCTCTGTCAGCACAGAGCCTGACGTGTGGCTCGAACTCATGAACTTTGTGATCATGACCAAGCAAGAATTGGATGCCTAACTTTCTGAAGCCACCCAGGTGCCCCTACACAGAAGTAAATTTTGAAACCGAAGTGATAATAGCGAAGGTCCAGAAAAACAATGGATGGTGTTGGGTGAGTTTAAAGAAAGTACTTGGAGGGACCAGGGGAGCCCCAGGTTAATAGCAGCCTACCAGAGTTCAAATGGACAACCGGGCCAAAAGGCAATGGCATCCTACCCTTCCAAGTGAACATCGTAACTGATAGGCGCTTGATTTAGTGATGAATATGAAAGCCCAGTACCCCACATAGATGACATTTGTTTTCCACTAACAGTTGAGAACCAACACAGCTCTGGAGTTTGATCACAGGCTTGTGACCAGAGATGTAGTTCATCCACTAGGCGTAGGACACTCTTTTCCCAGATACAAGTTGTTTGGGAAGAAGTAGGAAGACTGCTTCATGGATAAGGAATCAGGAAAAATGAATGATAGAATCTTGAATAATATTTTATGGAGGCTGTGAAAAAAGCCTGTTGACTTATCCCTGTCCCATAACCAAGGGATCTGGCTTTGCAAACAACACACACCTGGATTTAAATCTTAGATTGGCCTCATCTTAAATGTGGGATGTCAGGCAAGTCACTTAACCTCTCTGTGCTTGTTTGCTCATTTATAAGATGGAGTTAATAATACTATAGTGTCTGTCTTACAGGCTTGTCCTGAGGATGAAATGGGATCATTAATGTAAAGGGTCTGACACAGGGAAAGTATTTAAAAAATGTTAGCAGGTTTCTATCCTATTTTGTTATAAAAATTTTCAACATGCAGCAAAGTTGAAAGAATTTTGCAAGGAGCATCTATACACTCACCAACTAGATTCTACCCTTAATATAAATTTCACTACACTTACCACCTGTCTAGCCATTTTTCCATTCCTCTATCCATCCACTCATCTACCTTATTTTTTTAAAAACATATTTCAAAATCAATTCCCTACACTGGTACACTTCTCCCTAAATACTTCAACATATAGAAGCATTCGGGGCGCCTGGATGACTCAGTTGGTTAAGTGTCTGATTTCACCTCAGGTCATGATCTCACGATTAGTGGGCTCGAGCCTCACATCAGGTTCTGCGCTAACAGCTTGGAGCCTGGAGCCTGCTTCAGATTCTGTGTCTCCCTCTCTCTCTGCCCCTCCACCACTTGTGCATGTTCTCTCGCTCTCTCTTAAAAATAAAAAGTTAAAAGTTAAAAAAATATATATATATATGTAAAGAAGAAATTATTTTTACACTTCTCTAATAACCAGAATGATCCTGCTCATCAGATTCAGAGTCTTTCCCTCAGACAATTCTGGATGAACGTTGCCAAACTGCTTCTCTTTGATACCCTTTTTATCTGCATTACCTTCCCTTGGTTGCACAGTTTATGTAGATATTTTACATCAATTTAGGCAACAAGGTTATTTTACAAGAAATTAAGTCTTATCAAGACTACACTCTAGTCCCAATTAGAGTACTATCAAGTCAGGACAAATAGTTGTGGTAGCTGGACTCAGCCATTAGAAGTGGATTCTACCCGTGCTATTGGCAACCCCTCTTCCCACCCCCACCATTCCCCTTTTTACTTATTATTCTGTGAGTGTTATTTAAGATTTCTGAAATCCACGTCCAAGAATTCAAGAAGTTGTAAAAAACAAAAGTAAGGGGGGAAGCACTTCATGAAGAGCAAAGACCAGGATCTACAAATCAGTTTTAAAGAGCCTGGAACTATTTCCACTTCCTTCAGCTTACTGAGACATTCTTTAATATGGCTGCAATATGTATAAGAGGAGGTAATACTTTAATAGGGTGAATGTTATTTGGATAAGTGGAGAGAAGAGAAGGAGAGAAGGAAAGAAAAGCTGAGTGTTGGAGAGACCAGGACAATGGAGGCAGAGGGCGTGTGGCACACAGAGCTTGCTGACTTCTTTTTTCTTCTTTTCTTTTTTCCAGGTTCATAATGTATTGTACAAATTGAATACCAGATGATGAATTGACATTAGCTTCTCTGGGCTTGGGAACTTAACAGATGAGGTACAGTTTAAAATCCACTTATGTTGCTTTCAAAGCTGGTGTTGTTTTAGACCTTAACTTGAAGTATAAGACCATCAAAGCAATGCCTCCATATGTGGCCAGTACGGAATTCATTCTACCTGTGAGAGTATAAGAGTTGAAATATTTTTTTGATATCAGTGAAATGTAATTGGTCATCAGTTTTTGGATCTGCCATGATGTCAATCTTGCAAAAGACACCAATCTGCCAGTTAGGTCCTTCAACATATGCAGCTACCTCGCCCAACTTCTCTTCTTTTTCTGTATTAACTGTAGCTTGATACACGATTGCTGAATAGTGCTGTATCTCCAACTTCCCTTGAGTAGAGATAATATGCGCCCACCCATTCCTAGGCAGAGACTTTCAGATGGCAAGCCTGCTTTTTTGCCTTTTCAAGGGCTAAAAAGAAGATGTCCTGTGATCCATATTCAACCCTGTTGAATGGAGAAACAAGATGGAAGGACCCTGTATGACTGCATGGAGCAGCCTGGAACTCAGACACTAAATTAAGAAATGAATTTCTGGGGAATGAATTTTTGAGCCTGGGTGACTCAGTCGGTTAAACATCTGACCCTTGCTTTTGGCTCAGGTCATGATCTCATGGTTTCTGGGTTTGAGCTCTGCATTGGGCTCTGCAGCTGGCAGTGCAGAGCCTGCTTGGGATTCTCTCTCTTTACTTCTCTCTACCCCTACCCTGCTCCTGCTGTCTCTCTCAAAATAAATAAATAAACTTAAAAAAAGAAAGAAGTGAGTCTCTCTCTTTTCTGAGTCATTTGTGTCTATTTGTTATAGCAGCTATCATAACATTAACTAATACGAATACATACTAAAAAACAGAGAAATAAGGTTAAAATCTGGTAATGGAGGGATTATAATGCTGGGAGGAGTAGTTTAGTTTTATCTTGTAGACAATGGAGAAAATTGCAAGATTTTTTTTTTTTTTTAAGTAAACTCTATACCCAGTGTGAGGCTGGGTATAGAGTTTCACAACCCCAAGGGGTGTCTGGGTGGCTCAGTTGGTTTAGCATCCAACTTCAGCTCAGGTCATGATGTCAGAGTTCATGAGTTTGAGCCCCACGTCAGGCTCTGTGCTAACAGATCAGAGCCTGGAACCTGCTTCAGATTCTGTCTCCATCTCTCTCCACTCTTCCCCTGCTTGTGCTCCATCTCTCTCTCTCAAAAATTAACAAATATTAAAAAAAAAAATCAAACTCACAACCTCAAGATCAAGAGTCATATGCTCCAACAACTGAGCCAGCCAGGTGCCCGGAAAATTGCAAGTTCTTAAACCTGATAGTGCTATGATGAAGGCAAGTGGTTCAAGAAATTAGACTGATTGCATGAAAGCTTCCATGAAGACGTTATTGCTGTGAAACAAGCATGAGCCTGAAACAAGCATGAGCCTGAATGTGGAAATGAAGTAAAGATGAAGAGGAAGGAAAACAATCAAGAGACATTAGAAAAAATTATAGGCCTTGGTGACCAGCTGGTTATAGGGAATTAAGGAGAACCAAAGGGCAAGGAAAAGCCCCAACATTTTTTTAAAGTTTATTTATTTATTTTTTTGAGACTGAGAGAGAGAGCGTGCACGCGCACAAGCAGGGCAGGGGCAGAGAGAGAGGGGAACAGAGGATCTGAAGCAGGTTCTGTGCTGACAGCAAAGAGCTGATGCGGGGCTTGAACTCACAAACCCCGAGATCATGACCTGAGCCAAAGGCAGATGCTTAACCAATTGAGCCACCCAGGTGCCCCCAAAAGTCCCAAATTTTTAATCTGGAAAAGTGTTGATACAGCAGAAATTGCTGGCAAGAAAATGGAATATATAGATTAACTTTAAAAAATCAGAGGTGCCTGGCTGACTCAGTTGGAAGAGTATGTGACTCTTGATCTTGGGGTTGCGAGTTCAAGCCCTATGTTGGGTATAGAGATCACTTAAATTAAAAAAAATTTTTTAAAAATTATAAGAGGCACCTGGGTGGCTTTGGATCCTTTGTCTCCCCCTCTCTCAAAAATAAATGAACATTAAAAAAAAAGTAACTAGAGGTGCCCAGGTAGCTCAGCTGTTTAAGTGTCCAACTCTTGATCTTGGCTCAGGTCATGATCTCAAGGTTCGTTCGTGCATAGCCTGCTTGGGATCCTCTGTCCCCCTCTCTGCCCCTCCCCTGATCGATCTCTCTCTCTCTCTCTCTCTCTCTCTCTCTCTCTCTCTCAAAAATAAATAAACTTAAAAATATATGTAAATAGCTTGGAGTATGTCAGCAGACCCAGATCCTGCCATCATCAATTTCACCTATTGTCCTTCCTATCCAACATGAGTCCATGTACCACCATTTCTAAAGTAAACTTTATGGGAAAGGGACAGTCCCTAAAGTAAAGACTGTAGCTCTGAGAAACCTGCCCACTCACCTATTTTCATTTAAGGAACTGAAACATAATGTTTGTGAACACCCAGAGAAATGAAATCTTAGTTCATGAAAACTCAAAAAAAGTCATACAACACTCATTTAAAAAATGCCTCTCTTTAATCTCTATGTTTATATTGTTTAGGACCTATAGTATTATATATGCTAGTTTTGTGTGCATAGCACTGCTTGGAAGTATAACACAGTGTTCTAATTTGGTTTCTGTAACAGTAGTAATATCTGATATTTCACAAACATGAGATCCAATAATTACTTGCACAGATTTGGAATTAACATTTTTCAGAACTGGTAATAAAGCCATCATCACCTTCAAGTCATATGATGTTTCTGATATGTCTCAACAGAGGATAGTTAAATTTTAGATTCTTTAAAAAAAATTTTTTTTATTTTTTTAGAGAGAGTACAGGAGTAGGGGAAAGGGGCAGAGGGAGAACCTCAAGCAGCCTCCACATTCAGCATGGAGCCCGACGTGGGGCTCAATCCCATCACTCTGGGATCATGGCTTAAGCCGAAATCAAGAGTCAGACTCTCAACCGACTGAGCCACCCAGGCGCCCGAGGATAGTTAAATTTTAAGGTTGGAAGGAACTTTATAGATCATTTAGTTTATACCCTCATTTTACACGTGAAGAAATTGCACAGAAAATTTAAGTAGTTTGTCCATCTTCATGCAGCTAATTAGTTGCTGAGTTGAGACTTGAAACTAGACCTCCAAACTCTTAGTTTGGGTCTTTTCCCCATTGTCATGTCACATTTTCAATTGTGATTTAAAACATAAAGCAATATGGGGTGCCTGGATGTCTCAGTCAGTTGTGTCCGGTTTCAGCTCAGGTCATGATCTCACGGTTTATGGGTTCGAGCCCCACATCAGACTCTGCACTCAGAGCCTGGAGCCTGCTTTGGATTGTCTCCCTTTCTCTCTGCCCCTCCCCCACTCACATTCTGTCTGTCTCTCAAAAATAAATAAACATTAATAACATTTTTTAAAACATAAAGCAATATAAAAATATTTGCTAGCTAACTAGCCACCATAATCCCACGAATAAAAATGCTAACATATGGAGTGCTTAGCATTCACAAGGCTTTGTATCTTTTAAGACCTTCATGCTTTTTTTCCCAAGAGTTATCAATTCACCATCTCTGTGAGAAAGTAAAAATAAGTCCTTTAACATGTTTTATTAAAGGCATTGACTGTGTCTTTTTCATCGTTTGTTCCCTCTAATGTTTAGGACATTACCCAGAGTATTGTATATGCTCAGTAAATATCTAATGAAATATAAATTCTTATACACTGAATCACTTCAGTATTGATATGACTGACAATATATCACCACTGGACATTAAAAACTATTAAAAAGAAAAAGAGGCACAAGATTCAGCTCTCTGATTCCAAAGAGATAGGTAAGTAACTATGCCTATAGAGAGGCATAGTGGTGATTATAGTAAGACAAATACAAAATCATGGATTAATATAGTAAAAGCAAGCGAGTCAACCAGTCAACAAGTTTTAAAATAATATTCAAGGGGCGCCTGGGTGGCGCAGTCGGTTAAGCGTCCGACTTCAGCCAGGTCACGATCTCGCGGTCCGTGAGTTCGAGCCCCGCGTCAGGCTCTGGGCTGATGGCTCGGAGCCTGGAGCCTGTTTCCGATTCTGTGTCTCCCTCTCTCTCTGTCCCTCCCCCGTTCATGCTCTGTCTCTCTCTGTCCCAAAAATAAATAAATAAACGTTGAAAAAAAAATTAAAAAAAAAAAATAATATTCAAAGTCCTTAATTTTTGTTAAAATTTTTATTTTAAAATTATAGCATCAAAAATATACACATACATTTTAAAGAAGTATTGGAGAAAAGAAAAATGACTTGTAATTCTACCTCACTAATACAAATGTCACCAGTGTACATGTATGAGTATGTGTCTATGTGTTCCCTTCCAGAGCATTTTAATGTTTATTTATTTTTGAGAGAGAGAGAGAGAGAGAGAGAGAGAGAGAGAGAGCGTGAGCCAGGGAGGGGCTGAGAGAGAGGGAGATACAGAAACCCAAGCAGTTTCCAGGCCTGGATGCTTAACCAACTGAGCCACCCAGGTGCCCCCAGGGCATTTTATATGCAAACCTTGATATATTTCTTCTGCTATTACTTGATTATAGTAAAGAATTGAAGTAGAGAAAATGATACTCAATTAAAATAACCTTACTCCCACCCCTGTGCAAAAAATATCCAAGAGTAATGGTTTGGAGTATATCTTTACATAACTTTTTTTTAAAGTGACTTCTTTTTTTTTTTTTTTAAGTTTATATATTTATTTTGATAGAGAGAGAGAGGGAGAGAGAGAAAGTGCAAACACGCACACGCGAGCAGGAGAGGGGCAGAGAGAGAGGGAGAGAATCCCAAGCAGACTCCTTGCTGTCAACTCAGAGCCCAATGTGGGCTCAATCCCATGAACTATGAGATCATGACCTGAGCTGAAATCAAGAGTTGGATGCTCAACCGACTGAGCCACCCAGGTATCCCATCCTTACATAACTCTTTTGTTTATTTATATAGCTACAATCATGAATACTATACATAAATAAAATATGGTAGCCTGTTTTTTGTTTCTACTGAATATTATACTATTCATATTTTCCTGTGTTGTTACATACTTTTTATACTAAGCTGTATAAGAAAGGAAGTTAGTTAGAGAAGGAATGTCCTAGGAAACTAGAAATACTGCCAAGGTTTGTAGGTCTTAATGAGTTAAAAAACAGATTTTGTGTGACCATGGAGTGGGAAAGTTGGAAAAATAGGAAATTATGATCTGGAAGTTGTACTTTCTAAGTTATAGCATAAAAAAGGCTTGCTCTATTTGTTATCTAACAACTGAGACTGAAGACAAGCATAACTTTCATCTAATAATCTAATTGTTCTAAATATTTCATCTAATATTTATAGCAAACAATCAAAAACTCTAATGAAGTTCAAAATGTATTTAACCTAATTTTGGATATTCCAGGTGGAACTTTTTCATTTTTATGGATAACATATACACATTTATCTATGTTTAGTTATTATTAGGGGCACCTGAGTGGCTCAGTCAGTTGAGTCTCCAACTTTAGCTCATGTCATGATCTCAGGGCTCATGAGTTCAAACCCCACGTTGGGCTTACTGCTGTCAGCACAGAGCCTGCTTTGGATCCTCTGTCCCCCTCTCTCTGCTCCTCCTCTGCTCACGCTGTCTCTCTCAATAGTAAATAAGCATTTTAAAAAAAGTGATAGATCAGTATCATAAATCATAAAATTATACTTTAACACTACTGAGTGTGTTTTGAATGCCTTTTTTGCCTTAAACTTTATATGATTTTGGTTGTATCATTTCTCTAAGTGGTTCTTTTTGGGGTCTGTGTATATGAATGAAAATTAAACTTAATAAATGTTGAATTAATCAATGATTAAGTACTTACTACATGCCAAACACTGTGCTAGGCCCTTGGAATGCAGAGGAAAAACTCTGTCTCAGCATCAAAGACCTTACAGCTAATTAGAGTTGAAATAGGAGGGACAGAATACAATAGAGCATGGAGTCTTGTCTCCTACTTTGATGAACCCAGAAGACCTCCCCTCCTATCCAGTGCTATATCATACTTTGTCACCTAGGCCTCAATAGGACTGTTTGTGCCCAAAGTATCACAGAATCTACCACGAATACAATTCCTTTATCTTTCAGCTCTAACCCCCTCCTCCACTGTGACTCCAAATTATCATCAGACTGATTATAGTGACAAATGCCATCACGTCTCCTCTACTGTCCTGGCTTTCCCAGGACAACCTCCTTTTACCAGAACACTTTCCTATTTCTGCAGCCACAAAACAAATTTCACCATATAAATGAACTCATGTTGGAGGAAGTGGAGAGTGAAAATGGCATCTAACTTCATCTTTAGCAATTGAGCTCTAATGAGAACACCCTGATAATTCATGAGAGAAAGCTCACCCTCTCTCAACAATGTGGAAGAGGGATTGGGGGAAGTGCAAGACCAGAGGCAGGTGACTGTTAGTTGTAATAGTTGTAATAATGATGGGGTGAGAAGATTAGTGCTTGATTTGAGGCAGTGGCTTGGGGGAAGGGATGTTTGGGAGATGTAGGTAAAGAGCATTGCCAGTTTTCTGCTTTGAGCAACTCTTCATTGTGGAGCCATTCAATGATCTAAGAACTCCAGGGAAGGGGAATCTCTCTCTTTGTACTACAGTAAATCTAAACATTAAAAGCCCCTCCATCCATCATTCGTTCTCCTCTTCTCCCTTATTAACAGAGCCTTGATTTTGTTTGGGTAATCTACCCTGCTATAAATGCCAACTTCGTCTTTAACTCAATCTTGATAATCCCATTCTTGAGCCAGAGAATGGGTTAGGAATTGGGAAATGATTCAATTCTGACTGATACAAGAGGGGGAATTTGCTGGGGAGATTCTGGAATACATTTTTTCATTAATGAAAAGAGGTACCCAGGAATTCACTGGACTTTGCTGTGTCTGTATGTGACAAGTAAACTATAGGAGCCATTTTAAGACCATGAATTAAAAATAAAAGCAAAATGCTAAAGATGTTAGAGCAGAAAGATTTAGAAGGGATCTGATTTTTTTGATGACATGGTTAGTTACTGAGTTAGAATCATCTCACCTCAGATTCCTTGTTTTTGTTTTTGTTTTTTGAGAGACAGAGAGAGAGAAAGAGCTCAGGAGAGAGGCAGAGGGTGAGGGAGAGAGAGAATCTTAATCAGGCTCCACACCCAGCATGGAGTCCAACTCAGGACTTGATCTCAAAACCATAAGGTTCAGGACCTGAGCTGAAATCAAGAGTCCAACACTTAACCTACTGAGCCACCCAGGTGCCCCTCAGACTCTTTGTATTATAAAATATGAGATAACAAATATTCCCTTATGGTTTAAGTCGGTTGAGTTGAGATTCCTACTTATAGCCCAGAATGATTTAAGAAATATAGAACCGTCCCTAAAAGAGAATTCTAGCTAGGTTTGTAATCACTTGGGAATAAGATCTTTGGGGCTAGATCCTCAATAATCCAACCAATGGCCAAGAGCAGTTCACTACTGGGAAGGTGAACCAACTCTTTGAGGCCTGAGATCTTGGAAAATGGACTCCATTCAAATATGTATCTCTTTAAAGTGGGCATTTAATTCTATCAATATTAAGACACAGTACTTTTATTTTCACTTCCTGTATTATACTTACAGTTGCTGTATGCATACTGTTGCTTAAGACCACTGGCAGATTCAGAAATAGAACAGATTGCCGGGGCCAGAATGAAGTTTACAACTTTGACAAAACCCTTTGACAAAGAGTACAGGAAATAAAAATCAACCAAACAGGAAGTAAGCAGAGTAGAACAGAACAGCCGGAAATATTTGAACCTGGCACAAAATTTAATCTATGTGCAGGACACATAAGTACCAAGCAAAAATTTAAAGCTGAAATCTTTAATTTGTGGACAGTTTGAGGGGATCATGAAAGAGGGAAGGAAACACAGGAAGTAAAAGGAAGAGAGAAATAATATGTCTCAGCAGAGTAATTATTACATAAACCAAAGAATGTCTTCTGCATAAAGAATGGCAGTTTATAACATTCCCACAAATTCCTTGACTCTTCTCCCATGAAGAGGTGGGTTCTGTGGTCCCTCTTTTTGAATGTGGGCCACCAACCTTAACGATTGGCTGACCAGTAAATTATGGCAGAAGTACATTATGTGACTTTCCAGGCTAGGTCATAACAAGTGGAGCAAATTCTACCAGGTTCGTTGGACAGCCATGAGCCACTGTGTAAGAAGCCTAATCACCCTGAGGTCACCATGCTGAGAGGAAGCACAAGCTAACCCATGCAGACAGACCATGTGAAGAGCCCTCCTGACATGGTGAAAGAGAGATGCCCAGGCGTCCTACACTCTCCCAATGCCCACTCTTCCAGCTCCTGCAACTATACAAGAAATCCTAGGGGCAGAACCACCCAGTGGAGCTCTTCCTGAATTCCTAACCCTCAGAAACCTTGTGAGTTAATAAAATGATTATTGTTTTAAGCCAGTGAGCTTTGGGGTGGCTTGTAATGCAGCAATAGATAACCAGAACAATAGATGAGTTGATTTCAATGCTATGGCTCTTTATTAAGTAAGGAGAGAACCCAAGGGCCCATTAGAAGTCATTAGAGCTAATTACCATGACAAGCCAGGTGAAGTGGTGCTTTCCTGTCAAAAGGACCTGTTACCAATAATAAAAGCAAATAATTAGTGAGACCAAGTTATAGTTTTAAAAAATAATGACTCTGAAAGAATTTTGTTTTAATTCATATGAAATGTTTAAAGATTATGCCATATCTCTCAAAGGTAATTTGTATAAGTAATTTTCTTTTCACCACTTTTTATTCCTACTTCAGAGATTCAAATTCCAGTGGTTCCTCTGTATCTGCAGTTATCTGTGGAGAATATGTCCTTAGACCCCCCAATGGAGGCCTGAAACCATGGGTAGTCCTGAATCATATATACACTATGTTCTTTCCTATACATGCATACCTATGATAAAATTTAATTTATATAATGGGCACAGTAAGAGTCTAACAAAAATAAAGAATAATGTAATAGAACAAGTACAATATACTGTAATAAAAGTTATGTGAATGTGGTCTCTCAAAACAGCTTAAGTGTGTACTCAACCTTCTTGTGATGACGTGAGATGATAAAATGTCTATGTGATGAGATGAAGTGAAAATTTTGAGGCGTTGTGACTTAGCATTAGGCTACTATTTTTCCTTCTGACCATAGGTCAGAGGGAGGATTATCTGCTTACAGACCAACGTTGAGCATGGGTAACTGAAACCATGGCAGACAAAACTGCAGATAGCGAGGGAGGGGGGAGAACCACTGTACCAGCAAACTAGGGCAGATAGTTGGGCTGATTCCTAACCTGTCAACTCAGCAACTCAAAAAGCTACAAGCTAGGAGGTTTAGTATCCCTATCCACTGTGTTCGTTTCCTGACCTTAGGACGTTTAGTCACAGAACATTTCTGGAAGGGAAAGTCCGGGACATTTTTAGTCTATATAGGACATGTAGCCAGTGGGGCCATATCTGTGGGCTATATTTCAGGATAGGAAAGATTTATGTCAGAGAAGTCAAAGCCTCCTACGGCTCACACTTCTGGTATTAGTTCTTGTTTTAAAGTACCAAAAAAAAAAATGAAATAAAAATTAAGATCAGCCAAAGCAAATGTAGAAAAGTAACATGGAACAGAGATATAATGAAACAGGGTGCTGTCGGAAAAAACCACCAGACGCCGAATAGAAGGGAGGCAAGATTTTATTCACGGCCAGGCCAAACATGATCTCCTAATCTTAAGGAGGAAAGTGCAGAGAATGGCCCCGAACAAAGGCATCAGTGAGCTTATATGGATTTTATCAAGTCAGCATACGTCATTATTTGGTTAACCAATTACAATTTGCAACATTTCATGGTAGCCAATTATATTGTGACACACAGATGTTAGTTTTGGCAGGAACCTATCAATTTAAAGGTCTTGGTCCTAAGAGGGTTTAAAATGACCAATCATAGTTAGACTTCTGAGATTCTGTAGGGCCCTGAGTACATGACTTTTTACATGTTGGTCTTGCCTAGGCCAGATCTTGGCAGAGGGGGTGGGGGAGCGTTTTGCATCCTAATTTATCTATTTAGCAAGCAGGCGAGGTCACAGAAGCGAGATAGGGCCATTAGTAATTTCTGATAAAACTAATAGAGAACTACATAAGCCTTTTATCTCAACTATTCATGAAAGGTGATTTTAAGCCGAACTTATATACAATTATATATACAATTAGCGTTCTGATATCTTATAAGTTGACCTATTACATATAAAATGACCAGAATAGGCAAATCTATAGTGACTGAAAATTGACTAGGTGTTCCCTAGGGTTGGAGGCAGAAGGCTAGGGGGACCTGGGACTGACTGATTGTGGTGATGATTACAAACTCTGAATATATGAAAAGACTTTGCATTGTTATTTTATTTTATTTTATTTTATATTTTTATTTTAGAGAGAGAGCATGCAGGGGAGAGGGGCAGAGGGAGAGAGAGGGAGAGAGAGAGAATCTCAAGCAGGCTCCACGTTCAGTGCAGAGCCTGATGCAGGGCTTGATCCCACGAGCCTGGGATCATGACCTGAGCCCAAATCAAGAACTGGATGCTCGGGGCGCCTGGGTGGCGCAGTCGGTTAAGCGTCCGACTTCAGCCAGGTCACGATCTCGCGGTCCGTGAGTTCGAGCCCCGCGTCAGGCTCTGGGCTTATGGCTCAGAGCCTGGAGCCTGTTTCCGATTCTGTGTCTCCCTCTCTCTGACCCTCCCCCGTTCATGCTCTGTCTCTCTCTGTCTCAAAAAAAAAAAATAAACATTAAAAAAAAAAAAATTAAAAAAAAAAAAAAATAACATGAGAAAAAAGCTTATGTAAAATAAAAACATTAAAATCAATCCTCTTGATCACAACTAAAATGTTTTTACTGATGCTTAGAAATCCCCTTGGCTAAATGAGAAGATAATGCTGAGATTCTTCTAGGGCAGGGTTTAGCACACTTTTATTCTTTTTCAAACTTTAGCAAACTTTTATTCTTTTTCAAACTTTTTCTGTAAAAGGCCAGACAGAAATTATTTCAGGCTTTCTTTGCAGGCCAAGAGGCAAAATGGTGGATAGTATGTAGCTACTCATATAATGAAAGAGAAAACAGATTTCTGCACATTTTAAAATGATGAAATTAAAAATATAATAATTGAGCAGAATTTTTGTGTCATATAGGTCTATTAATGAAAATAATTCTTTTTTGGAGATAACATTTCATTTAACTGAGGTTCAAAGTTAATATTCTCTATCATCAAATTGATAACAAATGTTCCGAGAAAAAAAGTTCTTAGTTCTTGGGCCATATAAAAACAGGCATTGAGCTGGATTTGGCCCATAGGCCATATTTTTGACAATTCCTGCTTTAGACCTAAAGTCTGGCTTATTAGTTTCCTAGGGCTTCTGTAACAAAGTACCACAAACTGGGTAGCTTAAAACAACACAAATTTATTATCTCACAGTTCTGGAGGCCAGAAATCTGAAATCAATATTGCAGGGCCATGCTCCCTCCAAAGGCTCTGGGGGAGAATACTTCCTTATCTCTTCCAGCATCTGGTAGCCCTAGGTGTTCCTTGGGCAATATCACTCTAATCCCTGCCTCTGTCTTCACGTGGCCATCTTCCCTCTGTATCTGTCTGTATTTCTTCTCCTGTTCTTATAGGGACACTAGTCATACCCTAATTCAGTGTGACCTTATTTAACTAGATACATTTGCAACGACCCTATTTTCAAATAAGATCACATTCACTGGTATTGGGGGTTAGGACTTGGACATATCTTTTTGGGGGGAACACAATTTAACCCACAACAGCAGAGGACTTGACAGAGAGCTCTGGAGGATCCTAGGGTCAAAGGTCTTCCTTGCATTTGTAAAACTGGAGCATGTAGCACTACCTTTCTTGATGACCACAGCTCCAAACACTTGGACACTATTTTTTTGTTGTTTTAAGGCTCCTAGATACTAGTTTAGTGCTTTCATTAAAAAATATGTCACTTGATGGACACCTAGGTGGCTCTGTTAAGTGTCTAACTCTTGATTTCAGCTCAGGTCATGATCTCACAGTGGCAGGGTCTAGCCCCACATAGAGCTCTCTGCTGAGCATGGAGCCTGCTCAAGATTCTCTCTCTCTCTCTCTCTCTCAAAAGAAAAAAAAGGAAAGAAAAGAAAAGAAAAAAATGTCACTTGGGATGACTGGCTGGCTCAGTCAGTGAAGCATGTGACTCCTGATTTCTAGGTCATGAGTTTGAGTCCCATGCTGGACCTAGAGCTTACTTAAAAAAATAAAGACAAAAAAAAAAAGTCACTTACTATTAGCAAAAGGACTAGAATTCATTCTATACTAGAATGAATGTTTCTTAGCTATTTTGAACTTCCTGGAAGCTTCACGATACATCTGAGACTAGAAAGTGGGAAAATTTTTGTCTCTTTAGTGTGTTTATACCTTAAAACCTTTAAAAAAAGGTATTATTATGGTCCAGTCAAGAGTTAATGGTGTCTTATACCAAGGTTGTAGCAAATGGAAAGAGGATCTTCAGTATTTGAAAGTTTGTGCATTTAAGGGTGAAGAAGGTGTCAAGAATGACTTTCTGGTTTCTAGCAACTGGGAAGAGAGGAGAATGAAATAAGGAACATTGGAAGTTTGGGGTAGAAAGATGTAGATCTTGAGTTTGTCATGGATATGTTTGTTCTGAGCAGCTTGCTAAACAATACAGTTTTCTATATGGAGCTGAAACTGGAGATATAATTTGAGAGTGGTTGTTGGGATTTAAGGGGACCCATGAATAATGCTCCCTATCTTATGAGTTCAGAGCAACAGACAAAATCCCAGCTTTTTAATTGGTTAAATTGTATTGTACAATACAGCTTTGATCAGTAGACAAAACAAGGCTTTACAATTTTTTTTTTTTACATTTCTTTATTTAGAGACAGAGCACAAGTGGGGGAAGGGCAGAGAGAGAATGAGACACAGAATCCAAAGCAGGCTCCAGGCCCCAAGCTTTCAGCACAGAGCCCAATGTGGGGCTCGAACCCACAAACAGTGAGATCATGATCTGAGCTGAAGTAGGATGCCCAACCGACTGAGCCACCCAGGAGCCCCAAAACTGGGCTTTTTAATATCCTCCCCCTGAATTTAACCTATTGGCCTCCAA
The DNA here is from genome assembly GCF_028018385.1 of Neofelis nebulosa. Classification (NCBI taxonomy): domain Eukaryota; kingdom Metazoa; phylum Chordata; class Mammalia; order Carnivora; family Felidae; genus Neofelis; species Neofelis nebulosa. The sequence continues at coordinate 61,849,691 of NC_080790.1, forward strand.
CACCAAACCTCCATATTGCAGAAACAGAGCCTGGCCTAATAAGATTGTGTCATGTGAGAAAAAGGACTGTGTTCCTGCTGCAGGGGCGACAGATCTATACAAAAAGAGAGAAAGAGAGAAGAGGAGAGACACCCAAGCTGTGCGTGAGTCACTCCTCCTGGGGGAAGGACTGAGTATTTCAGCAGGAAACAAATGGTATACTCAAAGAGGTAATTGAGGGGAATATAGCAAAGGGATTATTAACTGAGGCGTGGGCAAGATTAATGGAACCAACAAGGGATGTAGAAACATCCAGGAACTACGTACAGGGAAATTCTAGTGGGGATCAGGGAAGGGAGCTCTTACCAGAACTCAGCAAGAGCTTTAGCTAAGGAAGAGATGCCGTCCAACAGGAATGTGGCTGAGGAAAGGAGCCAGTGCCAAAACTGGCTCTGACTGCCCCAGGGTGAGGTTAGGCTGTGGGGGAAGATAAATATCCTGCCTACTTGCTCTTCCCACCATCTGAACTCCGTCCCACTGACCCACAGGAAACTAGTGGACTATAATGACCGGGGAATGCAATGTGTAGCAGTCAGCCTGCCCAGGCACAGAGGGCAGAAAAGGGTGGGGAATAGGCAATCAGAAAATAACCAGCATGGGGGCTCCTGGGTGGCTCAGTTGGTTAAGCATCTGAGTTTGGCTCAGGTGGTGATCTCATGGGTCATTGAGTTTGAGCCCCGCATCGGGGTCCGGGCTCTCTGGGATTCTCTCTCTCTCCTGCTCTCTCTTTCTCTGCCTGCCTTAAAATAAATAAGTAAACTTAAAAACATAACCAGCATGTTGTTAGTAAGGGCTAGAGAGAGGGCAAGAGGTGTCACTATACAGTTCAGTCCTGGCAGTGAACTTCCCTGAGGTGAGGATTAGAAACCTGTTGTTCTGCTCCCACCTTTAGGAGGCTAACCTCAATACATGCACCCTACCATCCACTGCTCCTTTGGGTCCCTCCTTCAACCATTGCTGGGTAATTTAGCCTTTACTCCAAGAAGGCTCTGAAATGGAAGCAGAATAGTTCTTTAAATGCCCACTGCACCTAGCGTGAAAAGAAAAGGACTATCCTCATTTTTCACCTAGGGTGAAAAGAAAATTCCTATCTCATATTTGCTCAGCTGTTTTGTCCAACAGGTTTACCAGAAGATATGCAATGGGATCAAATGACAATATAAATACATGACAATGTGATGTTTGACAGTGCTGCAATACCAATGAAATGGAAATATCCCAAATAACCTTTTTCCATTACATTGTTTCAGTAATACTAAGATGTGAAACATTTTTTTTCACATTTTAACCTCTCTAAAATTGGGAGTCATATTATAGTCTCATCCACCAGGCAGCTGTTATGATGGTGGTGCCATCACCTGCCATATGCATCAAACCTGGCAGAATGGATATCAGCAACTTAGAAGAAAACCCAGCAGATAGAGCAGAGCATTGTTATAAAATGCTCCATCACCAGTGCTCTTGATGGCACAGAGAGTGACACCATCAGATATTACATGGGCCACTCTGATTTTAAAAGTGGCTCAGCCGTAGAGACAGAAAGTAAATTAGTGGTTGCAGGCGTAGGAGTGTGGGGAGAGTGGACTGGAGAATGACTGCTTATGGGCACAGGGTTTCCTTTTGGGGTGATAGAAATGTTCTGGCATAGGTAATGGTGACAGTGGACAACTTTGTGAATACACAAAAGACCATTGAATTGTATACTTTATAACGGTGAATTTTGTGGTATGTGAATGATATCTCAATTTTTTAAAAAAGTGACTCAACATATTGGGGGAAGCTAGGTAATGGATATAATACTTTTGTGCTATGTTTGCAAGTTATTCTGCATCCAAAGTTATTTCACAATAAAAAGCTTGAAGGGGCACCTGGGTGGCTCATTCGGTTAAGTGTCTGACTTCAGATCAGGTCATGATCTCACTGCTTGTGAGTTTGAGCCCCGCGTTGGGCTCTGTGCTGCCAGCTCAGAGCCTGGAGCCTGCCTGGATTCTGTGTTTCCCTCTCTCTCTCTGCTCCTCCCCTGCTTGCGCTCTGTCTCTCTCTCTCTCAAAAATAAATAAACATTAAAAAATTTTTAAAGCTTGAAAAAATTTGGAGGGGGGAATACTGTATAAAATGGAGATCTTATTTAAAAAATCTGTATGCCTGGGTGTCTGGGTGCCTGGGTGGCTCAGTCAGTTAAGCATATGACTCTTGATTTAAGCTCAGGTTATGATCCCAGGGTCATGGGATTGAGCTCCATGTTAAGCCACACATGGGCAGCTCAGAGCCTGCTTGAGAGTCTCTCCCTCTCTCTTAGCCGCTCCCCTGCACTCATTTGCAAGTGTGTGTTCTCTCTCTCTTTCTCTCTTTCAAAACAAATAAACTTTAAAAAGAAATTAAAAATTTTTTTAAATGAAAAAAATCTGTATGCAGAGTATGTTATAGACTTGTGTGAACCCTTAAGAAAAAAGTGAAAAGATATTCAATAAAAGCTCTTTTCCAACTCTGAAAACAAACATGATTCAGAATATTTGGATTCTGAATATAAAGAGCTTCTAAGAATACTTTAAGTTATTTTGCTCATATTTTCCTTTTTATGTATGCACAAGAACAACATATGGTAAAAATCTATGTCTAAGTCAGTCTAAAAGAGCTTGTTAAGTAAGTATAAAATCAACATTTTAAGTGACAAGTGTTGTGTTAAAGTTTAAATTGGCAGTTTCTCCCCCTTTCTTGGTGGTATTTCGATGTTATGAAATATAGTATTCTGTTCCCAAAGAGGAATAAAAGCTCCCAAACCAAATCTCCTTGCTCTTGTAAGATAAAGAGCAGATATGGAAGTACACAGCTATCTGGTACACAGACTCGTTCTGGTCAGCCTCAGCCCAGGGGCTTCACTCAGTGCCTGAGAAGTGAGGGGTCCCTCCATGGCTGCATCCAAAGTCTCTTATATATTCCACTTTTGGAGTCCAAAGGGTTACAGGACATAGAAGGCTACCCCAGCACCAGCCCCACCCACACGTGAGAAACTTAGAAAACCTGAGCAAATCTGCTCGGCCCTGTAGCATTTAGACCAGCTGTATCAGCCCTGATTCTGGGTTGTGAGCTGTAGAAACTGACTCTGCCTGATGTAAGTGGAGAAGGAATTGATTGACAGTTCTTTGGAAAGGCGGGGAAATTGCAGGGAAGACTGGAAAACCTGGCTTTGAGTAGTGTGACCTGTGAAGTGTCCCCGTGAAGGCACTGTTGACGGGAACAGAGCTTTGCACCCACTTTCATGGGGAGTTCTCTGCCAGGCCCACATCTGTACATCACTGACTTTGGATTCAAAGTTCTGGGCCTTGGTCACATGGCCGCACCCTTGCCATGTGGCTGTAGGGAAGCTGGGAAGTTGTGTAAATGGCATTTTCTGCTTCTACAAAAGGAGATAGACTCTGCCTCCCATCAAGACTCTTAGGGAGGGGGGAGAGGTCAGCAGATGATGGGCAGCCAAAATCATGATGAATATCTACTTCAATCAAAATAAAGTTCTTTTTTTTAAGTTTATTTATTTATTTTGAGAGAGAGAGAGAAAGCATGAGTAGGGGAAGAACAGAGAGAGGGAAAGAGAGAGAGAATCCCAAGCAGGCTCTGCACTGTCAGTATAGAGCCTGATGTGGGGCCAAAATCATGAACTACAGGGCCATGTCCAGGGCTGAAGTCGGATGCTTAACCGACCGAGCCACCCAGGTGCCCCAAAATCAAGTTCTTAGAATCTCAGAACAGACACATTGTACTGGCACCAGCTGAAAGCCCTGTCAGAGTATAGCAATATCTGAGGGAAGAAAGGAAAACTGAGAAAACATGAAAGAGTGAAATAAAATCTTGCTGATATCAGGCTTATCTTGCATGCGTCTCAGTCTATATGGGAGTTTTCTATAGTTCTTGACCTGTGGACTTCTTAGTGTTGGGAGAAGTCTTTCATCAAGAGGTTAATTATGGCCTGGGTTTACCATATCAAATCTAGAAATTGTAACCTTTTCACCCCCTTGAAAAATTTAGTAATTTTTAATGATGCTCCGAAATTTGCTAGAAGCTCCTTTCTTCCCCATTCTGTATATTTTAAAATCCCTAATTTCTATTTCCCCTTGTCTCTGTCAAACCAAGGACACAGCCACATTTCTTCTTATGAGCAATCATTGCAATGGTATACTGATAAGCATACCATTATGGTATACTGATGGTATACTGATAAGCAGGCTCTCTGGAGGGAAGAAAAAAGAAAGAGATCCTGATTTATAGCATTTGCCAATTTCCTCGGTGTAAGTACTCCTACCATGGAAGATTTCAAGTTACCAAAGCTGTGCCTTGCAAAATCCCTGAATATTTATCAGCTTTCCTGAGCCCCTAAAAGCCGCTGCCTCTTTCCTGGAATGTCTCTACTACCTGCCTCCTGAAGCAGTTTTCCTACTTATTTAATCTGGACAATCATTCATAGTGGATTTCTCAACCAAAGCTGCTGTTGAATATATGTTCCATGAGGGCAGAGGTCTTTGTTCAAGCTGTCTTCCCAGAACCTAGGACATACCTGGCACATGGAGGGTCTCAGCACATATTTGTGGTGATGGTTCTGAGGATCTTCTCTGAGGCTGGTGAGGACAACCCCCTCCACCATGTGCTAGTCCACAGAGCATTGCCTTTCTCTCAGGTATTAAAGCTGTGTCAAAGGCAGCAGAGACTGTCCTGTCTTTTTCTGCGAAGTGCAACACATCTCTCATTTATCCATCTGCCTCTGTCATTCCACTTCTCTTTTTAGGAAGACTCAGCCATGTTTTTAACATTTTAACTTGCTTCTTAAGTTGATCATTTCCTTCCTTATCATGTCAGCCAAGCACTGTATTGATTAGTGTTTTCCTCTTTCTTTCCCTTTGCTTTTGAATCAAGACATTTGTTTTCCTGATACATTCCTCAGATTCTGTCTTGTGGGGTCCACCACAGTGAACAATTTGAAGTTATGAAGTTTTGAGCCTGCCAGAAACATGGCTGATGATACTGGTCTTGTCCTCCTTTATTTATTCTTCGTGGGTGGGTGTTCTTTCATGGCTGTCGATACTAGCCTAGACGGGTATCTAACCTAGGCTGGGACTCTATCTACCACTGCCCTGGCTGGTTTGCATGCAGTTCATTTCATCTTCCTGTGCCTTTCCTGAAAGCCCTCCTCCAGAAGTTCCTGGGTATGTTCCCTCAAGGCACATGCCACGTCTGAATCGTCTCCTATAATAATTGAGCCACGGGAAAGCTCACTGGTAATGCTAGAAGCATTCTGGGCCCATCTTCCCAGACCTCTCCCCTCAAATCTGGCCACAGTTGCATGACTACCTATCATAACTGTGGCAATCTTTAAAAGGTGATTCCCCAATTAAACTTATTGTTGACTCCTTATCTGACCTTTTAAGAGGGCACTTCTCAAGAGCTTCCTGGAACTGTACTCCCTGGTTGGGGGTGGCAGGGTCTAGATTATTCCAGTCTGTTCTCTGAAATTTTACCTCCTTCTATTAGAAGTTTTTGGATCCTATTTAGTCAACCTTTCTGGTCTAGTAATAACCTAAACAAAAAGGTTTCTAACACCTTCCTTGAGAGTTGTTAGGTCCAGGCATATCTTATTTCACCTTTCTTTCTTTTTTTTTCTTTTAAGGTTTATTTTATTTTTGAGAGAGAGAGAGAGAGAGGAGAGAGCATGCATACAAGTGGGGGAGGGGCAGAGAGAGGGAGACAGAGGATCAGAAGCAGGCTCTGTGCTGACAGCAGAGAACCTGACATAGGGCTCAGGCCCACAAACCTAGAGATCATGGCCTGAGCCAAAATCGGATGCTCTACTGACAGAGCCACCCAGGTGCCCCTTATTTCACCTTTCATATTGGACTAGCCTGACCTCCATGATCAAAACGTGTCTCTTAAGGAAATCCTTCTCTCTACATGGCAGTGGTGGTAAGGCCCAGTGCTGGATGATCAGAATAGACACTGCCTGCAAACAAGCCAGGCATGTCTCTGGCTGAACTTCAGTCTTCCCCTGCTGACCACCCCCTCCATTATCATCCTGGCTCCTTTATTTATCTTTCTCTCTCCAACTGCTCTGATTCTGGCTTCAAGATCAAAATTTTGTTAAAGAAAAAATTATTCATACCTAATGTTAGAGACTGAATGGTAAGGCAGACTTTATTTAGGTGTAGGGGACCACTGCAACGGGGTTTTGCAGTAGGGGAGAGAGATTGGGCTCTATTCAGAATATAGCTTAGGCAAGTGGGAATTTATAGCCAAGGGGCAGGGAGGGGGGTGGTCAGTGGATGGGAAATTACTAAGAGGAAACATCAGGAACAAGGGGGTTCTGGCTGAACCCAGCTCATAGGATTTTTGCTGAAGGCAGGCCAGGGTGACCAGATATCACCTGTGGGCCGAGGAGGATGAGGAACCTGATCAGATATTGAGGTTGGGGTGGGGGTGGTCTGGCTAAACTCACTTAGCAGGATTCTGGTTACAATTGGACAATGTAGAGATGAACATGGAAGCCCGGAAATCAGGGCCCAGTTGAGAAAAGAGTTCAGAGGAGACTTACTAGAGTTTGGTTAATGAAAGGATCTTTGTTAGTTTCTAAACCAATCCAGCTCCTCCTTGATTCCTACAGATAGCATGTTCCTGGCACAGGCCTTTTATTATTCTTTCTGAGACTAAAAAATAATATTTTTATTAATGCCCCAAAAGATGGCCTGCTACCCATCAAATAAGGCCCTTATTTGAATCTCTGATGAAAGCCATGGCCAGGCTTAGGTAACAAATCTAGAGGACTTTGATCCACGTGGTGGGGTTTGAGGGTGATTCTAGAAGTCTGTAGGTAAGCCATAAGGAACCAGGAGGTTAAATCTACCACAGTTCGCTCTTTGGCCCTAAAACTGGGTTCAGTTCAACACATTAAGAGGAAGAGAATTTGAGGTAGTTGACTTAATGCACCTAAAGCTAGAACGACATAACTAGTACATTCTAACCCTGTGTTCTCAAGTCGTTCTCAGACCAGCCGCATCAGCACCACCTGAGAACTTGTTAGAAATGCTAATTCAAAGGCCTTGACCCAGACCTACTGGGGGCGGGAGCCCAGGAAACTACTTAAACAAGCTCACTAAGATGAGTCAAGAACCACAGTTCTCTCCCAAGTGGCACTTAGCTCCATTTACAGGAAGTTGCATGTGAAACAGCTTCCTTTAGGCTGTTCCTGCCTGAGAAATATGTTAGGAGCAGCAAGAAATTTTCCCAACCACTAATGCCTAAAGAATTTTTTCCACTGGAGCTCTGTATATTTGAAGTGACAGAGAGATTCATCTAATCCCCATGTTGGGTGCACCTGCTTAGGTTTGTAAGTTGCAAAAGCTTGCCCGGCCTGTGTGCACCGAGGTTGCAAAGGCCTGGGTTTGCCATAGCTCTGTGACACCAGTCTCATTAAACTGCTGTGTCTTCAAGCAATCAAGGGCCAAGAAGCCCTGTGCTTACGAAGTACTGACACCTCCTATCCCAGCCACACCCAAAGCATCTAACTCTCTGAGTATATCTTATGTCTCCAAAGCCCCATCTTTGTGCCTGTTCCTCAAGCTTTCCTGGTTTGTGGGCCATATATGGGGCTTGGGGGTGAGGAGGAAACAAATCTAATCCCCTTCATCTGAGTTCAGAACCAACTGAGAAATAGGATCAGACAACCACTAGGGATCAATAGACGGCTTTTATTGCTGATAAAGTCGAACTGGAAAATGTAGCTAGGAATCTGCAGCCATCTCTGGGCTTCCTCATATCTTCACCTTGAATCGAACCTCCCCACCCCAGTTGCTAGCCTCCTGGTCTGCTGGGGAGATTGCCAGACCCAATCATGTTGTCACTAGAGTTAGTGCAGCCTTTCCCCACCCTTCCCAATCAGCTCTATTACTTGGTCTTTGGAGGAGAGTGGTAAGTTGTGGGTTGACAGCCAGGACAGGTGTTCCAATACCGTTCCCTCCTGGGGTGAATGGGACGATGAAGGAATAAGGTTTTCCCTGGCTGTAGAAATAATATTTGAGGTCACTGGCACAAAGGAAAGAGCCTAGAATGGGAAGAGGGGATGGTCAGGACTGAGGCTTGAGGAAGGCTCACTTTTAAACATGGTTTCAAGGAGTAAGCCCCAGACAGAGGAGGAGGACCAAGAGCATGTGGTGCCACAGGGGCCAGGGGAAGATCATTTTAAGGAGCGAGTGATCAGCAGGGTCAAACTTTCCTGAGAGGGCCTATAAAATGAGAACAAAAACTGTCCCCTAGATTTAGCCATATGGTGACCTTATTGAAGGGTGGGAAGGGGAACCAAGCTTTGGGGTAGTCTTTGGAGGGTGTTGAGGGGGAGGCTTTTTCAAGAGGGACAAAGCTTGTTTGAAAGCTGATGGGAAATGACAGCCTTCTGAGCTTGTGGTTGGGGCAAATAGCTGGTACCCCGTTCTCTAGGCCAGGTACCTTGGGTGGAGTGTTCCATCTGTCTACATGGAGTACCTTTTCCTAATTCACACGAAGATGCAGTGTGAGCTAACAGTAGCCCTGGATGGGAGGATGCTGGTACACAAGAGATGGCATAAAGGATAGTAGGTCACATAGTCACCTGCATAGCTAGGACTAGATGCTGAAGGCTTCTGGCTCCAAGTGCACAGACAGCTCCCAATCCCCCAGGGCAGAAACAAGAAAGTCTCTTCTTCACTTCAAGAGTTTGCCTGTATTTATGCATCTGGATGGCTCAGTCAGTTAAGCATCTGACTTTGGCTTAGGTCATCATCTCACTGCTCGCAAGTTCAAGTCCTGCATCAGGCTCTGTGCTGACAGCTCAGAGCGTGGAGCCTGCTTCAGATACTGTGTCTGCCCCTCCCATGCTCATTCTCTGTGTCTCTCTGTCTCTCAGTAATCAATAAGTGTTTTAAAAATTACCAAAAAAAAGAGTTTGCCTGTATTTTTGGCAATCCTTGATTGTTTTAGCACAAGTTGACCAAGTATTTATTTATTTATTTATCTGGGGGGAGGGATGCAATTTTTTTTTCATTTGACCTTTTTTTTTTTTTCATTTGACCATTTTTTTTTTTTTTCATTTAAATCCTGATCTGGTAAGAATGATCCGGATCCAATGGTCCTAACCCTCCCTTAGTGACAACCCCTTAGTCCCCGAGAGATCCACACTTTAGATTAATGGTGAGGGGCCTACAAAGGTAACAGACCAGCCTCTGCTTCTCAGGATTGGAGAGTGCTCCCTGGACCAGTTGGTGGTCTCTCCCTACCTTCTACCCCTAGTCTCAGAGCCCATATTCTTTAAGAGCTGGTCTTTAGATGTAATTTTTATAACCATGGACTTAACCCCTTTTTATAATATCTTACTTTTTCAATTAAATTCTTTCTAACTTTGACATAACAGAAATATTACCATCAGAGACTTCTTAATGATAAGCTTCCTTCTGCTAGTTCCACATTCTTCTAGTCTCCTAAACCATTTATCATATGCCCACATATCTGGAAAATAAAAATAAGTACACTTGGGAGAGAGAATTTGGCAATTTTGCTAAGATCTCATGGGTCTCTTAGTATTTGTTTTCCTTCTTAACATGTGTTTCCTGTAATATAAATAAAATTCCATAAATAAAAACATATTACTACAAAGGTATGTTTAGTTTACATTAAAATTTAAATCTCTTTTTGAAGGAAAAGAATTAGGATTGATGCTAAAAGTTTATTATTTTTTAATTTTTTAATTAAAAAAATGTTTTAAGTTTATTTATTTTCAGAGAGACAGAGACAGTGTGAGTGGGGAAGGTGTAGAGAGGGTCAGAGAGAGAGAATCCCTAGCAGACTCCAAGCGCCAAACTCACAAACCATGAGATCATGACCTGAGCTGAAATCAAGAGTCAGACGCTTAACTGACTGAGCCATCCAGGCACCCTAAAAGTTTATTTTAAATTGGCCTCTGGATAATTTAAATATGTAAGTCATTTCTCTCTCTCTGTCTCTCTGTCTCTGTCTGTCTCTCTCTCTCTCTCTCTCACACACACACACAGCAATCTTATTAAATGGCCAGATTTTATTTTATTTATTTTCTTTTATTTTTTTTAACGTTTATTTATTTTTGAGACAGAGAGAGACAGAGCATGAATGGGGGCGGGGCAGAAAGAGAGGGAGACACAGAATCGGAAGCAGGCTCCAGGCTCTGAGTCATCAGCCCAGAGCCCCACGCGGGGCTTGAATTCACGGACTGCGAGATCGTGACCTGAGCTGAAGTCGGACGCTTAACCGACTGAGCCATCCAGGTGCCCCTAAACAGCCAGATTTTAAAAGTCTAACTTTGTATACTGTAATTGGGAGTCAATTAGACAACAATTTTAAGTTAATGAAAATCTACCCATACATATTTTTGGTGTTCAAAGGTAAGTGGAATGACAATAGAAAGAATAGGAAATGTTTAAATGGAAAAGATAACTGGAATATGCAAGATAAAAATGATCAAAATTACTGTGCATGAGTGGGAGTTGGACTAAACGGGTAAGGGGCATTAAGGAATCTATTCCTAAAATCATTGTTGCATCATATGCTAACTAACTTGGATATAAATTAAAAAAATAAATACATTATTAATAAAATTTAAAAAAGTTACTGTGCATGGAGTAGCCAGAAACTTAAAAATGGACTGTTTCCCAAGAATAAGTAAGTACAGAAACATTGCTCTATCTACTGTATAAAATATACCAAGCTCTTTTTTAGCAGATAAAATATTACATTGGATGTAATAGACTTCAAAACAGCATGAGAACAATAAAACTGCCTGGACTTATTTGCAGATGAAGATAATTCTAATGAGATTTTGGCCTCTCCTTTGGGATCCAAGGTGGAGTCTTTGCAAATCCATTCCAGGGTCAACAGGGTCTTGTGGCAGTTTTAATGTGGTTCTATTCTTCTGAGGTCTAGGAGGTTGCTGACTAGGTCTAGGGACACGGAAGATACATGATCACTTCAAAGAGACATAATGGGTCCATGCAGAGGAATGATCTCTTGGTTCAGGCAGGGCTGGACACAAGGCTTTTGCACCCAAAGATAAAGAGAGAGGAACCAGGATGGCCCCCTCTACATACAAAATACTTGTTAATATAGTAGAATGTTTGCCAGTGGGGATGAGAGGCGTGGAGTAGGGAATGGAGAGGAAATGCAAGAAATACATAAATAAAACAAGATTGGCTCTTTACCACCCAATGATATAGTAATGATGATGATAACATGTAATGAGCTGGGGAGTATGATTAGTAGTTCAATTAAAAAAATACATTATAGGGGCGCCTGGGTGGCGCAGTCGGTTAAGCGTCCGACTTCAGCCAGGTCACGATCTCGCGGTCCGTGAGTTTGAGCCCCGCGTCAGGCTCTGGGCTGATGGCTCGGAGCCTGGAGCCTGTTTCCGATTCTGTGTCTCCCTCTCTCTCTCTGCCCCTCCCCTGTTCATGCTCTGTCTCTCTCTGTCCCAAAAATAAATAAAAAACGTTGAAAAAAAAAATTAAAAAAAAAAATACATTATACTTACATAGATAAAGTACGCCCAAGGTTACTTATAAAATCGTTTTGTTTTGAGTGCCTTTTCACTTTCCACTCACCTGCTTTCCCATTCCTTTTCTCCTGACTTTCCTTTACCCCTCTTTTGGGCTGGCCGCCTGGCTGTCCAGGGGCCCCTCACTGTGTGCAGCTCTGCAGGAAGCATCTCATGCTGGGCACATGAGATGTGCCCTCTTCTCCCTCCCTCATACTTCTCTGTCTTTTCCTTCACTCCCCAGAACTGGGAAATGTAACCCTTAGACCCAAACAAGAGGGGCCCTGCACTGAACCCCGTGCTTTAGAGGGCTGCTCCTGCCCTGCCTTTCCCCATGGGGTTAGGAATCCTTAAGGCTGAAGGCACATGCTCTTTTCCTATCCCAGAGCCTATGCTCTCCTTCTAGAGCACATTCTGGGAACCTGAGGCCCCGAAGAGCCCCAGGTCTCTTTCAGGCCTTTTCCAAATATGGGTCCTCTTGAGGAAAGACTGTGCCCAGCTGTCTGGGGAGGTGAACAGGACTCAGAGGTGCACACTGGGATGTCCACATGCATGTGCAGGAGGCCCTTGTGGTGTGGGATGGAGCCAGGATGGGAGAAGGGAAGCCGTGCACCTGGGGCCTGGGGGCTGGCCCTTCGTATGCCACCAGTTCTGGTGGGGAGGTCTAAAGAATCTGAGAATTTTAAGTTTGAACCCAGCCTTCCAGGTTGGTGTCAGGGTGGGGAAAATGGAACATATTTCATCAGTTTGTTGGCTTGGTTTATAACTTTTAAATATTTAAACACATATTTATAGGTTTCCATTTGCATTCTTGCGCTGGTAAGTGTGAGCAACTATCTTAGATTGGACTGTCTGCCTTCCACAGGGCATCTGGGGCTTTGATAGGCAATGCCTAGTGACACAACATAAAGGAAGAGCAGTCCTAATTAGAGCAGGGCAAATGCTATGGCAGATGAGTAGAGCAACGGGCTTCAGTGCTTCTCAAATCATGCCAGGTGAGTGGCTGCCTATCTGCCTTTGCTAGCTGGTCCTATGGAGAACTGCGGTTGGCCGTTCCTTTATCATGGAGGTGTGTGAGTACGAAAAGTGAACTGCCCCCTCTTTATCAAGCACTGGGGCAGTCAGCATCCCTTCCCAACCTCTCCCCCCTCTACTGGGAGAAATGGTATTTAAGTGGCTATAAGTAGTTTTTATTCTTTCTTAATACGTACCATTGTATGATGGAAATTTTAAATGGGAGGGCTCTGACATAACCTGAAAGAAGCGCCATTAGTGATGCAACCAGCCAGAAGGATTTTTTGGTTAGGAGGAGTGATGAACCTGGGAGGGGCCAGAGAGCAGAGCAGCAGGCGGGAAACCTGCTTCAGGACCTGGTTGAATTGAAGCAGAAAGACCCAGGGCAAGTCTGGTTTCTGTGGCTCCTGCATTCCCTGGAGCTCTGGGCCCTTCCTTTGTCTTCCTCTCCTTTCCTCCCTTTTCCTCACCCCTTCCCAGGCTCCTACTCCCTGTTCTTTTCTGTGTTCTCATTAAAGCATCTTAAATATTGGAAATGAGTTACTGGGGGCAGATATGGCTAGTCTTTGTTAAATAGAACTTTCAGAAATAAAGGGGAAAACCAAAACCATTTCCCCTTCAAATAAGTTATATTTCTTTCTGAGTGGCCAAAGAACTCTTGAGGATTTCCCCCAGGATCTCTTTTACCAAGGATGTGTTTATTTGTTTTTCATTTGTGAGTAGAGACTAATTCATTCATTAAACCAAAATTTGCTGAGCTTGTGTTATAAGTAAGCATTGCTGCAGTTGCTGGAGATATTGGGGTGAACTGAAATGGCAAACGCCCTGCCTTTGTGCCCTGTACGTTCTTTTGGGAAACACAACTGGTAAATAAGAGTAATAACAACAACAACAATGTGTGTGTCTTGTGTTTGGTGGTGAGAAGTGCTAGGGAGAAAATAAAGAAGGGTACAGTGTAAAATGGGGTGGTTAGGGAAGGCCTCCCTGAGAAGGTGACATTTAAATAAAGACATGAAGGAGATGGAGAGGAGAAAATACCTGGGTTGGAAGCATTCTCGGCACAGGTAGAACCTTGTTGGAAAGATTCAAATGACAAAGCCCAGAAGCAGGAGCATGCCTGGCAAGTTTAGGGATCAACATGCAGGCCAAGAGTGACTGACTCAGGAACAGGACGAGTACAAGAAAGAGTAGAAGGTGAGGTCAGAAAAGCGTGGGTGTGTGGGTGGAGGATCACGGAGGGCTCTTGTTAGCATGTTGATTTACTCAGAACAAGATGGGAAGCGACAATACGATGTAAGCCAAGGAGTGACATGGTCTGATTTGCATATTAGCTGGATCACTCTGGCTGTTGAGAGTAGCCTGTGAAGGACATGGTGAAACCAGTCAGGAAGCTATTGAAATAATCCAAGGAAGAGAAGAAAGTCTCTTAGACCAAGTAATATTAGAAATGGTGAGGAGTAGGGGCGCCTGGGTGGCGCAGTCGGTTAAGCGTCCGACTTCAGCCAGGTCACGATCTCGCGGTCCATGAGTTCGAGCCCCGCGTCAGGCTCTGGGCTGATGGCTCGGAGCCTGGAGCCTGTTTCCGATTCTGTGTCTCCCTCTCTCTCTGCCCTTCCCCCGTTCATGCTCTGTCTCTCTCTGTCCCAAAAATAAATAAAAAACGTTGAAAAAAAAATTAAAAAAAAAAAAAAAGAAATGGTGAGGAGTGGTGAGATTCTGGACATATTTTGAAAATGGAATCAAAAGATTTGCTAATGGATTGGTTGTGGGGTGTGAGGAAAAGAAAGGAGTTAAATAGAACATCAAGGTCTTTTGCTTGAGCAACTAAAAAGAGAGTCTGTGAACTGACAGGGAAGACTTATGGGGTTCAGGATGGGAAAAAGATCAGAAGTTCAGTGGTGGTACTTACATGTTAGATCCCTTTAGACATCCAAAAGGAGAACCCAAGCAGGCAGTCAGATCTATGAGTTTGGAATTCAGGAGAGTGGTCAGGGCTAGAAAGAAACTTTTGGGAGTCATCAATGAATACATGGTATTTAAAACTAAGAGATGATGAGATTTTTTGAGGAAATGACAGTAGATGGAAAAGAGAAGTGTAAAGACATGAACCCTGGAACAAACAGTCTAGTGTTTATGACGGGGATGGGAGGGAAGAAGCAGAAAAGACAAAAGGACTAGCCAATGAGATAGGAGGAGAGGAGGGGGAGTATAGTGCCTGGAAGTCCTGGAAGCCAGTTAAGGATGTATCCAGGAGGAGGGAGTGCTCCACTGTACCCATTGTTGCTGACAGAGTAAGTAAGATGAGGACTAAGAAGCTTCCAAAGTCCATGTCATTGGTGACTTTGAAAAAAAGTAGTGTCAGTGGAGTGGTGAGGGTGAAAGTCTAGTTGGAAAGGTTCAAGAACAAATGAAGAGGAAGAACTGCAGTGAGTGAGTACAAACGATGCCCTGAAGGCCGTAAGTTGTAAAGGGAAGAGAGAAATGGGGCTCCAGCTAGAGAAGGAAGTAGGGTTGAGAGAGATTTTTAAAAATAGGGAAGATAACCACATTTGTACATTGTTGGGAAAGATCCAGTAAAGAAGGAAAAAGGGGGGGCACCTGGGTGGCCCAGTCAGTTAAGCGTCTGACTTCTTCTCAGGTCATGATCTCACAGCTTGTGAGTTTGAGCCCGGCGTCCAGCTCTGTGCTGACAGCTCAGAGCCTGGAGCCTGTTTTGGATTCTGTGTCTCCCTCTCTCTCTCTGCCCCTCCCCCACTCACACTCTGTCTGTCTGTCTGTCTCTCTCTCTCTCTCTCAAAAAATAAACATTAAAAAAAAAAAAGAGGGAAAAGGGAAGATTCAGGGTTAGTGGACTCTCACTGGTAATGTTAAGAGTATCTACATTGTATTGAGTGCTTATATGTATTAGGTTCTTATGTATGCTCTTCATTCCTTAAAACACGAGATGTACATATGTTATCATTTTCACTTTACCAGTGAGGAAATTGAGACTCAGAGATTGAGTCCCTTGTCCAAGGTTGCCCAGTAAGGACAGAGAAGAGCTGAGTCAGAGGGAAGCTCAGACCATATTGTTCCTGAGGGGACTGACCACTCTTCTGGTCATGGAGCTTCCCAGGCAATGAAGGGCCCATTTACTGTTTTACATTCCTGCCTGAAGGAAGAGTGTGTGTGCTTCTCACAATCATGACTAGAGACTTCTGCTTTTTCTTCTTTCTTTTTTTTTTAATGTTTTTTTTTTTTATTTATTTTTGAGAGAGAGAGAGAGAAGGAGGGGCAGAAAGAGAGGGGAGAGAGAATCTCAAGCAGACTCTGCACTGTCAGTACAGGGCCTGATGTGGGGCTTGAACTCATGAACCATGAGATCATGACCTGAGCCGAAATCAAGAGTGGGATGCTTAACTGACTGAGCCACCCAAGTGCCCTTGCTTTCTCTTCTTTCTTAAAGTCTGGGACAGGAGATAACAGAGAAGTTGCCTTGGCATCTGGTTTGGCCCAAACCTCTATATATTGGATATCTAATGAATAATGTTGTGTTGTGTGTTGGAACACACAAAGGGATAGAAATCAAGAGTCCTGGGTTTTAGTCTGACTGTCACTATGTGGCTGTTTCATTTCTGGCAAGTCAATGACCTTGAGTCTTAGTGTCTTCATTAGCCAAATGGGAATAAAACTAGGTGTCCTGTCTGCTTCTTGGGTGGTTGCGAAAACATCACCCTTTATCCTCCCGTTCTCTAGCACTCCAGCAGTATGTGAGACCTTATGCCATTTCCAAAGTATTTGACATATAATGGCACCAGTGGTTCTTAACCTGATGCATAGCAGAACCTTCCAGGGAATTTTTACAAATACTGCTCTCCTGCTAGGATGTGGAGCAAATAAAATTCACAAACATGTTAAGTGGAGTATAATTGGTACAACCACTTGGGAAAGCCGTTTGTAGTCTGTTGAAGTTGAACCAACATCTCCCTGTGATCTGCAATTCTACTTCTAGGTTTATACCCAAGAGAAATGTTTGCACATGTGCACCAAGACACCCATACAAAAATATCTGCAGCAATAGTATTTGCAATTGCTCAAAGCACAAACAACTCAAATGCCCATCAGTAGAATAGATTAACAAGTTGTGGTATATCCATATAATGGTATCCTGAACAGTATTGAAAATTTGCAAACTATAGTTACAAATAGTATTAATCTCACAAATAGAGCATTCAGTGAAAGGATACTGACATAAAAGATTTTCCTCAAAATATGAGATATCATAAAGTAATGAAAATCAGGAAAATTGTAAATCTCTATGGTGTTAGAAGCCAGGACCTTTAGAGAAGGGGAAATGGGTAGATGATAGGGAGGACGCAAGAAGGGCTTCTGGGTTGCTAGTAATGTCCGTGTGTGTGTGTGTATCTCAGTGATGGTTATACAAATAAAAAAAATACATATACATTGGATAATTCACTGAGTTACATACTTATGATCTGTGTACTTTTTTGTCTACATATTTTACTTTGATTAAGAAACAAAACTGCTGCTGGTTCCCATTTCAGACCAATTAAATAGAATCCCTGGCATGGACATTTTCAGGAGTGCATCCAGAGCTGAGAAAACCGCCCTCCCTCCTTGTTGGTGCCCTTCTCTCCAGGAGTGAAGACTGGCGGCTTGGTGCCTGGGGGCTGGCTGGGTGTGCCTCAGAGTGGTGGGGAGGATGGGGCTGTCTGGTGGAGAGACAATTGGGGGACCCTGTGTACAGATGGCCAGCAAGACTGGCCCTGGGGGACACTCTGAGGGTGAGGGTGAGGCTCCTCACCTGGGGCAGTGACTGAAAACTACCACTAGGGACACCAGCCTTCAGGGACTGCCTGTGGCCATCCTTGCTTAAGAAGTGATTCCTGAGTTTAATTTCAAGTTCACTCTTTGAAATAAATCAGAACAGTTTCTGCTGATTTTCATTGTTTTTGTTTGCCTGGCCCTTTGTGGGGATTTTGACTCTTCATTTGTACTTTTGTGTTTTACTGTAGTGACCTAGTTGTTGTTTTAATGCTTTTCTGGCTTTCTTTTGTTTTTATATTATTTATTTGCTTTAAAGTTTATTTTGTTAAGTAATGTCTACACCCAACATGGGGCTCGAACTCATGACCCTGAGATCAAGAGTCACATGCTCTTTCGACTGAGACAGCCAGGTGCCCCCTGTCTTCTTTTTAATATAGAATCTTTTAGCCCACAGGTGATACAGCCACATCCCAAGGCTGTACCGTCATATGCCAGGATGTCTGGGCTGCTTTTCTAACTCTTGTGCCACATGTGAGGGATAAGCAAATTCTAAGTGCACTCGACTCTTAATCTTTGCTGTTCTTGACTTTACTCAATAGAGAAAAGAGTTATAAACATTGAAAACCTTTAGTATCTCTTGACGATTATTCTGAGTATATAAAAGGAAACATTTATGGGCCAAATTCTGTAGCTTGATAGAGATCCTACACTTTATGCATTTCTTCAGAGGCTTTACCAAAATAATACTTCTACAGTTCAACCTTAAATAGCATTTTAACAAGGCTATAATAGCCTTTTAAACCTTTATTTAAATAGCTGGATATAGCTTTTTTAAAACTGTTTAATTATAAGATATTTAATTCATTATCGAAAGAAATAAACTTTGCTGTAGCTCTAAACTCAAGGCAAATTGTATTTTATTGAAGATTTTATTTTATTGTTTATTTTCAAGAGAGAGAGTATGAGTGGGGGAGGGGCAGAGAGAGATGGGGACAGAGGATCCCAAGTGGGCTCTGCACTGACAGCAGGAAGCCCAATGTGGGGCTTGAACTCATGAACTGTGAAATCATGACCTGAGCTGAAGTCAGATGCTAAACCACTAAGCTACCCAGGTGCCCCACAAGATTTTATTTTTAAGTAACCTCTACACCCAACATGGGGCTTAAAAACTCACAACCTCAAAATCAAGAGTCACATACTCTACCAACTGAGCCAGTCAGGTACCCCAAAGCAAATTTTATTGTATAGATTTAAAAAAAAATGTTTATTTATTTTTGAGAGTACAAGTGGGGAAGGGGCAGGGAGAGGGAGACAGAGGATCCGAAGCTAGCTCTGCACTGACACTAGCAAGCCTGATGTGGTGCTGAAACTTACAAACTGTGAGATAATGACCTAAACCAAAGTTGGATGCTCAACCAACTGAGCCACCCAGGTGCCCCTATTGTATAGATTTTTATATAAGGGACACTGAGTGTATATTTATCTTTCTAGATCTAATAATGTTCCTCATATAATTGTTATTATTTCTTGGAAAATTTGTGTATATACATATTTAGGGTGTAGGGAAAAAAGGTTGTTGCTTATTTTGTCTATCTTCATTTTTCCTTTTGTTCCAGTAAAAAAAAAAAAAAGGCTGAGAAAAAAATAGAAAATCTGAAATACAAGCATCCCTCTCTATGTAGTAGTTAAGGTCTTAACAGCAAACCAGCTAAACTTCTAGAATCTGGAGAATCTGGAGAATCAGCATTGCCTGAGAACGTGTTAGAAATTGAATTCTCGGGCCCGCTCCAGACTTGCTGAATTAGAAACTCCACACATGGGCCCAGCAACCTGCCTTCACAAACCTTCCAGGTGATGCTGGTCTGTCCGGAAATTGGATGACTTCTGCTCTAAAGAAGAGCATGAAACCAGTGTGGCCAGTTAGGCAAGCCCCTAAGTGACCCACTCTGGGAATAGGTGATTTCTTTGATAAATTTGGTGTTTGCTCTCATCCTTGGCCCACTCATCTTTCCCGAAATCACAGCTACACCAATAGTTCTCAACCCTGGCTGGAAAGCCTTTAAAACTGCGTCTCCCCAGATGGGTCCTGGGCATCCAGGTGCTTCTGGTGTGCGCCAGGGCTGATAAACTCTGTTCTATATTCAGGTACTTTTGTGGTTGAGACAGATGATTGTTAACACCTGCCCCCAAATTCTTCTGGTTGTTTCCTGCAAGCCCTGTGAAGCAGAACTCAGGCCTCCAGCGTCTGCTTGTCCAGATCTAAAGATGTTTCCTGAGAGCCGGTTTGGCCTTGCGTTGCAGGTACCTCTGCAGACCACAGCAACGCACAGAAGATGCGACACTACCTCCTGGCACGCACACAGGGCCGCCGGCCCTTCCACTGCACCTCAGACGCCAACTCTGCTGCCCGTACCGGATGCTGACTGAGATGATGTGAGTTAAACCCTTTGGTGCACAGAGAAAATGTCAACAAATGCCAGCTATCCTTACCTTCATTATCTGAAGCGTGCGGACCCCTTTTCATTTTAAGCTCACAAAATACCTACTTGGAAGGCCCATCTTGGTTGTTTTATCTTGAATTGTCTACCCCCCCAACTTTCCTGCAAAGCCCAGGAGGGACCACTGAACACTCATGGGGGATGTTCTAAGCCAGTGGTCCTTAAAATGCGGTGGCTGGGGAGAGATGTGTCAGCAGCATGAGTGTCACCCGGGAACATGTTAGAAATGCAAACTCCTATCACCACAAGACTTAATAAAAAAGAGGGCAGGAGGAAACTTTTGGAGGCAATGGATATGTTTACGGCATAGATTGTGGCGATGGGTCCACGAATGTATACTTCTCTCCAAACTCATCAAATTGTATATGTAAAATTCGACAGCTTTTTGTATGTCAATCACACCTCCATAAAGTGGCGGGGGTGTTTTTGTTTTTTGTTTGTTTTTTTAAGAAATGCAAACTGTTGGGCTCCACCTCAGAACTTCTGTGTCAGAAACTCAGGAGATAGGACCCAGACATCTGTGCGTTCTGGTTCATGCTCACGTCTGAGAACTGCTGCTCTGTGCCAGTGTTTCACAGGCTTATGAGAAATGCAGACCCTCAGGCCCCAACTTAGGCCAACTGAATTAGAATCCCATGTCCCTGCGATCACATTGGAGTTTGAAAAGCACAGCTCTAAGCTTTTTCCATCTGGTCAGAATTAGAACACAGGACATGTGCATTCTTGGATCGCAGCTTCTCAGCCCCCCCACAGAAGTGCCATCACAAGACAGTAATTTAAGTGTGAGAAACACATGTGTGAAAGATCTTTCTGTATCTGTGGAAAACAATTTATGTTGCCATTACCACCCTCCCACCTCCCATCTCCTGCTCCCGTATCCTGCCGCCGGATAAAGATTCACCCTGTCAGTTTTCTTAGCGTTTAGAGCAAGTGTATTGTCTGTTGTTTGTTTTTGTTTTTGTTTTTACATGGGAGTTGAAGTTATGAAACTCATTATACCTAAGTTGCCAGGAGACTCTGATTTTACCTCAATTCTGAGAACTAGTTTGTCTGGGTTCTCTCATATAGCTCTCCTTTCTCCAAGTGATCTTTGTGTTTTAAGTCTTGGGTTAACAATTCTGTTGTGACTGCGTTTTTTATTATAAGTAGCTTCAAATACTGTGTGAGAAGATAAGAGTTGATAAGAAATAAGTGTGTGATTGATGCCTGGGAGTCTCTCGGCTTATAGAAAGCATGGTGATTTCAGGGGCTCAGTTCAAATCCCTCCTTCTCTGTGAAGATTTCCTGGCAGCTCTCCACCATAGCTGTAATTAACATGCCTCAGATAACATTATTTGTCATTTATTATTATAACATATATCCAGTATTTCCCAGGATTTTGTGAGTTAATGTTTGTAGAGTGCTTGAACTGTATAGGAGCATACTCAAATTATAGTTGACCCTTGAAAAACAGGTTTTAACAGTGAAGTTCTGCTTATACATCAGTGGATTTTTTTTTTTTTACAGTACTGTGTGTTTTCTCTTTATCATGATTTTCTCAATAGCATTTTCTTTTTTAAAAATGTTTATTATTTTTGAGAGAGACAGAGAGCAAGCGAGCAAGGGAGGGGGGCCAGAGAGAGGGAGACACAGAAGCCGAAACAGGCTCCAGGCTCCAAGCTGTCAGCACAGAGCCCAACACAGGGCTCACATTCATGAACTGCAAGATCATGACCTGAGCCAAAGTCAGACACTTAACTAACTGAGCCACCCAGGTGCCCCTTCTTTTCTTTTTTATTTCTTTTTTTTTTTTTTTAGAGTTTATTTATTTTGAGAGAGAGAGAGAGTGGGGGAGGGGCAGAGAGAGAGAGGGAGAGAGGAAGAATCCAAGCAGGCTCCACACTGTCAGCACAGAGCCTGATGCTGGGCTTGAACTCACCAACCATGAGGTCACAACCTGAGTTGAGATCAAGAGTTGGATGCTTAACCGAGTCACCTAGGTGCCCTTCAATATCATTTTCTTTTCTCTGGCTTGCTTTATTATAAGAATACAATATAATACATATACAAAATATGTGTCGTTTATATTATTGGTGAGGCTTCTGGTCAACAGGCTATCAGTAGTTGAGTTTTGGGGGGAGTCAAAAATTATATGCAGATTTTCAGTTGTGCAGGAGTCAGTGCCCCTACCCTCCACATTATTCAAAGGCCAACTGTATTACTAATACCATTACTGTTATTGTTATTGTTTATATATACTTATGTGTCATTCCTATTAGATCTCTTTGAGATGAGGAGAGGGCTGTATTTGCTGTTGGATTGATTCCCAAATAAGCCTGGGTTTATGTTGTGCTCACAGGAGGTTCTTACACAGAACATTAAGGAGAGTAAATAAGTGCTTTGGAAAGAAAAATATGATTTATTGCCATAATTGGAGCATCAGGTCTCAGTCCTATCCAGAGAGGAAAGCTGCTGTGCCCACAAGAGCAGCACATCCCTTAGCCTCAGTCCCAGAAGGCATCAGAAAAAAAAAAAAAAAAAAAGGAAGTGAAGGATAAATGTCACCAAAGTTGTCAGTGAAACTCAATTCAGAAGAAACTCTGACCAAAACCAAAATGGAACCAACTGAAAATGTTAATGGTCATTTTTAGTAAGTCACAAGAATTTGAAGAAAGGCTATTTTAATAAGTAGAACAATTTCATTTTCCATGCAGCCTAGGAAATAAAATCTAGACGGTTCCTTTTATACAATCTCTGGTCAACTCTGTACCTCTTTTGCAGAAGGCAGTACGGTTTCAGCTTAAATACCTTATGGGGGGGGGGGGGAGCAAAAGGGATAATGTCTTACGTATCTGTTTACAAGAGAACAACCCACTGGATGTCCTAAGTGAGGTCACCCGACATATAGTATTCTGGGAATAAAAGTTCAGGCAAGAGAAGAAAATTGAGGAAAGACTCAGGTTTGCATGATGTATAGAAGAGGGTTCGTGGTGAAAGTGATGAAGCCTGAGATACGGGGCTCCACCCTAATGTACAGACTCTTCCAGAGCCCCAAGAGGGACCCTGGCAATTTTGTGTTTGTAATTTTGCATTAGTGTTCATAAATGGGTTACCCAAATTATGTAAGTTTCAGGCCCTCTCAATCTGCTCCTGATGAAATGCCTGCCTCTCGTTCTGTTGCTCTTGCCTTCCGGATGGACTATTTTGCAGTCATGTAGTCCCACCTTGCCAAGAAGGTGATGCTGTGATGATTGAGTAGGGGATGTGATGATGAGGAAGAAGGGCCCAGGAGAACTGCCGGGAGGGGAGAAACCACCACAAAGGAGTTTAAAGTGATGAAATGCAGAGGCTAGGATGGCTTCCTTCAAGGACTGTCCTTTCCTTCTAGGGTGGGGATTCTCAACCACTGGTGATTCCCCCCTGTTGCATCCACACGACTCCTGAAACAGAATGCTACGGGCACCAGTGACAGTCACAACAAAGTTTATTGCAATGAGAGGTAAGGCAAACCGATCGGGACTGACACTCTTGACCAGAGTGCGGTCTTGAATAGCCAGGGTACAGAGTTTTTATAGCCGACCACATCGTCTTATTACCTGGGAACAGAACAAAGGAATAGTTCCCAGGTGGAAACAGTTCAAACAGGCCCTTGCCCCAATCCAATTAAACACTAATCAGTCCCTTGATTGATAGGCTAAGGCTGTTATCTCTTAACCTATACTGTTAAAACAAAGCTGTTGTTTCTTAAAGCTACAGGTTAGCCCTACACTACAATTTAACCCTTACACCCCTTTCCCCCAAGAGACATTCGGCAGCATCTGGAGACCTGTTTGGTTGTCACAAATGGGTTGGGATGTGGAGGGCTACTACTGGCATCTAGGGATGGATGCCAGTGATATTGCTGAATACCCTGCAGTGCACTGGACAACTCCCTATGACAAAGAAGTATCTGGCCCCAGATGTCAGTGGTTCTGATGTTGAAAAATCCTGTTCCCAGGGTATTCCTTTTACTGCAGGTCACTGACAACTCAGGTTGTCAAAATGAACAATCAGCAAACAGTATAAGGTAACTTCTCAAAGGCATTTTTGCAGTTTGGTCTTCCCCATAAACCATCTTCGGGAGGTATCTGGCTCTTCTTTCCTAACTTCCACTCCTACCCCCCACCTGTCTCCCACATACACACATGCAAAGGCTTACAGGACAATGGCTCTAATAAACACAATAGTGAAAACCTGGTGCAGGCAGCGATGTGTGAGAAACAGAAACAGAGTCTGCCCCTTGGTGAAGGATCTGGGTTCCAAATGGCTTCAGCACTACAAGAGAATCCCAGGCACCGCAGGGGTGCTTTGTTGTGGCATTCCCCATCAAAAGAGCTGCTTCCCCCAAACTAAAACAATCGGCTACTTCCCTCAACAATGTGGATGTTAATGCAATGTTGATGGAAATGTCCACACCTTTCTATGCCGCTGAACCCTACTAGTTCAAATCCCAGAGTTGCCAATGGACTGCCCCAAATTCCTGCCCTCTGACCTCAGCTGGTCCTCTTGACCTTCCTTCTGGTCACCTACTGTTTGTATCTCTGCCTTATTCCCATGGTGGCTCACTTCCCTCAAGGCCCCAAACCATTTTCTCCTGTTTCCCTTCTGCAGATGGCCTTGTCTCTTGCTTCCCTTCTGCAGATGGCCTTGTCTCTTGCTTTCCTGAAATGAGTAACAATCACAGCTGCTATCATTTATGCAGCAGTCGCAAGCACTAGGTTGGTGCCATATATGTGTTTCATCTGCAAGGTGAGTATAGACAACCCTGCTTTGCACATGATGAAACCAGAGCTTTAAAGAGGCCTCTCACTTCTTCCAAGTCAATGCAGGTGTTTGGTCCCAGGACTGCCATCTCTAGTATGCCATCTCCCTGTACTTCTCTCTTCTTCTGAAAATGCCTCTGTCTTGATTCCTAGGTTTAGGAAGACGAAAAGTAATTTCAACCCCAAGTTTCCCCCCACCCATCTTGATCTTGGTTTCCTCTTGTTCCCCAGTGCACTTCACTCCATTAACTATCCCCTCCCTCTCCCATGGCTCAGCTTCCCCTCCCAAGTGCCTTCTTCCCCTGTGTACACATTCCATCTGCCCTGCTTCCTTTGCTTCACTCACAGCCTGTCAAAAGGAAGAGTGTCTCTGGGGTGTCTGGGTGGCTCAGTCGGTTGAGCATCTGACTCTTGTTTTCAGATCAGGTCAGTATCTTGTAGTTTGTGGGTTTGAACCACACATTGGGTTCTGTACTGACGATGTGGAGCCTGCTTAGGATTCTCTCTCTCCCCCTCTCTCTCTCTGCTCACTCACTCACTCTGTTTCAAAAAATAAGTAAACTAAAAAAAAAAAAAAAGGAGAATGTCTGTTTCACCACCTCTTATGTTCCTTCATGTACTCCTTGGCCTGTCTAGTCACTCATTTACTGGGTAAAGCCTCATTCCTTTCCCTGGCTCTGTGTTTCCTTGGGTCCCCTTTGCTTCCTGGATGGGCACTATGTTCAGCTCCTACCCTTCAGTTTCTCAGTGCCTGGAATAGCATCCTGAAAAGCAATAGTGATGGTGATGACCTCATATTGAGCACTTGACAAAAACCAGAGAAACCCTTCCAGAGGCCAGAGAGATGGCTGAAGTAGGGCTCCCAGGGAAATTCCTTTGGGCTGGAGTTCTGTTTAGCATAATGACGACACACTATTGCCGTTTTTAGAGCAGTGATTTCCAAATGGAAATACCCTACTTCACCAGAGACTGAGATCTGAAGTCACTAGCTTCATATCTAAATGTCATTCACCTCTTCACTGTAACCAAGGCTCTGAGAAGCAGAAACACATGACTACAAGCTAGGGGATTCAATTCCTGTTTTTTCTTCCTGTTTGTCCTCTGCTCAAATAAAAAAAGAAATACCTAAAAGAAACTTCTTGGTATTGTTATCCTGATAGTATATTACTACTACATATGTGGAGATAAGTTAAATGAAACAATAAATAGTTTTTGAGCCATTGGCATCAAATGCCATCAGTTTTTAAAAGGCAAGGAAGTAATGTCTGGGCACTAAATCTTTATTTGATGGCAAGGATCCCTTCTCTGGGTAATTCCGTTCTTATACCCTCTCCACTGAAATGTCTATAGGAATTTCCATAAATTGGTATTAGTAAGCTTTTGTCTAACATTTGATTCATTCCTTAATTCAACAAATATTTATCAAAACTGTGCTCAGTCCTTGGACAAGATAGATACAGTGCCTGTCCTCAGGAAGTGTAGTCTAATCTAACACTTACAGTTCAGTATGATGGGTGCTGGATAAGCTAAATGTAGGATGTGGCAGGAATATTTACACAGACAGTCCCCTTGGACTTGGGGGTGGCTGGTCAGGGACAGTTTCCAGGAGAAAGTAATATCTAAGGTAAAACCTGACTGTGTTAGGTGAATTGGAGGGGTAAAGTTGGGGGAGGGGTTGTCCCAATAAAAGAGAAAGCATTCTAGAAGGCTCATATCAGGAGAGAAAGACAGAGACAGGAGAGGGTTTTAGGGAACTGAAAAGAAGTTCATTCTTATTGGAATCGAGAAGAGAAGAATGGAGAGAGATTTTCATCATCGTCATATCTTATACTTTAGGTACACAAAGTGGGTGCCATTATTATCCTCATTTTACAGATGTGGGAACTGAGGCACTGAGAAGTTAAAGTAACTTGCCCGGGGTCATCCAGCCTGTGTGTAGCAGATCCCAATGCAGATCTGTATGTGTTCCCTTAACTGACACAATATTACCTCCCATCCTGCCTTTGAGATCATTTTCCAACCTCCTTCACAGGAATGGCTTGGAGGCCCCAAGAGAAAAGAGTAGATTGAGACAGTGATATTTAGTGGGAAGTCTGAGTGGAAATCTTTACCAAAGAAAGCCTGCCCTCCCTCACATGCTCTCCTGTGTAAATCAGATTAAAGTAAAGCTACTGCTCTTCTGAGGGGAGTTTTCATTTAAATGGGAGAGGGAGGTTCCTGGGAGGGAAGGCAACAAGTTTTGTCCTACCCTAACTGGTAGGGTGGGACAGAGGGAAACATTTTGTGGTAGTAGGTCACTCTTTGTCCCCCAGGGGAAAAAGTATATAAGGGACTACCGAGTCATAATATTGGAGGCATCTTTTTTGGCTGAGAAGGGTTGGTATGAATCACTGAACTCTTAATTTTCTATTAGGGAATGACTTAGGCTATTGAAAGTTGCACATTAGAAGGTTCCCCCCCACCGCCCCAGTACTAATGACATAAGTGAATATTGCTCAAGCTGACTCCAGAAGTGAGTTGGCTTATTCAGAGGTCGCTGAGTTTTGTCTAATTCAGTGACTGAACTAGAACAAACAACAGCTTCATATCCCCGTAAGGGGGAAGCCAAAAGGGTTTAATGCCGTAAACGTTGCGAGCAAAGACTTCAAGGTGGCAAAGTGTGTGTACAGCTCACCCAAGCATGGTATATGGTGATACAAACTCTTAAGACCAGCTGATCTCTCATGGACAGTTACCCACCAGTTAGATTAAACCTTGAGCCAGTGAGAAACCCACCATTTGTTTAGGACTAATTCTTCCTAGAATAAAAAGATTTCAGTTTGAAAAGTATTGGATACCACCCTTCCTGAATCAAATGCTCACTTTTCCAGGTTCATCATAGTTGTTTAGTTCCTTCTCAAGAGAGTTGATGGGGATGGGTAAGATTTTACCTGCTAAGACTGGCTTGAGTTAAAATGCTCATCTCTAAGCCCTCCTGTAGAGAAATGGATTCAGACTGAGTTATTTTCCTTGTTCATCTCTAGCACTGATAAAGTTGATGGTTTATGTGTGTATAATTGGACTGGATTGGAAAAGGAGCTTTGGAGAAGTTTATGGCCAGTAATAGCCAATGTGAATATAAGTATATTGGTCTAGTTAATTGAGAAGAGATGACATGTGTTTCATATCCTTGTATATCAGTATCTAGAGAACTTTAAGTCACGTGGAAACTAGATATGGTTTATATCAGGTGGACCTCTCTCCTCCAACATTCCCCATCCTCCCACCCAAAAATGGGCAATATTTTTACTGGCCTTTCCCTGCTATTCAAAGCTCCTTCTTCCACTTGGCCATACCTGATCTTGTTTTTCCTCTCAGGCTTTGTGGATAGAGAGCTTGGTTAACAACTTCTGCTTGTTGAATTTTTATATACATAATTAGGTGATTCATCATCTTGAAAATTCAGGAATGTCATTTACATAATGATTAACACTTTTTTTTTTTCATCAGGACATAAGCTGCCCCTGCCCTTCAGATAAATGTTGTAGTCAAAAACACAACCATTAGCAACGAATTTTTATCCTTGTTTGTTTCTCTGTTGCCATTGGGTCTACTTGTCACTGTAGCTAGAAGAAATGTGATGCGGGGCTTCTGCCTTGGGATCATTGAAAGAGTGATGGAGTGAAAGAGGAGAAGGGAAGTGAATGACTAAATGAACCAACTCTTAAGCCAGTGGTTTCAAGAGTGCTTGAGCAATGATCATGCCGAGGTGGTTCTCATCCCACAAACATTTATTCATTCAAACACAAGGAGCCTTTTATGAGCCATAAAGGCACAAGGTCTGACCTTGAGAGTTCACACTTAGGATTCATCCCAAAGTGGGCCCAGCAAATGTGCTGAAAAGACCTGAGACTCATCTACCATTAGCTGCTGCTTCCTCTTTCACATTACCCAGTGGATGGTGTTACTTTCTACACTCCTCAGGCCTCAACTTGTCTACATTAATAAACTATAAAGGGAGAGACTCCCAGTGACTTCGACAAGAGAGAAGATGTATTAAAAGGCTCAGATAACAGGAAGAAAGTTCAACACAGTCACAGGAAGGGCAGGGCATCAGCTATGAGGGAACCAGGGAATCCTTTTCCCCCTCACCCTTCCTCCCCATCCTATAATTCTTCTTCTCCTCCAGCTAACTCTTTGCAAAGGACACTTTCTTCTCTAACTCTGCAGATTGGGGTCTTCCCCATGATGGTGGGGCCACAGCCTCACATTTCCCAGTTTCCAACCTTCTCTTTCTCTGTCTCCTTGGCAGGCTCAGCCCCTGAGCTGGCTGTCCACTATTGGAGTTCCTCAGGTCTCTATCCAAGGTGCTCATACTCCCTTTCTCAGTGATTTCATTCATGCAATCACTATCTCTACTTAGAGGATTCACTAATTAATTCTCCAACACAGACCTTTCTCCAACTTTCCAGTG
Organism: Neofelis nebulosa; assembly: GCF_028018385.1. NCBI lineage: Eukaryota > Metazoa > Chordata > Mammalia > Carnivora > Felidae > Neofelis > Neofelis nebulosa. Next base: position 61,878,812 of record NC_080790.1, read on the forward strand.
TACCCAAATGCCTAGCTGGCATCTACTCTTGGGTATCCCAAGGGCATCTGAAACTTTTCCCTTATTTCTTGGTGACAGAATTTCCATGTTGTTGGAAGTGGCAATGTACCCAGCCGAAAAGACTACAGTTTCCAGCCCTTGCAGCCAGGGATGGACAGTGACGTGTATGCAGAAGTAATGAAATTGAGCTTCCTGGGAAAGTCCTTTACAAAAGGCTGACTCAGCTGGAAGTTTTGCCGTTATTGCTCTTAAGGCTTCCTCCTCCTTCTGCCTTGAAAGGGGATATGATAGCTGGTGCTACAGTGGTCATCTTGAGAGAGTGAGGAAAACCTGAAGATGAAAACGAGCACTAAAACTGGCAGAGAAAATGGTGAAAGGGGCCTGGGATGAAGAGGCCTACTTTCTATAGATCACTTTCAGGGGAGAATTGAAGACTTTCTATCTTTTTGAAGCCATTCCTTTCTCTAACTAGAACCTAACAGATATAGTGTGCTCCTTCTGCACTTCATCCTCGTTGGGCACCAGGTGCTACTTTACCCTTCTCCTTCTTGTCTTCTGTCCTTATGCTCACCATATCCTGCCACTTAGGTTCTCACAAGCCATTCCAGATGCCTAGATCTCTGCTTCAGCTTTACTGCCTCCAGGGAGCTAGCTGTCCTTGACCTGCTTCACCAGGCAGATTCCTCTCATAGGTCCTCAGAGCACCACCTGCCTGTCCCTTGTAATCACTGTCCCCACTGGAATTTTACAGGCCAGCAGGAAGGACTCTCCTCTGTCCCTCCCACCAGACTGAAAGCTTTAGGGAGCCAAGGACTGTGTCCTTTCCTTTTATTACCAGTGTATCCCTAATACCTAAGTACAGTTTTTATAAGTGCTCACCCCACAAACGAAAAACGGCTAAGTGAAAGCACCAGAAAGGACTTCCTGAGGACCCCTGGTCCATACTATAATAAAAATCCCAGAGGAGAATTCTGACTGGCTTAGCTAGGGCCAAGTTTCCATCTCGGGACTGTGGCTGGGAGCAGGGTCTGTGAGAACATGGAAGTCCCTGTTCAAACTACGTGTTTGGAGTAGGGAAAGAAACAATCCCCAAAGAGAGGCGAGGAGGTAGATACATGCAACAATAGATATCTACCCCTTTAGGCCATCCTTGATGCTTATTGTGGTCTGATTTTACCTGGAGGGGAAAGTGGAGTAAGGAAGTTTCATGTTATAATTTGGCTCAGGTCTCACATGTCCTGGGGGAGGGCCTTGTCCCCAGACTCTTGTATGTATTAAGGGGATGACCTTGATACATTTCCTAGGGCCTATTCTTCATGCACTGTCAATAGATAAGGACAATAAGAATGAAAAACTTTGGGGTGTAGCTGGATGGCTCAGTCAGTTGAGCATCCGACTCTTGATTTGGTTTTGGCTCAGGTCATGATCTCATGGTTCATGGATTCCGGCCCCACATCAGGCTCATTGCTGTCACTGCTGTGAGTGCAGAACCTGCTTCAGATCCTCTGTCGCCCTTTCTCTTTACCCCTCTCCCGGTTGCACTCTCTCAAAAATAAACATTAAAAAAAAAAAAAAAGAAAAACTTTGTTTTATCCAATCTTATGACTTCCATTCAAGTCAACAAACACTGAAAATACAAGTTCTCCACTTAAAGCCCTTCTTCCCTTTCTGGCCCCTGCCACCCTCTCTGACCCCCTTCTTCCCCCATTCCCCGTTCCTTTTTGCCTTCATTGTGTTCCAGCCACTCTGGCCTCATTTTTCGCAATGCCTGAGCTCAGACCTGCCTCAGGGGATTCGAACTGCCATTCTGTCTGAAACTCTCTGCCCCTAGATCCTGCCAAGACTGGCTCCGGAGGAGGCTAAGCCAGCAGGGCGGCTGTGAACACTATGCGCTGTGCCCTGGCACAGATGCCAGGCTGCAATTTGAAATTCAGTCCCCATGTGCCCACCAAGCTGTATGCTCTGAGAAAAGGTGCATTTTTTGGTCCCCAAAGAACATTCTGTAGCAAATCCAAGAGTTCTTGCTGTTGCATCTGGCTAGAGGGGAGATCTTTGTTTACTTTGAACACAGCCATTCAGGCTGGTAGTGGCCCGTGGCTAGCTGGCCTCCTCCTCAGAGCTAGAAAATTACCTCCTCTACTGGATGATGACTGAGTGGCTAAGTTGATATCAGAGCCCCAAACCTTGAAACTGACTGAAGGTAAAGGCAAGAGAACACCACAGGGTAACCCTGAAAGGTAGTTCTGGCTCTGCCCAGTGTCCGTGCTTTTTGGGTTTAGTCACTTCGCCACATCATGTCTTCATTGTCTCACAAGTATACGCTGAGTTTCTGTCATGTGCCAGGGAGGGATTAGTGGTGACCAGTCTGTATCCATTGGGAGATTAGTCTAAACGGAGAGAGATGCAAATCAAATAATCACACCTACAAGATCTACCATTAAACTGTGATGAGCCCAGGAAGGAGAGGTGGGTGGGGCTTTGGGAGCTCCTGGTAGGAGGATTTGACCTAGGCTGGGGTGGGGTGTTGGAAAGATTTCCCTGAGGAAGTGACTCAAGCTGAGAATGGGAAGGCTGAGTAGGAGGTGACCAGGCAGAGAAAGGATGGGACCTGCTGTGGGAGGTGGCCTGGTCCCTGAGGCCTGGGCCCAGCTCTGAATGCAGGTCACTATGGTGCCTGAAGCTGTTTCAAACAATGCTTTGGGGCTGGTAAGAATATGTTGTTGTTGGGGTACCTGGCTGGCTCAGTTGTGGAGCATGCAACTCTTGATCTCAGTGTTGTAAGTTCAAGCCCCATGTTGAGGATAGAGCTCACTTGAAAAAAAAAAAAAGTTAAAAAAAAGTGTGCTGTTGTTCATCACTGGGGTAACATTTGTAGATATTCTGGAAGTCATCTCTCAGGGCTATGGGAGAGCATGGCATGGTGGTGTGTCAGAGCAGGTCCTCTCTGCTTGTGAGCTAATGACACATGTCTCTCCCAACTCTATGTTCAGTGGCTTCACACTGGTGGTTCGGTTATGGTGGGAGCATTTTCACCAGAAAAATTGCCCAACAGATCAGGGCTTTTTCTCCTGGAGAGCCGACGTTGACCACTTACTAGCATGCCACTGAGCATGAAGGACCTCTCACAGACCTCTCGAGAAGTTACCAGTTTCACTGAGCATCACAAGTCTTCTTGAAAGGGTTGGATTTATGGCAAAGTGACATGGTGGCCTTTGGATCTGGAGAGAGCTGGGAAAAGATGCTTCTGATCCACCTGAGATGGAGTGTGATTTCTGTTATTTGTGAATGTTCCCTGGAAGTTGACTTTCAAGGGCAGGGCTTCCTAAATGCTATAATTTGAGGGCGATAGAGGTGGTTGGAAGTGGCCAGTCATCACTGCTTGCTGACTCCCTCATGGTCAGAGACTCTCCCCAGATCCCGGGGACAAGTACTAAAGGCACCCAAGACCCCTTCCCACCCTTCTGAAGACCAGCACATGGTTAGTAACATAGGACAAATAGAATTATGTGTATAATTCTGATTGTCTGCTTTCTACCACCCAAGTAGTTCTGGGAAGGTTTGATTCCGATGGTGAGCCTCCTGAGACCATGGACTGTCTTAGTCATCCCCATGTTTCTCACAGTATCTGACCTGTTGCCTCTCACTAGATGCTGGCTTTCGAATGAGTGTACCCCATGAAAGAGAACCCAGAAAGCTTACACAGCTATATCTCCTCCTCACTCCAAGCCTTTGTTTCTCCATTTTTTTGGTTTGCCTTTTTGGCAACTTCTATGTATCCTGCTAAAGTCAGCTCAGGGGAACTCTGAGAGGACTTCCCTAGTTCCCAGAGAAGGGGGAGGGGGGGGCGTGCCTGCAACTATGCAGGGTATCCTCAGTACCTGTCCTCCCAGGTGGTTCTACCTGCCCCATCTAATGTGAGTGTCCACATCTCATTCATCCCTTTAACCCCCATCCTTGGCACAGTGTTTGGCATTAAATAGATGCCCAATAAATATTTATTTTTTATTTTATTATTATTATTATTATTATTATTATTATTATTTTTAATGTTTATTTTCAAGACAGAGAGTGTGAGTGGGGGAGGTGGACCGAGGATCCGAAGCGGGCTCCACGCTGACAGCAGCGAGCTGGATGCAGGGCTCAAACTCACAAACTGTGAGATCACGACCTGAGCCAAAGTTGGACGTTCAACCGACTGAGCCACCCAGGTGCCTCCCACCCCCCACCCCAATAAATATTTAATGTGTGAATACGGGGCTGAAGCTAGTGCACACAGGAACTTAAATTTCAGGAAAGATTGGAGAAAGCTACTCTTAAAAAGCTCCATCTGCATGCTTCTAAATGGTGGCAACTGGGGCGCCTGGGTGGCGCAGTCGGTTGAGCGTCCGACTTCAGCCAGGTCACGATCTCGCGGTCCGTGAGTTCGAGCCCCGTGTCGGGCTCTGGGCTGATGGCTCGGAGCCTGGAGCCTGTTTCCGATTCTGTGTCTCCCTCTCTCTCTGCCCCTCTCCCGTTCATGCTCTGTCTCTCTCTGTCCCAAAAATAAATAAAAAATGTTGAAAAAAAATTAAAAAAAAAAATAAATAAATGGTGGCAACTACACCACCCCAAAGTATGCCACTTTGGTGTAAAAATTATTTTGAGCTGAAGACAATTGAGAAGAAACAGATTCAAGAAAAGTTCTCTGCTCTCCCCCATTTGTCTAAAAGCCGGGAAAAGTTTGTGAATGTGTCCACCTCCCCCCTTTACCAGAAAGGAGGGACGTTAATCACTAAAGACAACTGTAGGCTTGTATCAGCCCAAGGTGGTCCCCAGAGAAGGGCCTACATCACAAACCTTAGTACTAGCTCTTATCTTCCGTTAGTTTCCCTCCTCTGTTTCCCTTCCCACAGTTTGCTGCTCTAGGAACTCAAAATTCTCTTCCTTTTCCCGTCAATTGTCTAAAAGTTTCTTTCTCTTTCTTGTAAAGATGCTATATAAACTAAGTTTTAACCCCCCTGTGCTTCATACCCTCATCACTTGGTACCCCTGCACACAGGCACTGCATTTGTTAGTAAACTTCTACACTTCTGTTTCTTTTTCTCTTGTTACTTTGTCTTTTGTCAGTCTAACTTGCAGGGCTCCAGGCAGAAAATTGAAAACGGCAGAGAGCGAAAGATTTTTTTTTTCCTCCCCTACATATGGTCCCTACATTTTTTTTCTTTTCTTTTTTAAGTTTATTTATTTATTTTGAGACAGAGAACAAGCTGGGGAGTGGCAGAGAGAAAGGGAGACAGAGGATCTGAAGCAGGCTCTGAGCTGACAGCAGAGAGCCCGACGTGGGGCTCAGGCTCATGAGCCATGAGATCATGACCTCAGTCAAAGTCGGATGCTTAACAACTGAGCCATCCAGGCGCCCCGCCCCCCTTTTTAAAATCTCTTTTAAGCCTTACAACAACCACAGAAAGGAAACCCTATTATTCCCATTTTACAGAGCAGAACCTGGAGATCAGAGTTGTTAAGTAATTCTCCCAAAGTCACACAGCTCACAACAGGAGGAGCTAGGATCTGTGCCTTCCACCACCCAGTAATGTAGGATGGGCTCAAACCAGAGTACTCAATCGCAGCAGTTCAAAAACCGTTTAGTATAAGTGTTCGTATCTTTGCTTTTTTTCCTTGCTTCCAACATCACAGCCTTCATTCCTAGGGGCCGGTTTGTACAGAGATTCAATTTAAACTTATAGGACACTGGGGTCTATTTTTGTTGTACTCCTCACAGGTTTTCAGGGAAGATTTTGCAACGTTTGTTAAATTCACTTCAAGTTGTTTAGGTTTACAGAATGGGAACATGTGCGGGGAAGCTAATGGAGCCAGTAGAGATCTTCTGTGGAAACTCTTGACCACTGTGTCTTAGAGCACTGTTCCAGGACAACCTGTACCAGAATTACCTGGGGGGCTGGGTAAGATTCTGTTTCTCAGCCCTGCCCCATAGGCTAGGTCTCTGGGAGGGACTCTGAAATCTGTATCTTTTTTATTTTAAAAAAAATTTTTTTTAATGTTTATTTTTGAGAGTGAGACAGAGAGAGCACGTGTGGGGGAGGGGCAGAGAGAGAGGGAGACTCAGAATCCAAAGCAGGTTCCAGGCTCTGAGTTGTCAGCACAGCGCCTGACGCAGGGCTTGAACCACAAGATTGTGACCTGAGCTGAAGTCAGAGGCTTAACCAACTGAGCCACTCCGGAAATCTGTATCTTAATCAAGCACCCCTAGTTGAATTTTTCTTAAAGAGCTTTCAAGGACTTGTTTAAAATTTTAAGGTATAATTTACTTAGAGTTCAGGGCACAAATATTAAATGTATAGCTAGAATTTTTATGCAAGTACTCACATTTGAACCTGTATGTACCTGTGCAACAATTCAGATCAAGGTAGATCTTGAGGCTTCCCAGCAGCACGTGCTTTTCAGACCATTACCCGTGGGCTAGTTTTGCCTTTCTTGAACCTCACAGATACGGACTCAAATGGTATGTACTCTTCTGTGTCTGTTTTCCTTTCACTCACAGTATGTTTTTGCAATTTATTTGTGTTGTCATATGTGGCAATAGTTTGTTCCTTTTTATTGCTGGTAGTATTCCATTGTGTAAACATATCATGATTCTTTTATCAAAGATCACTTAAATTGTTCCCAGTTTTCGGCTTTTATCAATAAAGCTGTTATGAATGTTCTTGAACTGGTCTTTTGGTGGACAAAGGCACTCAGTTTCTCTTGGGTCATTATCACCTGGGAGGGAAATCGCTTTAGGCTTTAGGTTCCACTGTGAGAGATAGATGGGAGTTTATATTCAACCATGAACATGACATGCAGTGTCGGGGCAGGATGTCAACAGTCACCACCCAAAGGAAGAGAATGCCAGGGTGGGGGACTGATTCTATCTGTATGTATATGATGTATTCTCAATAGGTAGTATTGCTCCCAAGGAGGTGAAAATCGTTCCTTGAGGGGACGGGAGTGTAGGGACAAAAAACTTAGGGACACAAACCATTGTAATATCTGAGAAATACTGATACATAATAATGCCATGGGAAGAAGGGTGATTAGGGAAAAAAATACCTGTCAAGGCTCCTTAGGGAGTGATAATGAAAACAGCTTGAGCAACATTGGTCTAGCTCAATCTAGACAGTCTCCGATTTCCAAAATCTGGAACCTCAGGGGATCCCTTTGCTTTTTGGTCAAGGAGGATAAGTCGAGAATAAGCAATGCTACTCAGAGATGCCCAAGGAAGAACGCAGCTGAGCACCTGTGTGTGTACTGGGAGGGGCTGGGGCTTGTAGGTATAAGGACACAGTCCCATTCTGAAAGGACAAGTAAGTAACCAGAGTCCGTAGAGCTCTTGCTGTAGTCAGCACAGGGGCTAACTGGCCCCTGAGAGCAAAAGTTTCTTTGATTAGCACCTTTTGTTGAGGGAGGAAGTGATAAATGTCTCCATCAGCCCTGCTGGGTGTAATGTATGATCAGATCTTGCCTGGAGGAAGCTCAGGAACCACAATACAGCCACCACACTCAGGGCTTCCTCAGTGCCCATTGTTCTCCTTTAACTCATGCGTGATGTTTCCACCCCAGCAGGCCTTCCCTTGTGAGCAAATGGAAAGAAAGTAAAAAATCTGGAAAGAATGAATGCATCATACAGAAAGCAGACACCACAAATCAAGGCGAGGGGAGATGCGAGTGGCCCCTTGGACATCAGGCGGGAAGAAGGGGGGCTCTGAGAGCAGCCCCTGTGGTTCTTCTTAACCTGTGTTGTCTATAACCAGGTTCGCTTGCTCCTGAGGTGTATGTGGTCAGCTGTGAGAAGGGCAATGGGGCAGTGTAACCCGCAGAGCCCCAGGCACTGCCTTTAGTCCTGAAGTACACACACCAGCTGTGTAGTATACTGGCTAAACCCACTTATGATCTGTATGGCCCCCGTCAGTTTCACACCCTTTCTTAGGTCTTCTGAGCCGCAGTGTCCTCATATGCAGAATGGGGGGTGATAATGTACCTACCTCCTAGTGTTGTTATGAGGATGAAACTAGTGAATATATGTGAAGTGCTCAGAAACAACGCTTGGCACACTGTCTCTCCAATGTGAGCATTGACCTTTACTATTACGTCGATAATCGATACCTGCCCTCAAGTTGCTCCCACACTAGGGAGGGTTGCACCCTCTAATTTCTTTCTTTTAAAAAAAAAAGATTATATGGGGTGCCTGGGTGGCTCAGTCAGTTAAGCGTCTGACTTCAGCTCAGGTCATGATCTCACGGTTTGTGGTTTTGAACCCCACATTGGGCTCTGTGCTGACAGCTCAGAGCCTGGAGCCTGCTTTGGACTCTGTGTCTCCCTCTCTCTCTCTGCCCCTTCCCTGCTTGCTTGCTCTTTATCTCTCTCTCTCTCTCTCTCTCTCTCTCTCTCTCTCTCAAAAATAAATAAACACTTAAAAAAATTTTTTTAAAGATTTTATTTTTAAGTAATCTCTACACTCAAAGTGGGGCTCAGACTCAACCCTGAGATCAAGAGCTGTATATGCTACTGACTGAGCCAGCCAGGTGCCCCTCTAATTTCTTATTCTACTAAAAGACTGACAGGCAAGTATGATTTTAATCATTTTTGCTTATTCCTCTCTAGACTTCAGGCAGGGATATTGCTGCCCCCTTGGGGTTGTCACTTCTTGACTGACTGATTTCCCCCTTCCCACTTCTCTCCCACTCAGCAGCCATGCTCCACAAGGGGGAGGTGGAGATAACCACGGGCCTTGTGGTGGGGGCGGGGTATGTAGCCAAGAGGAAATTTTGATTGAGCCTGATGACTTATGAGTCATTGTACACTTGGCTCAGCAGAGTGAGGTCACAGCACAGACAGCCCAAGCTCAGCTGTGCTTGACCAAGATGGGGCTGTTTTTCACGTGAGGGACACTTCAGAGCGGTGGAGCTGATCGTGGGCTATGCACACCACCTTCTTTTCCTTTCCATGTTATTTTTGTTAAAAGGGCTATGATGAGAGCCAGGTTCATGCAGATACAGGTGGGACTGGTTCATCTGGTTGTTGGTGTGGATTTCAGAGGCCCAGCTTACTTGTTCGGTGTCCAATTTCCCAAAGATCCTTCAGCCTTTCTAAAAAGTCATCAGATGATTTGTTCAGAGCATCACAGGTTGAGCTCCCCAGGAGGCAGGCCCTGTGAGATTTGTGTGCACAACAAAGCTTATTGGGGAGTGTTCTCAAGATGGACGCCTTCGGGGGGAGGGAAGGAAACAGGATGGACACAGCAAAAAGTTGAACTTTGATGCTGTCACAACAAAGGCTTCAGCCAGTACCACAAGGAGCTCAGAAGCTAGGATGGTCCTTTATTTCTTTTATTATTAGTTTTTCCTTATGTGTTTGGTTTATTTCACTTAACAAAAGGCTTTCAAGTTTCATCCATGTTGCAGCATGCATCAAAAATTCATACCTTTTTAAGGCTGAATAACATTCCGTTGTATGTATATGCCATATTTAAAAAAAGATTCTTTTGTTCAAGTATAATTAACATGCAGTGTTATATTGATTTCAGATGTACAATGTAAATGATTCAACAATTCTATACATTACTCAGTGCTCATCATGATTAAGTGTGTTCTTTAATCCTCTCATTTCACCCATCCTTCCACACACCTCCCCTTAGTTCTCTGTATTTCAGAGTCTGGTTCTTGTTTGTCTCTTGTTTGCTTTTGTTTCTTATATTCTACATATGAATGAAATCATGGTTTGTCTGATTTATTTCACTTAGCATAATACCCTCTAGGTCCATGCATGTTGTCACAAATGGCAAGATCTCACTCTTTTTTTATGGCTGAGTAATATTCCATTACACTCACTCACACACACACACACACACACACACACACACACACACACACACCCATACACCCTGCCTCTTCTTTATCTGTTCATCTATGGATGGACACTTGGCCTGCTTCAATATCTTGGCTATTATAAATAATACTGCAATAAACATAAGGGTGTATATATCTTTTCAGGTTAGTGTTTTAGTTTACTTTGGATAAATACCCCATAGTGGAATTATTGGATCATATAGGATGGCCTTTTAAAACCGGAGCTCAGGGTAGGCTTTCTGCCCCTGCATTGACCATTGAGTACAGGCTGTGCTGAAAAGGGGAAGTGGTCTTGGGTAGGGCAGTCTCTTTAGGCCAGGGCAAGCCCTAAAGATGCAACTGTGAGCTGCAGCTGGGGTAATGCATGCCCTGTCCTGAGGGGAGAGCTGGGCAATGTACCTCAGCATCCACCACACTGAGCGTGGGCGGTAGATCTTGGCCTTTTACCATCTGTTCAAATCCTCCCTGTTCTCTAAGATCTGCAGAGCATAATGTTTAAGGGTATAGATTTTTAAAAATATTTATTTTTGAGAGAGAATGAGAGAGAGTGAGAGCAAGGGAGGGGCAGAGGGAGAGGGAGACATAGAATCTGAAGCAGGCTCCAGGCTCTGAGCTGTCAGCACAGAGCACAACTCACTAACCATGGTGGGGCTCAAACTCACTAACCATGAGATCATGACCTGAACTGATGATGGACGCTCAACTGACTGAGCCACCCAGGCACCACCAAGGGTATGGATTTTGGAGTCTGATAGGCTCCTGTTGGAAAACTATTGTTGCCATTCATTTGACAATATTTATAGAGTATATTTCACATGCTTCTCAAGGCACTGAGGGTACAAAAGTGATGATATCTCTGCCTCTGGAACTTATATTCCATGGGTGTCGGAGGGGGCACAATTTAAAAAATATATATATAACAAATATCAAATATATAATATATATAATTATGATATATACTGTGATATAATGATTAGTGACATGGACAAAATTAAGTAGAGTGGGGAGTGGTTCAGGAACGGTGGGAGGGTTGTTTTGTGTGGAAGTCAGGGAAGGCTTCCCTGAGAAGGTGGCATTTTGACCAGAGACCTGAAGAGGGGAAGGTGTGGCTGTGCAGTGTGGCTTTCAGGCACAAGAGCTGCAGGGCAAGGGCCCTGGGAAGGGAGTATGCTGGGGGTGTTCAGGTGTGGGAAGCGGGGGAGAGGTAGGAGGTGCCTCGGGAAGGGGGACAGAAGTAGGTGATAAAATCAGACAGGTTTATAGGAAATCTCTGCAGTAGGCAAATCTGTGGAGACAGAAAACAAGTTGCCTAGGCCAGGGAGAGGGGAGGCTGAGGAGTGCCAGCTGCAAGAGGCAGGATTTCTCTTTGAAATGACGAAAGTGCTCCAAAATTCTCTGAGAGGGTGGCTGCACAGCTCTAAGGATATGTTGAAAGCCACACAACCACACACATTAAGTAAACTGTATACATGTGAATTATACCTGAAGAAGCTATTTGAACAATCTGAGCAGCGACTGACAGGATCCTGAATCATGTAGGGCCCATGGGCCCTCGTGTGGACTTGTGTTTTTACTCAGATGGGCACACTGCTGGAAGGTGTTAAGCAGAAGGGTGAACTGGTTGGATTTACATTTGGCAAGATCCTCTCTGCTACTGTGTGGAGAACAGGCTGTAGGGCACAGGTGTGGAAGCAGGGAGATGGTAAGGAGCTTGCAATAATCCAGGTGGGCGGTGCTGGGGGCTCCCAGCAGGTGCTGAAGTGGGAGTGGGTGGTCAAATTTAGACAGCCTTTGGTGGTGGAGCTGACAGGTGCCGATAGGATGGCTGGGTATGGGTGTGTGAAAGCGAGGAGTCGGCTTTAGTCCTAGCTGGTAGAGGGAAGCTGCCATTTACCAGGGTGAAGACAGCGGATTAAGAAGTCTGTTAGAGATGCAGTATAGGCAGTTGGGAATTGTTTCCAGTATGGGAATGGCTTGGGCTGGAGATGAAATCTGGGGGTCATCAGCATAATCATGGAACTTAGCCTTGAGACTGGATGAGAGCCTAGCGAGGTGTGAAAACACCCATCATGGACAAGTATCTGAACCTCTGAGCCTTAGTTTCCCAAACGGTGGAAGGTCTACTCTTGCACCGTTGTCGGGAGTGTTGGCAGAAGCACAGTGGATAAAGTGCTCACTGCCTCTCTGATCTCAGAGTTCCTCAGGCAGACCTATTACAGCTTGGTGTCTTCAGCTTTATTATTTAACTACTTTACATGGTTCAGGACTGAGCACTGACCGTGAGTCAGCCACTCTGCCAAGAACATCAGCCACTTAAAGATCCAATGGAGAAAACCTTTGTGCCTTCCAATGGAGAAAACCAAAAACCCCATCAACCTAATGATAACGTGTGGCAAGCTGTAGGGCTGTAACAGGTGCAACACTAGGCTGGGGAGATGTTAATTCAGACTGGAGATTTGGGGGAAGATCTCACTAAGGAAGCAGGACGTGAGCTGGAGCTTGAGAGTTGAAAAGGAATATGTTGGGGGAAAATGAAAGGAATACATTGGAAGGGGGCAGATGGGAATGGAATGGAGGGCTGTCCAGGCAGACATGGCAAGAACAGAATCATAGGATTCCTTTTCGGGGGGAGCATGGCATTCAGGGAGATGGGTTAGAGGGAGCTCAGAGTGGCTTGGGTTGGATGGGGAGAGCTGGCAGAGGGCATTCCATTTTAAGAACCCCACCCATGCATACACCCTGAGTCATCTGGTCACCTTAGAACTGCTTCCCCTCTGAACCCAGACCTGGGGCCTTTTGGTTTTCTCGGTCTTTAACTTACGACATCAGCTCATCAGCTTTACAGAGACTGTCATTTTCTGCCCATCTAACCATGACCTTCCAACCACCTCTTGTTCCCCTCCTGTGGTTCCTTCACTGTAGCCCATGTCTGGCTAGCATCTTCCTAAGTTGCCTCTTTGGCTTTCTACTCCAACATCTTATAAACTCCCAATCCTGGTCATTGCAACAACCTCTTCTATTTCAGGGTGTGGGGGTAGCTGGACGACAGCTCCTTACCTGCATATTGCAGTAGCCTCAACACTGTTGTCACCAATCTCAGCTGGGTTTTTAAGAGTAGTGGTCCATTCTTTCATGCATCCTTGTCCAACTAAATTTCCCATCTTCCACTGTGGCCATGCCAAACTTCTGTCCCCCTTTTCAACTTGTTCTTGGCACAGAAAATGGAAGGCCTTTGAGCACATGCTCCCTAAAATGTTTGTCTGCCCTGCACACCAGCTTATCTACTTCTTACTAGTTACCTATTGCTGCATTCAAAACTTCGTGGCTTAAAGTAACACTTATTATCTTACAGTATGTGGACTCTGGCTGTGGTTTAGTTGGGTGCCTCTCCTTTAAGGTTTCTCATAAGATTGCAATCAAGTGATTGGCTGGGGCTGCAGTCGCCTCAAGGCTTGACTGGCCTGAAGGATGCTCTTCTGAGGGCACCCATGTGGGCCTTTACATAAGGCTGCCTTCCAATCTGGCAGCTGATGTCTCCCCGGAGAAATGATCCAAGGGAGAGCAAGACAAGAGAGCCCAAGATAGAAGCCACAGTCTTTTCATAACCTGATATTTGAAGTGGCATATCATCACTGCTACAGCATTCTGTTTGTTAGAAGTGAGTCAACAAGCCCGACCCCCATTTAAGGGGAGGGGATTACCCAAGGGCATGAGCACCAGGAGGTAGAAATCAGTGGGAAACTGTCTACCGCTACTTCTCCACTCCTTTCCACTTCTTCTGTGCCGGGGCTAGTTCTTAACACGTGCAAATGTTCCTGTTCTCCCCATCTAGCTCTATAAAGTATCTACCATTGTTCCGTTGGCTCCTTCCCCTCAACCGTAGGCATGTTTGGAAATCTCCTGAGTTAAAAATAAGCCTTTCTTCCATCTTGATCTATGACCCCTGCTCTCTCCCTCTTCCCCCTGCTCTCTCCCTCTTCCCCCTGCTGCTCTTCTTGAGAATGCGACCTTTATTCCCTGCATTCACTTCCACAACCACAGCTCTGCTCTAAGGTCACCCCAAATGCCAGATCACAGGGTTACCTTTTCACTCCTTTCCTCAATTGACCTCTGCAATGTTTCACGCTGTTAACTCTCCTCTTTAGTGTCTCTTGCCTTGCTGACTGCATTTTTTCCAGCCCCTTCTTTCTTCACTTACCGCCAAGTCTGAGATTGTCTGGGCTTTGCCCACATGCCTTGGCTTCACTCCCGAATTCCCATGCTGAGCACTCCCAGACCCTCTGTGTCCTGATGACTGTTGTTGGAGCTGTGAATGTTAGTCGTCCAATGCTGAGGTGAAGGAAACACACTTCTTGGTTTTGTTTAAATTAGCTTCAGGCTGCCCAGAGCCCCCACTCTACTGAGCTGGCAGGAAATTGATCTCTGATTGTGGAATGCCTGCCCCTCCACCCAGGGGTTATGTCACTATCGCCCTTCCAAGCAAAGTCATTGCTCTTTGGTTCTGCCTGATTACTGCTGAGGTGTTCCCTTGTCTGGCCACACAGGCCCTTCAGGTCCAGTGCCCTTGCTACTTGGAACAGAGGAGTCTTTTTCAAGGGAAGTTCTCCTGGGCTTGGGGTCCAGCCTTCCTAATGACACTGATCGGCTGCCCTCTCTGAGGACTTGACAAGGACAGCGTCTAGGCCCCAGCCCCCGGGGACCTGATATTTCCCCTCTTCTCAGTTCCAGGGGCCAATCTCTTCTCTCTCCTTGTGAGGCTCTCACAGCCCCCACCCCAGGACACCAAGCACAGACAACCAGTGATTGCTTTTTCACCCTGAGAAGGCGTGTCAGGAAAGGGACTCCTGCATGCCCGACCACCTGCTTGGAACGCGGGGATAGAAAAGCACAGTGGACAAAACATACATTAGTGTTGTTGGGAGTTTGGCAGTGGCTTCAATGAATAACACTTTCTCCCTCACGAGTTTGTAGGAGATAGATGGAGATCAAAACTTTAACTTTATTATGGATAAAGCTGATTGGAGACCATGGCTTTGGGTTTGCTCTGAGCAGTTCACTCTACAGACCAACCTGCTACAGTCCCCGGGGAGCCATCTGCACACGGCCCAACACATGAGGAGGGGCTGAGTGTGTGGGGCTAGGCTGTGCATGCGCATTCCTTCCCCAGGCACAGTGTGGGGGATCAGATAATCTTCTTCCTCCCTGTTTCTCTAGTGGGAGAACCCCTTTCATGAGGCTCATTGCCCTCTAACAAATAAATATCTCTGAAGACAACCCTGCTGCGCTGTGACATCTGGACATCCAGACAAGGCCTCCCTCCTGGGCTCCGGGCCAGTATTTCCCACTGTCTACTCTCCTGGTCTGCTGTACCCTACCAAGACCCATCTCCCTGCCTCTGCCCCTCCCATCCCTGGGTAGCGAGACTCTGCCTACATTTCCAGCTTCTTCCTATACCTGTTCCCCAAAATGCATCTAATACTCCTTTCACACACCCCTACAACAACATCTAATATCCAGAATCTTCATCCTTGAAACATGAGGTTTTCTCTTTCTACCTCCGCCCACCTCCCCCAGCTGTCTGTCTGCCCGGACAACCCCTAACTGCCCTACAGCATTCAACCCTGAGGTTATTCTTCCCTAACACCATCTGTGCCTCCCAGAGTGCAGCTAACCAGGATGTCAGCCAGCTTCCCTGCTAGTCTGTGGGGTCCTTCAGTGTGGGGACGAGTTTATTCTGTGTGTCCTGGGTGCCTAATTTAATGCCTAGTGAATGGTAGGGGCTCTATAAACATTTAGAAATGAGCGGCATCCTGGCTACTGTCTTTCACTGGCCCCGTCAGATTAGTCCTGCCAAACCCATGTCTTCCCGCCTTCCCCCGTCCCCGTCCCCTTCACCTGGTGACCTTGTTGCAGCTAATTGGCTCAAAGCTCACAGGGAATTTAGTGGTGCTTTCCCTCTGGTGTGCTCAGCTGGAGGCAGGCAAAGCGGGTGTCTTGTCTCCGCAGTGAGTGGGCCTTGCTAGAGGAGCGGCTGCTTTGTGCAACCTCAGGGCCTCCTGCAAATCAGACTCACTTGCCTTCACTCACTTCCTGTGCTCAGGGAGATTAGATACGGCCTAATCAACGTTGCTTGTTTCTTCTTTTCTTAATATTTGAAACTACCAAGCACCAGTTGCCATCCTAGTGGGTGGCTTTCAGAAATCCCCTCTCTTCTGGTGTTTGACTCCTTGTGAGTTTCAAGAAACTGATCTATTTGGAAAGAACCTGCACTTAGAAGTTCTCTGAATTGCTGAGAAGCCTTGGCAGGAAGTGACTTGGGATTTGGGTTAGGCGTCTTGCTCCTGGGTGAGGTGGGAGTAATGAGGGTTAGGGGCATCGGAGTATGGGTGTGGCTTTAGAGCATTCCTGTGGCCGGTTTTCCAGATGGAGTCTGATCTGGCGTCAGGGGAAGGCTGTTCAAGCTGTAGAGCGTGTGTTGCACATTCGTGGTGTACCTGCTGTGCTGGGCAGTCTGAGTCCTGGCCTGGCAGTGACGGCCTTGACAGGCTCTCCCGTGTGTAAGTAGACTGTAAGAACAAGCTGGTGAAACTCCATCAGCGTTAAAGGAGTCTTACACACTTCCTCCAAATAAAACGGCTGTTCTGACAAGTGTGTTTGGAGCCGGGCTTGGTGATGGGTCAAGGAGCACTTACCTTGGCATCATTGCATGGGGAGCTGGACATGTTACTTTAGTCTGGCTGGGGAGACCAACAGCGGCTCTCCTCCTGGGTTTTCCTGATGTGTTTTTAGGAGAAGGCGATGCCCATTGTGGGTCAAGTGCTCCGGATAGCTCCTGGTGTGTTATTTTGTGTAACCCTTGTAATGCCTCAGAGTTATTTACTAAACTCCACTGTGTGCTGGGAGCTTCTGGATTGTCTCTCTTAATCCATTTAGCAACTCTTTGAGGTAGGTTCTATTATACTCACCATTCTCGCAAAGAGAAAAACAGGCCCAGAGAAATTAAGTAATTTTCACAGCTCCCCACAGTTAGTCCATCAGTAAGAGCTGGATGGAATCTGAGTCTAGGCGGTGTGACTGCAGGGTCTCTTAACCACTTCCCTATACTTCCTCTCCTGTGAGATAGGTGTTGATGGTCCCACTTTACAGATGAGTAACTGGAGCCCCAGGAGTTTAAGCAACTGGCCCAACGTCCCACAAGCAGTAGGAGGTGCAGCTGAGATCTGTCTGTTCCAAAGCTTACAACATTCTCTTATTGCGTGCTGGTTAGAAAGTCAAAGTCCCAGAAATCTTCCTTTAAAAAAAAAAATTTTTTTTTTAATCCTCCTCTTTCTTCTTCCCCATTCCTGATTTCTGCTCCCTAGAGGCAATGATTTTCAAGACATTTCTGTTATTTCTAAATAATATGCTTACACTCTGCTACACGTTTTGGGTTTAGATATTTCTACTTAACTACACTAAAGATGAGGGTTTCACTGTCTTCTGCCTTCTCCTCCCTCCCTCATCCCACTTCTCAGTGTACTTACAATTTGGGGCTAGTTCATTATTCTCTACTTATATTATTATGACTATGTGAATCTTCACAGCTGAGCCGTGTGATACACTCTAGTTATATTTCCCTTTTTTAAAATGTTTATTTTTGAAAGGGAGGGGGCAAAGGGCAGAGAGAGAGCGGGGACAGAGGATCCAAAGCAGGCTCTGGGCCGACAGCAGAGAGCCGACTTGGGGCTTGAACCTACGAACCGCGAGATCATGACCTGAACCAAAGTCAGACGCTTAACCAACTGAGCCACCCATGCGCTCCTAGTTACATTTCCTTTTCATTTAGCTTTTTCATTTCCCCGAAATTAATGCGTCACTTAAGAGTTTACTTGATTGCTCTCAAACTCTGAGAGAAATGTTAATATCCTCTCATTGTGATTAAGCCTATCAGATGAACCTTCATTTTCACTTTGCTTTTCTTGGTGATAGCTCTCCTGGATTCATTGTCTTCCTGCTCCAGTCTAGATTGATGGCTAAGGAATGCTACATGGATGTTATTCTGGGAGATCCTGTCTGTCTGTCCATCCTAATTGTAGAACCTTGCCAATCTGTTGGAATAATTTCACGTTGCGGCTTCCTTATGATGGTCATTTTTTTTTTTTTTTTTAGCCTTCTGGATTTTATTGTTGCCTATTTTTTTAAATTTTGGGAGTAGAATTTAGTGATTCATCACTTATATATAACACCTAGTGCTCATCCCAACAAGTGCCCTCCTTAATGTCCATCACCCACTTAGCCCTTCCCCCCACCCAACACCCCTCCAGCAACCCTGTTTTTTTTCTGTATTTAAGAGTCTCTTATGGTTTGCCTGCCTGTTTTTATCATATTTTTCCTTCTCCTCTATGTTCATCTGTTGTGTTTCTTAAATTCCACGAGTGAAATCATATATTTGTCTTTCTCTGACTGATTTATTTCACTTAGCATAATCCACTCTATTTCCATCCATGTTGTTGCAAACAGCAAGATTTCATTCTTTTTTTTTTAATAATTTTTTTTAATGTTTATTTTTGATAAAGAGAGAGACAGAGTGTGAGTGGGGGAGGAGCAGAGAGAGAGGGAGACACAGAATCCAAAGCAGTCTCCAGGCTCTGAGCTGTGAGCACAGAGCCTGATGCTGGGCTTGAACCCACGAACCGTGAGATCATGACCTGAGCCAAAGTTGGATGCTTAACTGACTGAGCCACCAAGGTGCTCCAAGATTTCATCCTTTTTGATCACCAAATAATATTCCATTGTAATATTCCACATCTTCTTTATCCATTTGTCAGTTGATGGACATTTGGACTCTCCACAATTTGGCTATTGTCGATAGCACTGCTATAAACATTGGGAGCATGTACCCCTTTGAATCAGCATTTTTGTATCCTTTGGATAAATACCTAGTAGTGCAATTGCTGGGTCGTAGGGTAGTTCTATTTTTAATTTTTTGAGGAACCTCCATACTGTTTTCCAGATTGGCTGTACCGGTTTGCATTCCTACCAGCAGTACAAAAGGGTTTCCCTTTCTCCACATCATCACCAACATTTCTTGTTTCTTCTTGTGGTTACTTTTAGCCATTCTGACAGGTGTGAGGTGGTATCTCA
This sequence comes from Neofelis nebulosa, assembly GCF_028018385.1. NCBI lineage: Eukaryota > Metazoa > Chordata > Mammalia > Carnivora > Felidae > Neofelis > Neofelis nebulosa. The sequence continues at coordinate 61,897,816 of NC_080790.1, forward strand.
TTGTGGTTTTGATTTGTATTTCCCTGATGATGAGTGATGCTGAATATATTTTCATGTGTCTGGTAGCCATCTGGATGTCTTCTTTGGAAATGTGTCTGTTCATGTCTTCTGCCCATTTTTTAATTGGGCTATTTTTTGGGGGGAGGTGTTGAATTTGATAAGTTCTTTCTATATTTTGGATACTAACCCTTCTGAAGGTTGCCTTTTAATTTTGTCGATTATTTCCTTCACTGTGCAGAAGCTTTTTATCTTGATGAAGCCCCAATAGCTCATTTTTGCTTTTGTTTCCCTTGCCTCTGGAGAAATGTCAAGTTAAGAAGTTGCTGTGGCCGAGGTCAAAGAGGTTATTGCCTGTCTTCTCCTGCAGGATTTTGTTGGTTTCCTGTCTCACATTTAGGTCTTTCATCCATTTTGAGTTTATTTTTGTTTATGGTGTAAGAAAGTGGTCCAGGTTCATTCTTCTGCATGTTGCTGTCCAGTTCTCCCAGCACCATTTGTTAAAGAGACTGTCTTTTTTCTTTTATTTTCTAAAGTTTATTTATTTATTTTAGAGACAGAGTGCAAGCAGGGGAGGGGCAGAGAGAGGAGGACAGAGGATCCGAAGTGGGCTCTGTGCTGACAGCAGAGAGTTGACGTGGGGATCGAACTCATGAACCATGAGATCATGACCTGAGCCAGTCAGACGCTTACCCGACTGAGCCACCCGGGTACTCTGAGACTGTCTTTTCCATTGGGTATTCTTTCCTGCTTTGTCAAAGATTAGTTGGCCATACATTTGTGGGTCCATTTCTGGATTTTTTATTCTGTTCCATTGATCTATGTGTCTGTTTTTGTGTCAGTACCATACTGTCTTGATGATTATAGCTTTGTAATACAGCTTGAAGTCCAGAATTGTGATGCCTCCAGCTTTGGTTTTCTTTTTCAACACTACTTTGGCTATTCAGGGTCTTCTCTGTTCCCTGTGAGGCTTGAAGGGCAAGTGTTTCAGATGGGAGAAAACAAAGCAGGGTGGGGGTTGAGTGTCATACTTACACAGATGTAAGTGGCAGAGCTGGGCTGGAACTGGGCTGACCTGACTTAGCCACGGGCTCCCTGCAGGAAGCCACAGTGCCCCCTGCAGCCTGGCACAGATGATCATTGTTGCTGCTGGCCAGGCTCCCTCAAAAGTTCCAGACTCCACGGAAGAGTGCAAGGAGGCAGAGATTTGCCCCACACCTCCATCTACTTTCCTAAGTGGGAGATACAGTTGAACACTAGGCTTTGAATCATATTTCCTGAGAATGCCAAGAAATAGTCATGCAATTTGGAGCCGATCGCATAATCTCTCTAAGCCTCAATTTCCTTATCTGTAAAATAATTGACAGTGCTACCTCATAGCATCATCGTAAAGATTAAGCACTACAATGTTTTAAAGGGCATATCCTAAATGCTTAGTAAATGTTAAACACTCATAATGATGGTCTTGAATTTCTCAGGAGATAGTAATACTTTCACTGTTTAATCCCAATTCTCTTGTATCCTTAGGTTCCTGGACCACATTGGGATATTATATGACGGCTGTGTACAATAAAATTTTTTTTTCCCGCCAAAGAGGTACTTTTACTGAAGTATAGTCTGACACACAATGTTACATTAGTTTCAGGTGTACAACATAGTAATTCGACAAGTCTGGATATGTTATGCTGTGCTTACCGCAAGTATGGTTGCCATCCGTCATCACACAATGTCATCAGTTTCATCGACTATATTCCCTATGTTATACCTTTCATCTCTGTGACTTATTCATCCCATAACTGGAAGCCTGGGCCTCCCTCTCCCCTTCACCCAGTTTTGCCCATCCCCTTACCCCTTCTTCTCTGACTACCAGTTCTCTGTATTGATGGGTCTGTTTCTGCTTTTTTGTTTGCTTTTTAGAGTCCACATATAAGTGAAATCATATGGTATTTGGCTCTCTCTGGCTTATTTAACATAATACCCTCTAGATCCATCCATGTTGTCATGAATGGCAAGATTTCATTATTTTTTATGGCCGAGTAATATTCCAGTGTGTGCATACATATACCACATCTTCTTTGTCCATTGATGGACACTTGGGTAGCTTTCACAGTTGCTTATTGTAAATTATGCTACAGTGAACAAAAAAATGATATTCTTTTGAACTAGTGTTTTCATTTTCTTTGCATTAATGTCCAGTAGTGGAATTACTAGATCATATGGTAGTTCTATTTTGAGTTTTTGAGGACTCTCCAAACTGCTGTTCTCTTGGCTGCACCAGTTTGGATCCCCACCAACAGTGCATGAGGGTTCCTTTTCCTCCACATCCTTGTCAACACTTGCTATTTCTTGTGATTTTTATTTTAGCCATCCTGACAGGAGTGAGGTGATGCCTCATGGTAGCTTTGATTTGCATTTCCCTGTTGAGCATCTTGTCACGTGACTATTTGCAATCCATGTCTTCTTTGGAAGACATACATGCCCATTTTTCAATTAAGTTATTTGGGGTTTTTGATGTTGAGTTGGAGAAGTTCTTTATATACTTTGGATACTAACTTCTTATCAGATACATCATTTGCAAATATCTTCTCCCATCTTGTAGGTTACCTTTTTGTTTTGTTTCCTTTGCTATGTAAAAACTTTTTAGTTTGGTGTAGTCCCAACAGTTTATTTTTGTGTTTCTTGCCTGAGGAGACATATCTGAAAAATGTTAAGGATGATGTCCAAGAGATTACTGCTTATGTTTTCTTTGAGATTTATGGTTTTAGGTCTCACATTTAGGCCTTTAATCCATTTTGACTTTGTGTATAGTGTAAGAAAGTGGTGCAGTTTTTCTTTCTTTCTTCTTTTTTTTTTTTGCATGCAGCTGTCATTTCCCCAGCACCATGTAATATTCAAAGTGAGTAATTTCTGCACCTTACTGGAGTGACACTTGGTTAGTAAGGCATGCTTGTTCTTCTTCAGTTTATCCCAGCCCACCCTCCAGCTTTTGGAGAGAGAACTTCAACATTAGCACTTAAAAATAACCTGTATCACACCAAGGAAACCATTTGGGGGTGGGGGGTGGGGGTGAGATTTAATTATGTATGTGTACATACATAATTTGCATATAAATTATATATATACAGACACATTGGTGTATGTACACGTGCTAGCTTGCAATATAAAATGTACTTCTTAGCGTTAACGGTTGAAAAGGTTTGTAAAACAAGGATTTTCACTGGCTTTTGTTTGCCTCTGTGATTGAGATCCTTCATCAGGTCTCCTAGATAATCTTAATCAAATAAGAAACAAACACAAATCAAAAAACCAGCCAACCAAACAGGACTCCTCTTCAGCATCTTCTGGGCACCCACTACATATAGATTCTTGGCTAAAGGTTACTACTCTCAAACCTACAACCTCTTTAGGAGAAACAACTGAACATTTCACAAGTTAGAATAATTGAAATGTTAAAAGGTGTATGTTAGGAAGGTAGGGTGATTCACGCTGGCCATTCGCTTATCAGAAGGCTTTATGCAGCCATTAGGCCTGAAAGGCCAGCAACTGGGCACTGGTAAGGAAGGGTTTAGAAGTATGTCATTTTGGGGACCAATAAGTAAAAGTTTGGCTAGATCATGTGGTTTGAAAGATAGGTTTTAGAATATGTGCTTTAACAGCAATAAATTCAATTCTATTTTGCCTTAATACCTTAAGGCACTGGGATCCATACAGTACCTGCCAATTTTCTTGAGAACATTTCAGCATAGTGTGATAATCGTGTTAAAAGTTACATCCTAGGAGCAGCAGGTTGTTCCATAAATTCACTCCAGGGATGGTCAGCTGGCAGTCCAATCAGCAAGACATTAGAAATCCCAAGTAACTGTTTAGAAGCCCTACTGTTGTCACCCATAGATCAATAAATACAGGAGGCTTTGCTAATTAGCTTAATGTCAAATGTATTTCCATTGGTGCCATGAATGGCTAACTAATAATCTTAATGATGTAGACACAGGTTATTTGTGAATTCAGTACTAGTATTCAAGATATGTGGCTTGGCTAAAAACAAGTTACTGTTAAAGTAACAAGAATGTAATCAACTCTGTAACTTGTACTTCTGTAAACAGTACCCAAGGCCTGATTGTGAAATGCACCTCTGTCCAGCCATTAGTAGAGAATTCTGGTCGCCTTCTATTGACCACAAGTGACAGATTTTGCCCCCAGTTCTTGAGGCAGATGCCACCATGTGCTACTGCCTGCTGATGTTTAACGTTTGTGAGACAAATTGAGTATGAGCTTTGCTTTCATATTAAGCAGATACTGGATACGATAATCTGCTAGAAAGAGTCTTGGTGATAAATGACCCAAATTGGCTGCTGGTTTGAAAAATAACTAAGATATTTTGACTTGCTCCCAAATAATATCAATCATCAACACCTATTTAGCAAAGCAAGTTTATTTGATTACTTATTCCAGACAAGTGAGGCTTGTGTGTACAACTAAGAAATAAGACAATCCAAATAAAAGGCAGGAAATATTAGTATGAACTACACAAACAGCTATCTAGAAAGGAACGGCAGCTGCATTCATTTTACATAATACTGTGGAATGATGTAGCACCATTTACCTCAAAGATATCTTAAGTTCTTTATAAGGTAATTATGTGACTCTTTGCTGAAATGCAGCAATGGCTTAAAAATTGTAGCAAACCCGATGATAATCTTATGTTCAACTGCAGATATAAAATGGTATCAGTAAAATTCAGAAAAAATAGGGAATCTGGTGAGGATCGTACCTTGTACAATTCTTTAAAAAAACCCAAAGGAAATAGTTACCATTATTGAGACCTGTTTTCTTCCATTGTCTGCACTGTTTACCACTATCATTATGACCTAAATTCTAAGCTTTGGAAGATTTGATGGTTATTTAAGAACACGTTATTTTTTAAAACTAAAGTTCTCTCTTTATCTTTCTGTTCAGACTGTTCTGCTCTGAACCACAAACCTGAAGGAACAAGAGAGAACGTTAATGCTGCTGAAACCAAAGGATTAGGATCCTCACTGATTAATTCTATTGTTTACTATTTCTAAAGATCATTCTGAGCTATTCTGCTCTGATCAATCTTAGGTTGAAAGTTATTAAAGTTTGACCCTGTTAATGAATGTAAACATGAGGACATTTATAAATTCAATAGTAAGCATTCTTCTAAATACTGATTCATCTAAATACTGGTTCATCTGAAATATATAAAGAAATTCGGAGAAATTTGGTATTCCAGAATCCTCCAACAGCCCACTTTACTAGTTAAGAGCCATACTACATTTTCAGAAATCTACAACAGAGAAAGCTTATGGGAAAAAACCTCAAAGAGTCTGGGATAATTCAATGTTGCAAAGCTGTGGTTCCTAAGAATGCCCCATCATCCCTTTTTTTTTTAAGGGTCATGAACCACTTTGAGAAGCTGATCAAATTTATGAATTCCCCCGCCCCCGCCAGAAAAAAACAAAACAAAAACGCATATAAACAAATTTCTTATATACATTTGCAAAGGATTCCCAAAGGCCCATGATCCCCGAGTTAGGAATTCCTATTTCAAAGCGGAGGAACACAAAATAAGTTTAGCCCATTTCCACACTGTTCATCTGTACTTTATTGCTACTGTAGTAAAGTAAGCATTTTAATAAGGTTACTTGTCGCTTTAAGACAGTTATTGTAAGCACCAATAGTCTTTTAAAATTCATTTTGCCCCAATTTTACAAGGTTTTAAGCCATGTACCCTCTCAAATGAATTAAGTCCCTGTGATTTAAGCTAGCAGACAAGTATTTTCCTTTGATACATACTATTCTTCAGAGCCAGTCCTGAACACTGAGATTAAGATTTCATACCCTTGGGAAAATGAACATGTGTCTACATACCGGAGGTTATTAACTTTATAAAATATATTTCTGGGTAAGTTTCAAACTTGAAGACCCATTTATTTAGTGCCTCTGAACATAACATACAATCCCAATACAAACCTTCCCCTTTTACTTACTTGGAACCAGTACAATGGAGCTTTCCTACTACACTCACAAAATGTACTGAACATTCTATCTACTGTTTAGGATAGAAAACACTTCATTTCTGACCAAACCCACCATCTCAAAAGCATCTCTTCAACTCCCAAGTTATCAAACAGGTTGAAGAATGTGATCTTTGAGGTGTCTAACATTCAACCGATTTGGCTGTGTCTCAACCCCATGCTGAACAGACGAGAAATGACTATACTGTGGTATAAGGGTTAGGCCTGTTGCTTTCTTATTGAAGAAAAACTCTACTAGTCATTCTAAAGAATGTTTATATAGGAAGGCAAACATGAGAATTCTTAGAGACTTGAATACTGATAAAAGAAGGGGAAAATAGCTAGATATTAAACACAGAAATGCAAACATAGCACATACAGAAAATTTAATCAAATCTTCCTAACTGAAGAATTTTTAAATTATTTAGTCCTTTCATAATCTTTTACTTCTGCTCAAAGAGTTTTTATAGGACAAATTTAAAAATACTTGAATAAAGGAAAGGGTTGGCTAAAAGAAGAGCTTTCCAAGTGAGCTACAACTTGGTTACAGGATTTCACTTTTGCCTTTTACTATGTAAAAAGAGAGTAGCAGAACAACAACTATTTTTTCCTTGCTCTTCTAAGTTGTCCCTTGTAAGAGATTAAATACTCGAATTTCCATTTCAGTAACCGAGGGATCACGGAACAGGAGTGGGAGAAGGATACTGCTCTCTATCAGGATTCCAAGCATTTCAACTCTGTGGTAAGGGGCTTGTGAGAGAAAATGGACTATTATTCCACGGGCTAAACGGGTCCCATAAGTCCTGTAAAATATACAACCAAGTATTTTCCCTGCTCCATTCAAACGTACCATTTGTGTTTTTCCTACCAGAACCTACTAAATTGCTGAGTGAAAGCTGAAGAGAGTAATAAATACCAGCATTCCTGGCTGTGCAATCTATACATTTTCATTTTAAGAGTAATTCAAGCATAATCCACATCTAAAAAAATTAAAGAGAGACAGTAAAGGTTTTAAAGTTTTCTCTTTGAAAAGATGGTATCTTACAGTACATACAAAAATACTCTGAAAATACATACGACTTCATTTACAAAACACTGAATCAACATATTACAAGAAGAATTACATGGTTATGGATTTTAATAAACTGAGCATGCGTTCATGAAACTTAAAAAATATTAAGAAATGCATTGAAAAAAGCAGTGTAAAAAAAGACAACTCATATCGTTAAATAAAAATTACAAAGGTCCTGAGCCAATTAATGGTTGGTAACAATGTCGTCCAAAAAATGCCTTAGGTTTCAGTAAAATCCACTGCTTATTTCTGCATGCCTAGTCCATGAAGAAACTATTTGAAGTTGTGGGGTAAGTAATGGTCAAGAATTATCATGCCGAGTTAATTTTACACCTCAAGAATACAAGTCTGCCATATTTAAAGGTATCTCGTTGTTGATGCTGGAATGAGTTGCTCCTTGGTAAAAAACACCAGTCAACTAACAAGAATGGCATGAGCTAGGATATGTAACAATTTCACCATTCATATACTGACTTTCAGTATCTTGGTTACATTTTGATTCTTAATAAAGATGCATTTCGAAGGCCTCCATGGGAGGCAAAATATAGAGAATTTATGGTGCCCAACTCTTATGTAATCACTGGACTAATCCTCCCTGGTAACTATGCAACATTTGGACAGAAAGGCACAAAAAAATAAAAATTTAAATATTCCATGTGCCATTCTGGAAAAAAATAATTTAAATCAACAGAATAGACAATAAGTACATCTACACAAATGAGGAAAGCAGAAAAGATACCTCACATTCACTTATCTCAGGTTTCACAAAGTGGCTTCAAGGCTAAAGTAAATGTGTTAACATTTGGAAAATTACAATTTTTTTGTTTTCAACTTTTTCAGTTCTATACAATGATTATAACATAAGACTTAAAAAAAAAAAAAAAAAAAAAAAGTTCTGGCCTCGTTTTATCCATGTCCAAAGAGCCGAGAACTGGTTCCCACAACAGAGAAACAAGCATCGAAAGTTAAGGCAGTAAAACCTCCAACGCAAAGCCATAACATTGTAGATGACAATCTGATAGCAGATGATCCTCACAGAAGTGTACGTAGCAAATCAATGAGAGAATGCTACGGCATCTGCAGGTCAAAGTGTGAGAGTTCAAAACCACTTCAAGCTTGTTAGTCTGATGACTGTAACTTTCACCTTATTATATGTGTGACAGCCACTTCTATTTTAAAAAGAGTGGCTGCTCTATGCCACTAAATGATTGCATATTCACTTAAGTAAGGAGGCACTGCTTTTACCGATTAAGGGTCAGTCGAATGGAATTTTTGATGACTCGAATGTTATTTGCTGGAACCGGAGATGATGAATCTGGTAGTTCTTTACTGGGTAGTCTCTATTAGAAAGGAATAGAAATAAAGAAGGAAAAGCAAACATATATTATAAAGCCTCAACTAGTAAATCAGTCACAAAACTGAGTTTTCCTTCAAATTCCTTAAGCTCTTAAACACTCACATATGTGTTGAATACTTTCTTCCAATATTCATAGTCATTTCCTTGGTTTGGGGACTTTTTTTATGCAGTCAGAGGTGAAAAGCAGAGGCACAGGGAAAGGGTGCAAGTGGGAGGAGTGTATGTATAGGAAAAAGGGCTGTGTTAAATCACTCGCCACTTCTGGATTGAGAAATGCACAAAGTCAGGCAATGGTAAAGAGAAGTACGAAAAGCAGGGTCACTAAGCAGGAAAGTGGTGGTGGTGGGTGAAAAATGAGTGTGCTACAGAAGAAAACAGGATCTGTCATATGTTCGTGGAGAACAACACTGTAAATCCAACTTGTGAGAGGAGTTTTCAGGAAAATGGACTTTGTAGTCAGACCAGGTAACGTTAACTTCAGTGATAGTGGAACTCAGGTACATCTATATAAAGGCTTCTGAGGATACTAAAGCTGATTATATCATGAAGGTAAATCCTGAGAAATTGAGAAAGAGACCTCTTACAGATAGCTGTGTGATGGAAACAGTACGCGAGAGTTAATTCTCTCATGTCACTAACTTGGCCAAACCTACATACCCACAGCCATTCAAAAAACATGAAAAATTTCAGACATACAAAAAAAGTAGAGAATACAACAATGAAGACTTTTTAATGCCACAATTAACACTCAGACATTATTAAACATTTGCCACATTTGTTTGGTTTATATCCTTACCCTCTATACTTGAAATATTTTCAACCTAGACCCAGCCTGTCATTTCATGGTCTTGTACCTTAATAACCATACCAGATTTTTTTCTTCCATTATCACATATAATCATATACTCGTATTTTTTGTAATGTACTCTTTATGTTAAAAGGAATTTTTATGAATTCTACAGCTAATATAAAGTATGATACTATTTGCTTCAAAAGCCAGTAAAGGGGTGCCTGGGTGGCTCAGTCGGTTAAGCGTCTGATTCTTGACTTCGGCTCAGGTCATGATCTCACGGTTTGGAAGATGGAGCATTGCATTGGGATTCTCTCTCTCCCTCTCTCTGTCCCTCCCCCACTTGCACTCTCCCAAAATAAATAAACTTTAACAAATAAAATTAAATGGCTATTACATTGTGAGGAGCCTGGTTGATTGTGATAAGTACTTTACTCTTCGATGGGGGTGAAAATAAGCCATTTTGTTGACTGTAAATGTTCAGAAAAGGACTTCTCTGATCTACACAAGGCTGTTTTTTTTTTTTTTTTTTCAACGTTTTTTATTTATTTTTGGGACAGAGAGAGACAGAGCATGAACGGGGGAGGGGCAGAGAGAGAGGGAGACACAGAATCGGAAACAGGCTCCAGGCTCCGAGCCATCGGCCCAGAGCCTGACGCGGGGCTCGAACTCACGGACCGCGAGATCGTGACCTGGCTGAAGTCGGACGCTTAACCGACTGCGCCACCCAGGCGCCCCTACACAAGGCTGTTTTTAGCACCTACTTGTTAGCCTTCCATGCTTAATAATACTGTATTATTAGTTTCAATGGCGATTCTTTGAAAAATAAATTTTGAAATTAAGATTTAGGGGTTCTTTCGCTCATGTTTTAAAGGTACTATGTATTCCATTACATTAGGTTCTTCCAAAATATTAATAAGTATCAAGCCTAAGTTTTGACAGTAAGCAATGGTATACATCAAAAGATCTATCAAGCGTTGGTAAGAAATTACTGTGCTTGAAAAAGGAACAAAGGTTGAACGTAATGTGAATAAATAGCTAAGCTTAAATAACTTCCTCTTTTCCTGACTTTGGAAGTACATAAAGACCAGACCTTGCTTGCGTTTCTACCCCAACTCCAAACTATACTGCTCATCTTTGAGGACAGGGACAAAATCTTATTACCCTTTTCTTTCACCCAGTGCATGGCTCTTAAGCTTTTTGTACCTGTAGATTACCTACGAGTAAGACTTTACCTTTTTGCGTGATGTATCAATAGTTGGAATAGGCATACATTCTCCTCCAATGGCATCCTAAAAATAGAATTATATACAAATGAAAACTTTCCTTCCTATGTATGCTTATGTCTACACAAAATAAAACATAACCCAAACTTTACAGACCTATCTAATATGATCCATTTTCAAATATACAGTCCTTTTCCTGATCTATGGCTCTTTGAAAGTAATATTTTGAAGCACACTGTTAACGTATTTACCATTGCTTTTCTTTTTCTGTCTTCAGGAGCACGTGATTCCTTAAATGTTGATTCAAGTCGAATAAACTGGAATATAAATACTAAGATGAATTGCTATTATCACCTACAAAACCCATACAATCTATATAAACTGAGAGGCTAATGATAAGGCTACTGTCAAAACTACTGCAACTTAAATTAGACTAAATTTAGCTGCCACCTTTAACTTCAACTTGAGTGACCTTTTCGGTTAAATCAATTCAGATGATAATAGTTTTACCACCACCTACTGGAGGCAGAAAACATCAACATTATAACACAATAAATATGACTGGTTACCAATAGTAACTTCTGTGTAAGTCAAAGAGAAACTCAGACCAATTACTCAAGTTTTCAGATCAAGTTTTAGTAATCTGAATTTAGGATGAACAATCAGTATTATTCCTTTAGGGTTTGGGTAAATATTCTTTTTAAACAAATCCTAACAGACTACTAAGACAGCTATGGAGAGTTGTGAATTTCTTTGGTCTAGTTTAACTTAAAAAAAAGGACTACCACTAAGGTTGTAACTTTACCTTTTCTATTTCTTTCAACCTCTTAGAAGACCCATCTACGGATGGGGAATGGGACCTCTTATGTGCAACATTCTTAGTTATGTTTGACATTCCATTAAGATGTGGCTGTCCCTGGGCAGGGTTGTGGGGTGTTGGGATTCTAGGAATGACATTTCGTCCTACTACAGTAGGAATGGTGCACACAGCTGGGGGCGATACGGCTTTTACTGCAGAATCAACTTCTGAAAAGGAAAAAAGAAAAATTCTAGCAATTAAATATATACATAGTAGAATGGTTATTAACAAAAGTGCAGATACCTACTTGCACCAATGACTGGGATAGACAGTCCTTGAGCTTGTGGCACACTCAGTGGCTTTTCCGCAATTACAGCAGCAGGCTCAGTATTATTCCTATTAAAAGTGTTGAATTATCATTAAATACTTTGTGTGACTTATTTAAAACACTCATATTCTAACATTCAGGATGACTTCTTTCAAGTACTCCTACTTTAATGTTCCATTGGAGGAAGAGAAAAGCGGAAAAAAGGCAGAGGACTGAGTGAAAAATGAGAAAAAACTGAAAAGACCTGGGCATTTCTGTGTACTTTTAAAGTCCTACATATTCATGAGCTGATACCACGTCCCACAGGATTACAACACACTGTCAAGTATTTCTAGTCAGAAAATGACTAGTAACTGCTAAGGTATTTTAACAGTTAAGATACTTAGCTAAGGACAGAAAAGTTTACATCATCCTCAAACTGAAGACTGAAAGGAAAATTCTGAAGTGCAGACCTTTCTGTTTCTCCTGAAGGAAGAACGTCAGGCTTGGAAGGTTTGTTTGCAGACACTGGGGAATTAAAAGGAGTTCCATTATCAGTGTCTCTGGAGCTATCCAAACAATTGCTATCCAGAGATGATCTTTTGGATTGAGGTCCACCTGAACTTCGACTGACATCAGAAAGACTTTGCTGAAAGAGGGAAAAGCAGTTAGGATTTCAAAAAGCAAATGAGAATAATTACTGGTTTCAATTCTGAAGCACATAAAATGAATCTTTTGTGATGAATGAAGGGGAGATTTTAGTTCTAGACTGAAATGTACTTTTCTTTCCTTTTTTTCTTAATAGGTTTGGGAGCTGTGAGAATGCCAATCTGATCCCAGGAACATCTGTCTGAGGGGAACCATACTGGAGAGTTAACATTACAAACTCACCTTTTTCTTCTTTTGAAGAATCTCTGCGGGAAGGTAGTGATGAAGTTGCTTTTTTTTAACATGAGTTGCTTCAATTTTCATCCCTTCCTTTAGCATGTTTATATTGTTTGCCTGTCTGTACACTGTAACAATGTTAGTATGTTAAATGGGCAACTTCTTCCTCAACCAGGAAGTCTGTTTTCTTTTCCCAAAATGCATATATTTGACATGTCCCCATAATCTCACAAACATACATACCCACTCTGCTTACAGAACAAGTATTTTTAAAACATTTTCATTTCACAATCCTATTTAAGTACCAACTAGTTTTCCCATGTCCAACTTCTAAGACTTTTCAATAATCAAATCTCATTAAAATGCATGAAAAAAGTTTTTTCCAAATCCTGTTTACTGTTATTTTCCCAAAAGACAATCTCTTCTCATAATTACTCACCCAAGTCTAAGCTAATCCTTATACTAAAGATCCAAGATGCAATACAAGTTGTCATCCACCATGATGTTTCTTTTACTACACTAATCATAGAATATTGGACTGTCAGGAACTATCCAGAAGTACATCCTTATTGTACAGGTGGGGAAATGAGGCTCAAAAGCCCTGAATACTTGCTGATGGTGGAATACACACAGCCCTAGAGTCCCTTTCTAGCACTTTTCACATCTTGTAACAAAGTCAGTTTTATTAACCCGAATTATTTAATGTACGTTTAACTGTGAATACCAAATTAGATCATAAGCTTACTGAAGACACAGAGGAGAGGCTTCTTTTGCATAGTTAACTACTGTGAAATGTGGTACATTATCTCCTCGCTTGGGGTCTCAGAATCTCTATCTGGAGAAGAACATTCTATAAATCTACAACAAACAGAGCTTCCCAATCTCCTGCTTTTGGAAAAATGAGCCCAAATTAGAATGGAAAAATGTATATCCATGTTTTCATTCCAGATTGCTTATAAAAGCATCACCAGGAGTGCTTGTTCAACTTGCAGATTCTCTGGCTCCACTCCCAGAGTGTGGGATTCGGTAGTGCCGACGTGATGTACAGGAATCTGCATTTTCATGATAAATGTGAAAGCTAGTTTAGAAGAATTTAGAAAACTCAGATAAGCCAAGCCAAAAATATTAATAGTATGAATGTACACTATTCCAGATTAATACAACTCCAAATTTATAAAAGATACGTTAAGATATTCCAGAGCTGTTATTAGGGAGCTAGATGTAAAAGACACTCTTTCTCTGATTCTGAAACCTAATCAAGATTATCAAGTGCACATATCTGCGCACACTGAAAATAAAAATAACCTGTATAGTTTCTTTAGTCTTCTTTTTGTTCTGAAATAGATAATGCCATCACTTGGTGCAAAACTCAAGCAGTTCAAAGAAGTCTCCTCACACTATCCCCTAGACACACCTGGTTCCTTGACCTAAAAAGCAACCAGTTCTACCACCTTCTTTTTTTTAAAACTATATATCCTTCCAAAGATATTCTAGGTACTTACAAGCAAATGTGTTTATTTATTTACAGAAATTGTAGCATACTATACATACTGTTTTGCAACTTTAGCCCCACTTAATGTCTTGGAAATTATTTCACTATGCCTTTTTAAAATAGGAGCATAGGTTTTCATAATATGGATGTACACATTCATTTAACCAATTAACAAATCTAGCCAGCCAGATCCATGGCAGATGATACTGTGTTACAACCAAACTTGAGAACCATAGCTCCATGATGACAAAGTCTTACCTGTATCAGTAAACGACTGTATATCATAGGTCAGGTCTATGTTAACACTTTCTGCATTTTCAACTCTCCGAAAAATTATTCCAAGGAACCACATTGACACGTAATTATTGCTATAAAATAAAAAAATTTAATTTCCATTTATTTATTTATTATAATTTTACAGATGTCATTTGGTAATTCAAACTCAATCTCCATGGAAACATAAATACAAATTGCAATGGTTTGGCTAAATTCTTTTTTTTGTAAGTTTATTTATTTATTTATTGAGAGAGAAAGAAAGCATGAGCAGGAGAGGCGCAGAGAGAGAGGGAGAGAATCCCAAGCAGGCTCCGCCCAAAGGCTCAAACTCATGAACTAGGAGATCATGACCAGAGTTGAAATCAAGAGTCAGATGCTTAACTGACTGAGCCACCCAGTCTCCCTGGTTTGGCTAAATTCATTTTTTTTTTTTAAGCTTATTTATTTATTTATTTTGAGAGAGAGAAAGTGTACATACATACAAGCAGGGGAGGGGCAGAGAGGAGAGACAGAATCCCAAGCAGGCTCTGCACCATCAGCATAGAGCCCCATGTGGGGCTCAAACTCAGGAACTGTGAGATCATGACCTGAGCCGAGATCAAGAGTTGGATGCTTGGCTGTGCCACCCAGGTGGCCCCCCACCCTGGTTTGGCTAAATTCTTAAAATTGACACCAAAAAACACTGATCAGTTACCCTGTGTTGCAATAAAGAGGATTAAATGGCTTTGAAAGTAACATATCAAATATATTCATAAAGATGCTCCAAACTTGTGATGGGAGTTTCTGCTGGGGTCTGTGGGCTACCAACATAGCATATACTAGTTTTAATGTAGGACCACTCATGTTCAAATACATAATGTATCATCATCCCCCATCAATGTTTGTTAAATGACAATGTCACAACTGATCTTAAATCATGCCTGTTGTCAAATAACATTACTTAAGAAACACAGTATTAAAAAATATTTAACTTACTCTTTATGATGTTCCTTATTTCCTGGGAATGACTGGGGATTTACATGGGCAAGAGTAATAAATTCGTTCCGTTCCAAGTTTCCAACAAGCACACGGATTTTAGATTCTACTAATCCAACCCTGATATAGAAGAGTGGACAAAATTTTTCCATATGAAATTTGGAAACTACACCTAAGTAACCCAAAAAGGCATATGATAGCTATGATGCTTTACATGTTCAATTAAAAAAAAAAAAAAAAATTCAGTCTAATATATTAGGGACTGTTTAAAATACCATTTAAGTAAATGACAAGTTACTTTGTCAATTTCTATGTCCCCCCCCACCCCTTAAAAGAAATGATCTACTTAATGAATTCCTAATCTAAACTACCCTGCCTGTTTAGACCATAAAATAGTCATGATCTCAGTATGAACAAAAACTGTTGATTTTTTTCACTTTCAAATCTTGTATCTAAACCGTAAGGCTAAGATATGTTTAAATCATGTGAACAAAAAAAGCTAGTAACTGGCACTAAATGAAATAAAACATGCTGATTTTCATAAAATTGGTACTAGATATTACATTTAAAAAAGAATTCAGTAAAGTCAGATCAGATACTACTAAAATATAGAAAGTTTCATCAGGTATCTGCAACTTTATTTTCTATCTCATTTAACACATGTGACTGCTGTCAGCTATGTAAATTTACAATGATTTTATTAATTAGAAAAACTACAAGAACATTTTTAATTATTCAAACACTTGAAAAAGCTTATACATTGCAATTGTGTGTGCTTCAACAGCACATTTATGAAACACTGAGTTACTACTCAGTGTTGGTCAGAGAGTAAGTATTTTGGGCTTTGTGGCTATAGAGTTTCTGTTGTAACTATTCAACCCTGCCATATAGCAGGAAAGCAGTCATACACAACATATAAACGAGTGAGTGTGGCTGTATTTCAATAAAACTATTTATAAAAACATGTGGCAGACTAGGTTTGGCCCAGATCATAGTTTCCTGATTCCCAATCTAGACAAATGAAATACGTTGTTTTAGTGAAAGGATTCTTTTCAGTGCCTCTTTAATTATCAATAAAATAAGCACTAAACTTTGGAAGCAAAAGTTAAGACAGTATTGTGTTTTTCTTTCCCAGAAGTCAGACCCGAGGAAAGCACAGCCATCTCTGGTGGCCTAATAGCTTCTGCCTAATAGAGTTAGGGATGTCTACACACTGGAGGCAAAGGGCATGAACTTAGATGTACTAGAAAGAAAGCACTGCTCCTTGACCAAAAATGCCTCTCTGTTGACAGAAGCTTTCATGTCCCTAATCTCCTAAATTAAAAGAATATATAAAATATCTTTTCCTTTTAGTTTTGAAGGGGAAACATGATGGCAAGGATGGAAAACTTGAGCCTAGGTATCAGAATTGTTTGAAGTGCCTCACAATTTTGCTTAAATCTGAGAAGTGGCAAAGGCAAAGAACATACATATATCCTTATCCTGTATTACCTCTAATTCTGAAACATTCATTTGATGGCATTTCTTAAACACTGATGCTCCATGGTCATGTATAACAGTCACTAATAAGATTTAATAATTTTAGTGATAAAGTATTTTATAAACCTAAAGTGTCATATAAATGTTATCACTACAAATTTAAGTACAGAACTTGAATATCACTTACCACTCTAGATGGTTTTCTTCTGTTGATGCACTGGCAGTCAATACTATATAATGTCTGTGAAGAATTTTTAGCAACAGTCATGGAAAAAAAAAAAGCCAGAAACATTGTTAGGTCTGCTTTTCCATCATTATTTTTTCTTTCTTCCTCCCAATGAACATAAGAACTAATGCAGACACATAGCTTATGAAAATTAGAACACGCTCTGATTTTCACAAAATCAATTCTAGACACTATAATCAAAAATCAATTCACTAAAAACAAAAACACCACTAATAATGGGTGAGATACTACTAGAATACACAAACTCATCATTTAGGATTTCTGCTAACCTATTCTCTACCTCACTTGAAATGTAAGGGACAACAGTCACCCATCATATATTAACTTTGTAAATTTAACATTCTTCCTTAAACACGCACACACACACAAAATGAAAAATTTCAAATACCTATACTTTTGAAAAAAATTTGGTGGCTCAAGTAGTTTGGACCAGTCTGATTTCCCTTGAAGGATTTCATCTGTGACTGCAAGACCTAAATTAAAAACGAGACAGAGACTGATTTTGAAAACTGGCTATTTTATTATCAGTTTCTGTATCAACCTACCCCCAAAATCTCTAACCTCAACAAACTCTTGAGTAAAAAAAAAAAAAAAAAAAAAGGAATTTCTCATAACACAAAAATCAATTTCAAACAGATTGGGCTGGCTCCATTTTGGACTTAATATTATATTTTAGAAAGCTGACTACTGAAAAAATACTACTGAAAAAATTTGAAAGAATTTTTAGAAATAACAGGCATAACTGAACTTTAGAATAAAACTGTTGTAAACCAAAAACTTGTGGGAATACATAAAGGGCAAAGGGCCAACAAGTTTACCTTGTTTAAATTCTTCTACCATTACTGTTCGAGTTGAGGTGGACACATTATACGTAGAATTCTGCTGTGGGTAGGCAGGGGTGATTATGGGCATGAGATGATACCTATCTGATGGATTTACCTGTGAAATTAGAAGCAGAATAATTGATCTATTCTCCTATTTCAGTTGTCCTCACTTCATTTCCCCAAAAGTCTGAAGAATATGAAATATAAATTTAATACTACAGTTCCTCAATTCTAAGAAGTACATTTTCCCTCCCCAACTACATTTATTTCTGAAGTCAGATGTGTCTGATAGTCAAAGGAAACTCTGCAGAAGTTTATTTTTCCCCTGAAAAGCTGTTAAATGGATGGTGCATCTTATAAACGATGGTCTCTTAAAACCAAGGAAACACAGTATCAGAGCTGCAGAAAGCATTAATCCAATGGTTTCTCACTCCTCTTTCTGCACCTACTCAATGGGTAATTTCCCCTAGGTAACTCAGAGGAATGAGCACTCAATCTAAAAGCAAATTAAAATGCAAGGTGAGAGTTACACTAGCTTAGAACCATGAGTCTGCTTTAAACTGCACTGCAAAGTAAATCTTTTATATACTTCAGCACTTTTAGTAATTAATTACTTGTAAGTTTTTAGCAACAGATTACGACATTTTGGTTGATACACTCACTCATCTAGTCTTATGTGGGTGATTTTTAATGACATAACATTTGGATCAGAATTTGGAACACAGGTCATCTTCACCAAAAGACACAGCAGACAGAAGGAAAGAACTATAGCTACACAGAAGGAAGATGAGCAGAAACAAGAGAAATTATCTTTAGATTGCAGTTTAGAGAATCGTCCTTTTCTTAAAAGGTTTAATTAATTTCCATAATAAGTCACATACCCGAGGATCCCAAACAGGCAAATTCAAATTGCTTTCTTCTGGTTGCTTCAGCAGGACAGGATTTGGCCATTCCCTAACATGAATAAGGCAAATTAACTGACATAGGACCTCACTTCAGGAACCATAAAAGTCGTTAGACTCTGTTTCAACTTTCATATGGCAAACGTTATGGCTGGGTATTTGGTATTTAAAAAAAAAAAAAAAGTGGGCAAGGGAAGGAAGTACACAAAGGAAAAAGCTGCTTATTTATTTTTTATTATTTTATTTTAATTTTATTTTTTTAAAAGCTGCTTATTTTAAATGTATCTTCTGAAAGGGCAAAACAAATACTGTTTTGCTCATTAAGCTGTAGCTAATTTAAATCTGAATTTTCCCCTTCCTTCTATTTGCTTTTATGGATTTAACTGATAATTTAATAGCAGTTAAGAGCTGACATTAACTGAAAATACTCCTAATAAATCCATGCAGTAGCTATGATTATCACCTCCATTTTACATAGGATATGTTAACCTCTACATAGCTAGTAGTCAGCAGAGCAAAATCTATCATGACCACTCTCAAGCTAAAAGCCTACATTTACAGAAACCCTCAATGCCAGAAGAGAGCAACATCTGGTGTCTCATCATTGTCTCAAATTTGACATTTTTAAACTTTTAACTTAAAAAGAATGTAAGACAAGAGAAAACGTCTCTGCATCACTCTTAAATTGCCAAACAAATTTACATACAGGGAGAAGTTAATAAGATAGTGAAAGTATGCCCATAAATACTTACCATTTGGAAAAAACTAAAAAGAACTTATGAACTAAAGTAGAAGCTGCTGCATTTGGATATAATTGGCAAGTTCTTGCAACCAGCATTGCCCAGGAGACACCACCAAGAAATCCCAGCATGTTGGAATAAATACCACGTCCTAGAAAATTAATGTTTTGTTAACTATTGTTAGGATCTACTATCCATGACATTCAACTCTAAGGAATAGGAAAACTTAGTTCCTAAGATTGTTGCTTAGTTATTGAAATAACATTACTATCAATAAGCAGACCTTCATGCTAGGCCCACAGTTCTATTAGTAAGCCATTAACTGCATCTTATCCCCCTATTTTGCCCTCCAAAAACAGACCCCTCAGTTCTCTGCCCCAGTTCTGACTGCCCAAGCAGGCTCTACTATAAAACATTGGAATTTCCCACTTTTCAATAGCTATGGTTGAGAAAAAAATGAAAACAAAGAGGAAAGATATCTGGAGGGACTACAAGTAGGAAGAATAAACATTTCATTAGTTATATTCATGGGCATTTAAAAATCAAGTGTAAAGCTGGACTAATTTTAGTATTTTGCAGACTTTGGGTACCTCTCCGTAAAGTACAATACACCATTGACAGTACTCATTTTTCTTATGATTGTTTCTTGTAGCAATCTATAAAATATTACCATATTTGATCAAAACTACTAAGTCCTCAATTACATAATAGGACATTTTTTTTTTAATGTTTTTATTTTGAGAGAGAGCACGTGCACAAGCAGGGGGCGGGCAGAGAGAGAATCCCAAGCAGGCTCTGAGCTGTCAGTGCAGAAGAGCTCGACGTGGAGCTTGATCCCATGAACTGTGAGACTGTGACCTGAGCCAAAATCAAGAGTCGGATACTTAACCAACTGAGCCACCCAGGTACCCCAACATAGTGTTATTTTATGTCCCACTAAGCAAGCAAGAGAAAAGATACAAAAATTTCAATTTCAGATATGTTAAATGGGTAAAATATACGTCTAAGGATTGACAAAACATGTTATGTAATTTAATTTGTAAGGAAAAAAAAATTGTGATATCCCTTTCTTGCAACTTACTTTATCCTGACTATACCAGGTAACTGAGTCCAAGGATAACTCCTATTTGCCTGAGGTCTTTTTAGATATATACTTCCAACATGGTAGCCACAAGTCATATGTACTTTTTTTTTTTTTTGTAATAGCTTTATTGAAATATCATTCACATACCATAAGATTCATCCATGTAACAGATTAAAATTAATGGCTTTTAGTATTTTCACAGAGTTGTGCAATCATCACCATAATTAATTCTGGAACCCTTTCACCACCCCAAAAAGAAACCTTTAGCAGTTGCTCCCCTCCTATCTGCTCCCAGTCTTCCCAGACCTAGGCAAATACTCATCTACTTTTTATCTCTCTACATTTGCCTAATGTGAACATTTTATATAAATGGAATTTACTTCAGTCCTTTTTATTGTCAAGTAATATTCCACATTATGGCTATACCTATCACCTTTAGTTTATCCATTCATCAATTCATGAACATGAGGTTGTCTCTACTTTTTGGCTATTATGAAGAATGCTATGAACATCTGTGTACAAATTTTTACATGAATATATGCTTTCACTTCTCTTAAATTTTAATTTGATTAAAAAATTCAGTTTCTCAGTTGCACATTTCAAGTGATCAATAGCCACATGGTTACTTTTGGACAGCACAGAAAACATTTCCATATCACAAAAAATTTTATTGGCGAGTGCATTTTTAGACTATGTAAAACGTGGTGCCAGAAGTATAGCACTACTTAAATATAATGACAAATTATGAAAAATGTGCTGTGCCAGCTTAGGTTTGGGCCTTTTATGAACCATACCCTATGTATATATATATAAATTAGTTCCAGGCTTTACTAGGAAAGTGTTACAAGGCAAAAACAGAAAGAAGCTGAAACTATCACTATAGGCTCTCCACTTAATAACTTTACCGAATACCTACTATAAATTACACTCTGATGGTAATGGGGAGACAAAGATGAATAAGATGGTCCTGCCCCATAGAGAGCATGAAGAACAACGAAGGTTTCACTCCTCAAGTTCTAACTCATTCTGACTGGCTGGCTAAAACCCAAGATGGGAAGTCAGGAGTTTTTAGTTTTCAATCAAGCAAGAAGGAGGTATGGTCACATATCAGATCACCATAACCACTGTACCTGAAAAAGAAACAGATTCTCCAAAATTTACTGGACCTCAATCCCTAACAGTATCAATAGGTTCAGGAATTTTCATATGTGCTTCTATCATTAGTAACTGAAAGCGGTAATTTTACAGTGTAAACTTAAAAGATCTGGGATACTTACGTTTTGCCCATAATTTGACTGCTCTTAGGGTGAGTCTAAAAGTTTCTTTATTTGGCACTAAATGCAAAATTTCATCAGTAACTCTACATCCTGAAAAAGATAAAGCATTCATTTTTCATTATGGAACAACATCCAGTTAATTCAGATGGCTTCTAATTTCCAGACTCTCAAAGGTTAAAAATATCAAAGATAATAAAATGCGAGGGTTTATTTTCTCTATGTATTTGAAATTTAGCACTTTTAAGAGAAATCACTTTGCTTTTAAAGAATTAAAAAGCACATGGGTAACGTAATTCAACATTAAAGGAAGACATGGGTCTGAGTATCTTTAGCTTTCCTCAACATTTGACTTTACTGTTAATCAAATGTCCCCGACTTACAAAACTTTTTCCTTTAAAGTAAACCTTATTTCACAAACACTGTGATTTACTGTTGGACCCTGAAGTACAACAAAAATGCAATGATTAAATAAAAGATGCTATAAGCCAGTGGTTCTCGGAAGTGCAGTCTGTGGATCCCCGGGGAATCTGTCAGGTCAACCTATTTTTTTTCCTCCAAAGTTCATCAAACCTGTTCTTATAATAACGATAAGGCTTTGCCTCTTTTACTGCGTTAACATTTGCACCGATGGTGCAAAAGCAGTGGTGGGTAAAACTGCTGGTACCAAAGCTGTACTAGTAAACAATGTCTCTTCACCACTACACATTTGCAGTTAGAAAACAGGAAAGGAACCCTGCAGTGTCTGAAAAGTTTGAAGAAAGCTGAACGACCTGCTTTTTTCAAGGAACAGTTTCACTTAGATTCTAAAACAATGAACAAACAAAGTGAGCCCCTCACTTCAAGGAAAACAAACAACAAAACTTGCTACCAACAATAAAATTGGAGCTTTCAAGTAAAAATTAAAATTTTGGACAACCAGTATCTGCTGTGAGCCTGGCAGCTTTCCAGTATTTAAAGACTGGTCTGGTGAGATTGGTGGGGACATTAACGAATGTGATTTTTTGGGGTACCTTATAAGGAAATGTGTGTTAACATTTAGAAGATCCAAATAACTTTGTGAACCAGTGTTTTCCAAACGACTAAGGCATGACTGTATATAAAATCATGTATGGGTAAAAGATCCATTCAAAGAACAAAACAGACCAATAGATTTTAATATAACAGAGTATAAAAAGTTAACTGATATTCAAATTAACCTTAAAAAAAGTCTTTTACTTAGAAATAAAAGGGAACTACTGATACATGTTACAAACATGGATGAACCTCACAAACATTATGCTAAGTGAAAGAAGTCAGACACAAAAGACCACATATTGTATGATCCCATTTATATGAAATGTCCAGAAAAAGCAAATTTATAGACAGAAGGTAGATTAGTGGTTGCCTAGGACTGGGGGTTGGAAAGGAGAATGACCGTAAATGTGTAAGAGGGATCTTTTGAAGATAATGAAATGTTCTAAAATTGGACTGTGGTGGACAACTCTGTGAATATAGTAAAGACTATGGAATTGTACCCTAAAAGGGACAAATTTTATGGCATATAATTATACCTTAATAGAGCTGTTGGAGAAAAAAAAAAAAGACACTGTCACTGGTCAAGTTTTGGTGTAGCATCAAAGAATATCCATAATTTTCTGAAAAAGCTATTAAAATTCTCTTCCTTTTTCCAATATTAAATATTGGAAATATTAAAGAGATTTGCAAAAATGCAAAAAATGCCATTCTCACAGAAAAGATGCATTTATATTCACTTAGAATGGGTTTATTATTTTGAAATAAACTCATACTTTAAAATTTTCTGTTTTTACTTCTAATACAGTAAATACTGACAGATGTAACCCACATAAATGGAAGATCTTTGGGGTCCTCAATAATTTTTCAAAGTGCAAAGGGGTCCTGAGGCCATTAAGTTTGTGCACCATTACTACAAACAACATTTCAAATAAATGTATCTTTTAAAACGCCTAAATGTGGTCAGATGATCTATATAAAGAAAATCACATCATTTTTAACTGAGTTAGTCCAATCCCTTGAAAAGTCCATTAATAGTTCTGCAAAAAGATCTCTTTGTCTAATTGTTTTCAAGCAGGTATCTGAGATTTCTTTTTAGAAGCTTACCATTTAGGCTGCGAATACACCTTATATCAAGGCTTCTCAGTCGAGAGTCGTCTCTTAGATCTAAATTATCTGATATGGTTTGTATTGCCAGTCTTGCAAAGACTAGATCAATCTTTGGAAAGATGAAAAAAAAAAAAAAAAAAAAAGAGGAAAAAAGAAAAAAAAGAGAAAAATATTACTTTTTCTCCTTCTAGTCCATTCTCCCCCCTCCCAACCTTAAAAGTATAAAGTTCTAATTATTAATTTGGGAAGGTCTACCAAAACTTCAAAAAGCCTATTTAGGCAATCTCACATGGGAAAATCACCAAAGTTCTGTGATGGTAATTAAGTTTGCAAATTAAGAGAAAGCATTTTAATTTAGCATATATGCTGAGCATTAAAAAGAACATCAAAATCTTATGAGTGAACTTCTAGAAAAGATGGCAGATCCAACACACATTTACATTCACTCCCTATTGAAACCCCATTAAAATACCAGCATAATTTCATTTTGTTTTTTATATTATTTTGTTTTTGAAGGCATCACCCACTAGGACAAAGGTAATAAAGAGACAACAGCAAAAACGATGAAAGCAGATGGGGATGAGTGGTAACTGACTCAGCAGATTTAAGAGATAAAAAATATTATAACCAGGAAAGAAGGAGGCTGTAAATAAACACATAAATAAATAGAAAGGAACATTTAGAGAATAAAAAAGTTATTCTTAAAAATATGACAGCAGAAAGGGAGGACAATAGGAAGTTTGGAAGATGAGAAAACCCCAAAAAGCAGAACAAAAATATAGGGATGTGGAGGTCTAATACACAGAAAAAGAGAAAACAAAGGTAGGAAATCCAACAGAATTCAATACAATTTCCAAGAACAGAAGGACAGGAGTTTCTAAAGTGCTTAAGAGGACTATTAGTGCCTAGCCTATTTGGTTGAAAAGATATACCAAAGTATATTATTGCCATGAATTTAACAACTATGAAGCCCAGGAAAAAAAGATCACATTACGTGTCCAAAGAGATAAAACAGGTCACAAGCAAATGACGTGAAATCAAAATGGCATCACACTTTTCAACAAAGCATGGAAGGTAGAAGACAATGAAGCAAGGTCTTCAAAATTCTGAGACACATTATTTCCCACCTAGAGCTCTATACTCAGCCAAACTATTATTTTGGTGTGAGAACAAAATAAAGTCACTTTTAAACA
Source organism: Neofelis nebulosa (assembly GCF_028018385.1). Classification (NCBI taxonomy): domain Eukaryota; kingdom Metazoa; phylum Chordata; class Mammalia; order Carnivora; family Felidae; genus Neofelis; species Neofelis nebulosa. The sequence continues at coordinate 61,922,897 of NC_080790.1, forward strand.
TGCAAGATCTCAAAAATATGTGCTCTTTCTCAGGAAGCTAGTGGATGAGTGCCCGTAAAATGACAGGAAGTCAAAAAAGAAGAAACCTCTAGAGAGATGTGAAAGGAAATCCCAGGATGATAGTAAAGAAAGATGCCAGGATGCTAGTTGTATATCATTCATGGAGAATTGGGTGTGGATTCGAACAGCTGAGAAGAGTCAGATATCTTTTTAAGTTGATAATGACAGAACACCTGAGAAATCTAAATCTATTTGGAGATTTAGACAGCTAGCAGAGACTGAGTTTGAAATAGTGTTATGTATAAAAACCAAGCAAACAAAATGCAAAAACAATTATTGACTCCCAAGAAACACAGTGCCACAGAGCAAAGAATGGTAATCTAGTACACGTTATGCTCAGTTTTGAACATCATTTATAAGATCATTATAATGTAAATATTGAATATGTTCCAACCAAAATTATAGTAATACAATTATTTTAGATTATGGGAATGCAAAGGGTGTGTATAAAAATCATGGGAGTAGGGATGGAAGCTGGTTCATTTTCCACAGTGAGAAGTCAATAGATACAGGAGAAAGAAAGGTGAGGAACTATTTAAAGACTATTTGATTCTTTAAAATATGTGTCTATGTGAGTCTGACTTAAAAAAGAAAACAAAACTGAAAAAAACCTTATGTATTAAATAGTTCAATTACAAAGTCAGAAAAATATTAAACACTTACTTCAATTCCATCAAATTCAAACTTTATAACAGGTACAAAGGCATCTTCTACAGCCTACAAGAGGACAACGATGACAACACATAAGTAATCCCTTCAAAGGTGTAATCCTTTCTTTATCCTTCCTAAAGTGTCAATGTGAATAATTTTGCTAAAAAGCAAAAATATTCTTGGGTCTCACATTCTAGAAAAATACTTCTACTCTGTGATTGTGTTATTTAAGACACACAAAATGTCAAGACCATAGTTATCAAATTTATTATCCTCCTAAAAATCTTCATCAGAAACTAGCAGGCAGAACTGCTATCATCTGGGTACTTACTATTTGTTGAGATTAAATTGAAAACTGATTATTTACAAAGGGCACTAGTACTGGAAATAAACATGACCAGAGCTCATGATTTAATCTGTTAGAAAAATACAATCAATATAATTTGATTAGTAGAAACCGATGTCTTTCTGAGCTTTCCTTAATCCCTCAGCCTAACAAATTCTTAACCTCCTTCTCCATTCCCAGATACCCAAATAATGCAGATCCTTTCAACTTCACCTTATCCTAGCACTTCAGATAGTATTAAAGCTATCTGTTTAATTTCCCCAATCCCTCCCTCCCATAAACGGTCTTATTCACTACTGTATTTGTGGGACTAAGGACAGTATCTGACAAATCACTGGTGCTGAAATTTCATTTGCTGAATGAATGGCTACATATACACAAAGTTACTATTAATCTTATACATAATAATAGCCATCGTTTGATATGCATAAACCATTTATCAGATCTTATAGTAAATGTTTATGTCAATTATCTCACTGATCCTCAGAAAAACCTTGTAACAAGTTATCAGTACATCTCCATTTTACAGCTGAGGAAACTAGGCTCAAAGAGAATAGGTAACTTAAAATCTAAAAGTTAATATGTGGTAGATTCCAGATTCAAACCCAGGTCTGTATAACTGTAAAGCCCATGTTTTTAATCATTTGTTATTTTAATAAAATGTAGCGGCTTCCTCTTTTTTAAAATTAAAACAAATTTTTTTAATGTTTATTTATTTGAGAGAGAGAGCGCAAGTGGCAGAGGGGCATAGAGAGAGGGAGACACAGAATCCAAAGCAGGCCCCAGGCTTTGAGATGTCAATATAGAGCCCATGGCAGGGCTTGAACTCACCAACTGTGAGACCATGACCTGGGCCAAAGTCGGAAGTTTAGCCGACTAAGCCACCGAGGTCCCCCAGATGTAGTGACTTCTTAAATATTTTGACAACCGTAAGCCCTAGCTTTTCTTAATAAGTTCAAAATATTAAATACTAAAGGATACTTACTCTTAAGTTTCTAATGCCATCTTGATGTTTCAATTTTTCAAAAAAAGACTGAAAAAAATCAGATCTCTCCACATGTCTTGGAGCTACACAAAGTGCATCAATATCAGCTCCTGCAAATCAAAGTTATTTCTAGTCAACAAGAGTAAAGTATGCTTTTGTTAAAGTATATACAAACATGTACAGAAGAAAATATGTAAAATGAATACAGGAAAGCATTAATGATGATTAGCTGAGTAGTGAGATAATGGGTATTTTCCTCTTCTTGACTTTCAAATTATGAATAAATAAGAGTTTGTTACTGAAAGTTCTTATCAGTAGAACACAGAAAAGCAATTACCTTTGGTGTGTACTCCAAGCCTGTAGGAGCCAAATGTGAAAATTTTACCACCAACAGTAGCCACGACAGAAGGTGGGAGGTTCTAAAATTAAATTAAATTAAATTAAATTAAATTAAATTAAATTAAACAAATGGCATTTCATTTTTCAAATTTTTTAGCATAAAAATTGCCTAAATACTAGTGATATATACTACATTTGTCAACTTAGGTAAATTGAGATTTGTGAAAGTACTTCAGAGCTCTTTTGGGCTGTAGCTTGAAGTAATCGGAGTATTTCCTGAGGGAAGATAAAACAAATTCATGCATGCACAAATCTCTGGGGCGCCTGGGTGGCTCAGTAGGTTGAGCGTCTGACTTCGGCTCAGGTCATGATCTCATGGGTCGTGAGTTCGAGCCCCATATCGGGCTCTGTGTTGACAGCTCAGAGCCTGGAGTCTGCTTCACATTCTGTGTCCCTCTCTCTCTTTCTCTCTGATCCTCCATTGCTCATGCTCTCTCTCTCTCTCTCTCTCAAGAATAAAACATTAAAATTAAAAAAAAAAAAAAAAAAGACAAATCTCTATGAAAAACATTTTTTATCACTTGACCCTACTTGTCCCCTTCCAATGGCCTGTCTTTCAATGGCTCCATCACTCAGAAGTCACCAAGGCGGTCTTAAGCACCAAACTAATGCACTTTCAGTTCTTTCCAGTACCATACACTTAACTGACTCGATTTCCCCTTTAGTTATTGTGACAAATATGCTTAATTTCTTTATTCTAGCTTTGCAACCTTTCTGTAAGAAAGTGGAGCCATTCTTGACATGATCTCCTTACGACCTAATCTAACAACTTTAATAAAATCTTTTAGACTGTACCAGAATTATAAGGCTACTTTTCACCTCTCTCTAGACCCAATTCTAACTTCCCCTTCGGTATTTTCACTCAGACATTCTGATCCACTTCAATAGCCATGCTTGAAACAAAATATTCTTCCTATGATAAACAGGTATCCTGTCTGATTTCTCTTTCTGTTCCTCATTCTCCTTACCACCTGTTACCTATAGTCATTATTCTTCTTGGCTTACCAATTTGTAGTTTATATCCCTCACATGTCACCTCCTTTCTATTCAACTACTACCCCCTTAATTCTAGGTTCTAATTTAATCCTTAATTCTAGGATTTTAAGCTACTTTCTTGCCTTTCGTCTGTATTTTCTATTTCTTTTTGTACAAAACTCACTTGCTGATGTTCTTACTGTGTATTATAACTCTTCTGCTCAAAACTTACTAATGCACTCTTCTCTGACTACTGAGGTAAGGATCCCTGGATCCTTTTAAAGCCCCAACTGCCAACATGTTACACAATCTAGTCTCCTTTCCATTGCACTTGCCCATCCTTCTCTGGGTATCTCAGTACCAACTATTTCTTCAAAGTTCATTTCAAGTTCTACCTTTTTTCATGAAGCCTTCCCTGGTGATCCCCCTCTCTTCCATAACAAGCTCTTTTCCCTCTCTGCTCCTCTATTATACATTTATTGACCTTTCTTTGCTGAATATATGTCCCATCTCTTCAACTATAAATTCCTTAAAAATGAGAATTGTCTCTACTACTTCTCTTAGTTTTTATAATGCCCAGCGCAAGTTCCAAAGAATATCCTTGATTCACTTGAATGAAATTATCTGTGTAACAAGATATGTTTGTTATTCCCTGTTTAATGGATATTAATGTTTCAAGAGTACCACACGTAATTTTAGAGCAAGAAGTCAGTAAAGATATTGATGACTAATATGAACCAAAAAGGTAGAGAAGATAGGGAACTTTTAGCTTACCTTCCTACTTTCTATTTTTTACTTTTCTACTTTGAAAAGCAAGATTCTTACAGATTTTATGAGAAAATGATACACTGAATCAGTGTAAAATATTTTCATTACAGTGCTCGCTTCAGCAACACACAAATACTAAAACTGCAATGATACAGAGATTAGCAGGGCCCCTGCGCAAGGATGACACACTGATTTGTGAAGCGTTCCACATTAGAAACAAAATTTCATCACAAACCACAGTAATTAAAATGATCTAATTTGAGTTTTAGATTGTTTACAATCTAAAAATATCCGAACTATGTGTAGAATATTTAAATGAGCTTTGATCTAACTCAAATTCTTCCAATATTTTCCAAACTAAAATATGCATAGATAAAAGGAATAGTTGATACAGAAAATGAAAAACCACTCTATCCACACAATGGAAGATGTCAAAACCAATTAAAAATTTTTTTCATAATTAGGTATTTTACTTACTGTGCCTAAAAAAAGGCCAAATTGTGGCAGTCTTAAATTTTTATGCCTAAAAATTAAATAGTAAACCAGTGATTGCTTTATGCAGATTAAACTACTGATGTGAGTTAACATGAGAGAAAAAGCAATTTAATAAAAAACAAACACCTTTTGACCTAGAAACAGAATTCTACTGGATTTTTCAGTTAAGTGCAAAGAAATTGTGAAGAAAATTAGGTACATCTCTCAACAAATTATTATAGCCTCTTTTGTGGATAATACCACTTGATTTATCTTGAATGCATCATAGAATGGGGATGGAAACAAAGACCTTAGTACAACCATAATAGCTGACATAAAGACCACACACAATAAATCATAAAGCTTGTTATTATGATTTTAAAATAATTCTAGTGAGTATTTGGTTTGCACATTTGTAACAATTATAGGCTGATTAGAAAGGGACGATGGATTCCTTTAACATTTATTTAATGCCTGAGTTCTGTCTTGAAGTTAGGCAGATGACCAAGACAGGTCTTTTTTCTTAAGGAGTTGATCACCTAGTAGCAGAAAAACAAAAGTGAATTTTTTTTTTGTTACTCATGACTAGCATCTCACCTGCTCAGAATTCAACTTATCTGAAAACCTCAACTACTGATAATCCTGCTGAGAGCTCAGAAATGAGTCAGATAGCTATCTGGCAGCAAAAATAAACAACATAAAGATCATTTATTTAAACTCAATGACTGAAGACTTAGCAGAGTCCCTCATGACCTTATTCAGAGTCTAAAAGAACCAATTTTGGAAATCATAAAATTTAAAAAAAAAAATTTTTTTTTATTTATTTTTGAGAGCGCATGAGTCTAAAAGAACCAATTTTAAACATGTATCATAGGTACAGAAATAAATAAAACTTACAAAAGAAAGAATTCTGACAGGTGTTTATCTAATTTCTAAAATCAGGCAGAGTAAGGGGCAGAAAGAATTTAGAGAGACACACTGACTGCTGTGAGACATTAACTTTCAACTGATTATTGTTAAGGGAGAAATGGAAAAATTATAAAAACAAACAAAAAACTTAAAATACAACAATCTGGACCACATAGTGAAGGGGAAAATGGTATCACCCAGTTGCACACACCCTATTTCAATTTAGTATACTCAGTAAAATAATATTCAGTGATTTTCAAATGAAAATTCAATTACATTCAAAATACTCTAAGAAAGTAAGAAAATGTAACTTATTTTAGAAGAAAAATAGTTAAGCTACTGGAAGGGAAAAAAAAGTTGTATAATTACAAATTAGGATTTGCAAACTCTTATGTCTCATGGGCCAGGCAGGTATGCAAATGGAGGGAAGTATACATAAGAAACACAAAATTGATTGATAAATGACAAGTGCTGTGTCAGAGAGACCAGGCATTGGTGGGGGCCACGAGGCACTGGAAGGCAGGAGCCCAAATCCACTGAAGCCTCTTCCTGCTTTGCCCAAAGGCAGGTCCAATGTTGCCAGACCTGGTATTTCACAAGATGTCTGAAATCTGGCTTTTAAGCTAAAATCCCTTGATATTTACACTTTGGCCCACTATATATAATTCAAGCAAGAAATCTATGTAGATCTATAGCTACACACTAGTGAAATTCTCACTTAGAAACTCAACTATCTAGACCAATTCATTACCAAGCAGAGCAAAAAGCCTAGTTTTAATATATTTCAGATTATTCTCAATTTCTACATCTTATTAACTAGGACTAAGGACCAGGAGATAATGAACTATGAATTCAATGCAGTTTAGAGTCTTACCTTACTCTCACTGACATCAGAAATCCATTCTTTTACTAAATTGTTCAATTTACCAAGAACAACCAGCCTATAATAAAAAATAACATGCTTTAGATTAAAACTAAGAAAACCCAAAACCAGTATTTAAAAAAGTAGTTAAACATATAGGCAGAACCTTTGTGTTGGTGCTAGAGTAAAAGCACATTATACATGGGCTAATGCTGTCGCATCTGTTGGTACATGGCACATCTCTTTGGCATTCTTAGGTCCCTAAGAGTTCCAAAGAAATGACAAATGTGATGACAGTATTTTGGTCTTTGAGCTATTTTCAAAATTCAAAAAGCCTAATAAAAAATCAAAATTACCTTCAATAAGTCTGCAGAGGCCAACTGAATTGTCAACTTTCTTGGCCTTACTATGGAATAAAATCAATTCAACGTGGTGATAGAGGTTAGCATTGTCTCACTGACAGTCATAGGTCTTTGGATAATTAAAATGAGTAAATTAAATACTGGCTAATTTTTATGAAATAATATTACTTAATAAAAGCAATTTGATATTAAACCAGACTTTCAACCAACAGCATATCCAAATCCACAAAAAAAAAAAAAAAAAAAAAAAAAAGAGGTTGGGGAAGAGTAGAGTTTAGGCATCTCAAAGATGACATGAAAAATGGAATTCCTGAGATGTCCAAACGTGCTTCTCCCTCAGCCTTCTCCAGGTAATGGAATTCCATCCTTTGAGGTGCTAACATCCAAACCCTTGACATCATCCTTAACCTCTCTCTCTCACACACACATTCCAGTCATTAAACAACCCTACCTTTAAAATATATCCAGAACTCTACTACTTATCACTTCCACTACCATCGCCCTAGTTCAACTCACCGTCCTTTCTTCCCTGGGTTCTTGTAATAGCCTTCTAACTCGTTTCCCCATTTCTTTTTTTTTTTTCCAACGTTTTTTATTTATTTTTGGGACAGAGAGAGACAGAGCATGAACGGGGGAGGGGCAGAGAGAGAGGGAGACACAGAATCGGAAACAGGCTCCAGGCTCCGAGCCATCAGCCCAGAGCCTGACGCGGGGCTCGAACTCACGGACCGCGAGATCGTGACCTGGCTGAAGTCGGACGCTTAACCGACTGCGCCACCCAGGCGCACCTCGTTTCCCCATTTCTTCCCTTGATCCCTCTTCAGGCTATTCTCAATATAGCAGCCAGACTGACTGTCTTAAGGCATGAGTAAATCATGTCCATTTTCTGCTCAAAAACGTAATGGCTTCCTATTTCACTCAGAGTTAAAGCCAAAACTTTTATAATGGCTTATAAGGTCCTAAGTGACCTAGCTCTCTAAGCTCCTTCCCACCTCATATTCTTTAAGACCATATCCCCCTGTTTTGGACACTTTGGTTACCTTACTATATATTCCTTAAATATACCAGGTACACTCCCACCTGAAAACTTCTGCCCAGAATGCTCTTCCCTCAAATATCTACATAGTTCCCTCCCTCTCAAATTTTTCCTCAAATGTTAATGAGGCTTTCCTGACAACTCTACTTCCAGCTTCATTTTTCTCAGCAGCACTTCTTGTGTGTAACATTGCATTTATTGTACTGATTTGGCTAATTGTCTTTTCCCCTAACCACCTAAAAACAGAAGCTCTAGGAGGGCCAAAATTTCTCTCCATTTGGTCATTTTTGTATCCCTAGGCAGGATAATGGTAAGTACCTGATATATATTTGCAGAATTAATGATTAAATATTTAATGTGCTATTAAATATTTTGCATTTTTATATGACATACCTGTGGTTCAGTTCTTCTTCATCTTCAAACACTCCAAATGGTTTCATGGCATCAATCAATTTCTGTGTGTAAATATGATCAATTTCTTTTGGACATGCCAAACTAATTGGAGAAGTGATTCCATAATGCTTTTGTTGACGCTGGCTGTCCAGCATGGTGTTTCTGTTCAAGAAAAATGAAACAGCAGAAAAAATTTAAAGTATCATATCATACTGATACATGGATCTCTCAATCCACTCATTAATTTAGCTACCTTAAAAGTTTCCTTAGTACTAACAGTTGGGGCAGGCACTTTTTTTTTTTTTTAAAGGGAAAAAAGGGTATTTTGTGTTTATTTTGATGAAGGGCTATTCATACTGCCTCCAGCTTTCATGGTTAGGATGTCTTTTCAAGCCAAAAGCAGCATGTGTTGGCATCAGGACAACTGTGCCAGCACCACTTAGCTCAAAGGCAAAGAGCCTGAATGGGAGCTGGGCCAGGGCCACCTCCACTACACCCTGCGGACTTAAGTCAAGTACCATCTATATTCAATCTTTGAAGAGCAGTCAGCCACTTGAAAAGAAAGCTCTGAGTAAGAACAATGTCCCCCCCGCCCCAAGAAAGAAACAAAACATCACATTAGAAGGTAGGTCCTTGTGACTCGCTTTTAAAAAGAAATCACAACTAGGATTTGTCCTTGAGAAACCTACATTAACATCCTTTGCTCAAATCAGAATTCATAGTCCTAACATTGACTCTGGTTAATTGTTCTCTTTATTTAGATTGGTACCTAGTCCATTGTCACACTAAATAATTATCAAATTCTTTATACTTTTATAGATACAATATAAGCTAGCCTCCAAAAGATGCTAACAGGGAATTATAGTTTTGAACAAAGTACAGCTCAATTTCTGATTTTGTATTTACACAGGCCAATAATTTCAAAATAAATTTTGGGACCACCATGGGTTGGTATAACTTTTTATTCTGCTAAGAAAGTAAAGTAAAAATAAACATACACGATAACCAAGTAACCCTACCATCTATCTTTACCATTCAACAGTAAGGACCATCAACAACAACAGTTAAGAATGTAATCTCAAAATATAAAAGAACAGTCTTTTAAATAATACATCAGCCCTGTAAACAATAACACACCAAAATACAGTAGTGATTGTTTTGAATTTTAACTGGTCAAAACAGTGTCTTATTCACTAAGTTCATACAGTAAGGCATGCTCCTTGGGTAAAGATTTGATTAGGTAGGGAGGGAGAAGCAAATGAAAGATACAATAGCCTATGTATCTTCTGAAATGATTAAGAGACACAAAAGGGAAACATCAGTATTAGTGAGTTTAATTTCTTTCTGGTATCAATTTTCCTGTTGAACAAACAAAATTTGTTTATAAGTGTATGGTAAATGGATGGGACAGAGTATATATGATCAATTAATCTCAACAATAACTGTAAGAGGTAGGTAGTGAATAAGTGCCATCTTACAGATAGGTACCCAAGATCCAAGGGATACGAAGAGCCAGAATCTAAACTCCAAAACCCAAGATCTTTCCACCACTCCATTCTCCCTTCAACAAGTACTTCAGTTCTGATACTATGATCCTGGGTCCCACTTTCTCATCTGTATGCTGAAAAAGTTAGCTAAGAACATGCCTACCAGCACTAAAATTCTAAATCTATGATTCTGAAACTCCGTCATCTAGAGGGGGGGAAGAAAAAGCAAGCAAAGGAATTCCACATTCCCTTCAATGCATCAATTTCACTTAAAAGTAAACATTCTAGAGAAATTCTAGTACAAGTGTACAAGGAAACATGTACAAGAATGTTTACTGCCACACTGTACTATTAAGAAGTTAGAAACATGGGGTGCCTGGGTGGCTCAATTGGCTGGGCATCTGACTTGGACTTTGGCTCAGGTCATGATCTCACATTTTGTGAGTTTGAGCCCCACATCAGGCTCACAATCCTCTGTCTCTCTCTCTCTCTGCCCCTGTCCGCTTGCGCACTCTCTCTCTCAAAAATACATTTAAAAACATTAACAAAAAAAAAAGATTCTCTCTCAGCCCCTCTTCCCTGCTTGTGTGAGCACTCTCTCTAAATAAAGTTAAAAAAAAAACTTCAAAACAACCTGAAATAGTCAAAACAGGAAAAAAAACAAACAAACCCTAAACTAAGGTGTATCACTACAATGGAATACAATATAGTACTTATTATGAACTCATTAGAGTTGAAAATATTAACAGGGACAAAGTTCAAAGATACTAACTATGTTGCACTTAAAGAAGATGCAGAATGACAAGTGTGACACCAGTTATACAAAGCTTAAAAACAAGTAAAACAATGCCAGTTATTATGGACATGTACATATGTTGTAAGAGCATTTTTAAAAATGCAGCAATAAACATCAAATTCAGGACTGTGGGGTACTATGGGGAGGGAGGTGAATGGAACCAGAGGAGGTAGGAGAATCCTTCAAACACATCTGTAATAGTTGATTTCTTCTAAATAAAGGTATTTATGTACACACATACACTCTCCACACATACAGAATGTTATGCTTTGAGAGAGATGGATGGTGACTACACAAATGATGCTTATGTTATTCTCTGCATTTTTCTGCTTAAATTACTTCCTAATAAACCAAAATGTTAGAAGCCACAACAAAATCTTGCCAAGCACGGAAACCGTTTGTGACTTATCAAAGTGTGAGCAGGAGGTCCAGACTGGTAGATATACTATGGGTAGGTGGGGGAGGCCGGGGGAGAGCGAAAAGATCATAGTCTTTATTAAAAAGAAACCCATGGGCTAGGATAGGTCATTCACTCCTGAAGACCAGGAGACAGCCGGTCGGGAGGGAGGGAGGAGGGGGAGGTAGGGGGATGGTATTTGCGCCAATGCAGACAGGAGCAGAGACAGGCTCAGACAGCGCTGGGGGCAGGAGAGTGACCGACAATTTCTCCCCACGGACACCCGCGCCTCTCCGGCTGCTCATTTGCCTGGGGGCATCCTCGCAGGCGGGACAGGCGAGAGCAGATGGGGGCTCCAAGAGTCCCCCAGTCTGTTTAGGGGTGGCCAGGTGAGCCGCCCGGTGTAGGGGAGGTGCCCTTGCCGACCGGCCAGGAGCGGGGAAGGAGACCACTCCGGCGAGCTATGGGCAGGGTGCGAGGGGCAGGGAACGGAAACGGGGTCCCGGCCGACCACCCCAAACCACCCCTCTCCGCTTCGCCCCCAACCTCCGCCCCCCATCACTTACGCAGACATCTCTTTCATCGCTTCCTGCGTCTCCCTCACCGCCGAGTATCTTTCGCTCTGGAGTCAAGTTCTTGCTCTTTCCTTCTCCTCCTGTCCACTTTCCTCCGGTTGCTTGTAGCTCGCTTGCTCACTCACTTTCTCACTTACTACGGCCGAGGCATCCAACCGAGTAGTGAAAACACCACAAAACCGGCTCTATTTATGACAATACAGCGCGGCCGACGCCAATATGGCGCCGCTTCCCAGCCTGCCCCTCGCCCGCTGCGGCCCCGCCCCCGGAGGCCTGGACCCGCCTTCGACCCCGCCCCCTCCTCCTTTGGGTCCCCGGAGGCTCGAGTGGTCCCGCCCACAGGGGGCGCCGGCTCTGGCCTCAAATGCCGGTCGGAAGGAGTGTTTTGTCCCCTCCTTTGTCCGTGGGACTGTCAATCTAGGCAAACCGCTTGGAAGGTAATTTGGACCATATTTTCCTTGTTTCACCAATGAAAGACTATAACATATTTTTTAAAAGATCACAACCTTGCCTAGCAAATACAATTTTAACTCTTCTGTTATCCTACATCTTTAATTAGTCAGAGTTCTACGTGATCAATCCACTCGTGGAGATTTTGTCGTGAGAGGGTCACACCGAGGAACGTGTGACTTTACAATTAAACCAGTGGAAAGCAAGCTTGTAAATTGGAGGCTAACCTGTTCACTTCACCTCTACCTCCCTTGATTCATGACATTCTGTCAGTTAAGTGAGAACTGCAGTTTGCAGTGGAAGGATAAATCCAAGAAATAATTTAATACACTAAACCATTACAAGGAAAAGGATGTCGGGAAGCTGCTTTTTCTCGGAATGTGACTCAGAGTCCCAGGAAATAGAGGCGATTACTTATAAAATTATCCATTCATTCTTTCAAAAATATTTACTGAAAACCAAGTGCTGTTAGGTACCAGTGGCTTAATGGTGCATAAAACCGGATGTATTCTTTAACCTTATGAAATTCAGAGTTTAGTGAGGAAACAATAAAATGTAAGTGATGTTCTTCTGTTGTAGAACTAAAGCACCTACTGTGTGTCAGGCACTAGAGATATTTAACTCCTGCCCTTCACAGTCTTGTGGAGGAGGACAAACATACACAGAGATCATGGAAATACAGATAGGGATTTAGGGAGGCCTAAGAGGCCACCTAAAGTTAGGGGAGATGTTGGAAAGTGGCTTCCTAGAAGAGAGGATGCTGCCTGAATTAGCAAGGTTTGGTAGTCGGGATTGGGTACAGGTGGTGGAGAGAAGAGGCAAAACCTATTCCATGCAGCATAGAGTAGTAGGTAGTGTGGGCTTCAGTGCAAGGGAGGCCCAAATTTGAGTTCCAGTTTTGCTACATACTCAGGAAAATTAACCTTAAAAACCCTGTCTTCATTTGTAAAATGAAGATAGTAAGATTGTGAGAGAATTAAATGAGTACAGTATGTGTAGCCATATGGATCTCAGTCTAAAAGTTCAGACATGCAAGAAATATCACTTTATTTTCTAAAACTGAATTTTTGACCCTGAATCCCTCATTCTTCTGAGCTGGCAGACAAAGACAATCTTGGTCACCCTAGACCTTCCCTTCCCCAATTCTTGAGATGGTGCCAATGTATTAGAGGAGGTAGGACAGATTGTGCACATCTGGTCCTCGGCGTGGGTAAGTCTACTTTCCTGGCCTCATGGCACTTGGGACTGGAGAGTCTCTGATGCCTCCAGGTCTTGTCCGGGGCTCATTGTAAGGGTCGTTTTTTTTTTTTTTTTTAAGCTAAAATTTTCTAATTACAAAAGTAACCTATGCTTATAAAGAAAGAGTGGAAATATGTCCTTCCCTTCCATTCCCAACTCCATTTTATTCCCCAGGGAGTCTTTGTAACAGGTGGATATCTATCCTTTCAGATAGGTATGTTTTCAATATATCCCAAGCTATGTAGAAATATGTACCAGAAGTTTGCTTTTGTTATTTTTAAATTTTGAGAAAAAGGGATACTGTACATGTTGTTCTGCTTCTTAATTTTTTTTAGCCTAAAAGTCATGCACATCTTTCCATGTCAGTAAATGTTAGATGTGTGCCCCTAAAGTTTCATATGTTGGAGTCCCAACTCCCAGTACCTCAGAATGTGACTGTACCTGGAGACAGGGTCTTTACAGAGAGAATTAAATTAATTTTTTTGTTTTTATTTATTGATTTATTTTAAGAGAGAGAGAGAGAGAGAATGTGTGCACGAGCTGGGGAGGGACAGAGAGAGAGGGAGAGAGAGAGAATCCCAAGCAGGCTCTGTGCTGACAGTGTGGGTCAACATGCTGACATGGGGCTCAAATTCACAGAACCATGAGATCATGGCCTAAGCCGAAATCAAGAGTTGGACACTCAACTGACTGAGCCACCCAGGCTCCCCAAGATAATTAAGTTTAAATGAAGTTATTAGTGTGGCCTCTACTCCAAGATGACAGGTGTTCTTGTAAGAAGAGGAAATTTGGACATAGCTGGGTACACAGGGAAGGCCATGTGAAGGCACTAGGAGAAGACGGCCACCTATAAGCCAAGGAGAGAGGCCTCAAAAGAAACCAGCCGTGCACACACCGTGTCTCAGTCTTGTGGCCTCCAGAACTGTGACAAAATACATTTCTGTTGTTTGAGCCACCCACCCAGTCAGTGGTACTTTGTCAGGAAGCTCTAGCAAACCAGAACAGTAAATGTGCACCTACTTTGTCCTTTTTAACAGTAACATGGTGTTCTTTGTCATAGATAATATATATTGTCGAAATATACTTAACCATTTCCTATTGTCTCATATTTGTTTATATTATCAATATGCTATAATAAATATCTTTATAATACATCCTCTATTCTTCTGTCACTAGTTATTGAATGGATTCTTTTTTTTAGGTTTTTAAAAAAATGTTTATTTATTTTTGAGGAGGGGGGCGGACAGAAGGTCCAAAGCAGGCTCTGTGCTGATAAGCAGAGAGCCCGATGTGGGGCTCGAACTCACCAACCGTGAGATTATGACCTGAGCCAAAGTTGGATTACTTAACTGGTTGACTGAGCCACCCACGCACCCCTGGATTATTTTTTTTGCAAGTTTATTTATTTATTTTGAGAGAGACAGAGCGAGTGGGGGTGGGGGACAGAGAGAGGGAGAGAGACAGAATCCCACAAAGGATCCTTGCTTCCAGTGCAGAGTCCGACTCGGGGCTCGAACTCACAAAACTGAGAGATCATGACCAGAGCTGAAACGAAGAGTCAGACGCTTAACCAGCTAAACCACCCAGGTGTCCCGTGAATGGATTCTTAGTGATGAGATTACTCTGTTAAAAGGTATGTATATTTTAAAATAATATTTATTTTTTTTTAATTTATTTATTTTTGAGAGACAGAGAGGCAGAGCATGAGCAGGGGAAGGAGAGAGAGAGAGACAGACAGAATCTGAAGCAGGCTCCACACTCTGACCTCTTTGTTAGCACAGAGCCCGACACGGGGCTCAAATTCACGAACTGCAAAACCATGACCTGAACTGAAATCAGACGCTCAACTGACTGAGCCACCCAGGCACCTCTAAAATGATATTTATATATTCCAAATTGTTCTCTAAGAAGGTTATAACAATTTAACTACTACCAACAATATGTATAGAATGGTCTGTTTCCTCGAACCCTCACAAATGCTAGATACTAAAAATACTTTTTATACTTATTATGAATATTATAAACGTATGTAAAAGTAGAGTAGTATAATAAACACCATATGCTTATCACATTGATTAAACAATTATTTTAGTATTTTGTCATGTTTCACCTATTTTTGAAGAAATTTAAAGTAAATGCAGATATCATGACATTTCATTCCTAAATTTTGATATGTATATATAAATAGGAACACTTTTCTACATAACCACAATAATACCAACACACCCAAGTTCCCCCCTCTTGTCCCCCAAATGTCTTTTGCAGCAAGTTTGTTCATATAAGGATCCAGTTAAGAGCCATGATTGTGTTTGGTTGTTGGGTCTCTGAAGTGTATTTAGATTTAGAAGAGACACACCCTTTCTTATCCCTTCTCATCTCCTCCTCACCTCCCACCCCCAGCTTTTTATTTTTCCAATGACATTGATTCAGAAAGACCAGGATAGTTGTTTCCTAGAATGTACCAATATCTGGATTTTTCTGACTGGTCCCTTGTGGTGTAATTTAACAGTAAGCCCCGTATTTTCTATTATTGGAAGCTAGATCTAAAGGCTTGATTAGATTCAGGCTAAACACTGCATCACACCAGGAGTCACATTATGAAGCTCTGGTTATCCTATCATTGGTGATACCAAGATACTAAGAGTTTATGTAGTGACAGTCATCTTGGAACAAACTAGTAACTGTGGGGTGATAACTTTGGCACTAGGTGGATATCCAGCTCTCCATCAACCATTCACCTGATGGTTTCAGCATCTGTTGATCCTCTTGGCTTAATTATTTCCTTAGGGGTTGCAAATTGTGATTTCCAATTCTGTCTACATTTATAGCTGGCATTTTTATAGAAAGAAGAGCTTTTTTTCTCATTAACTAGGGCTGTTAGTTATCCTGCAATATGATTCCTACTGCAAAGAAAAAAATATTCCTTTTCCTTCCAGAGTTAAGAACTTGGTATAATGGCCCATTCAAAGAAATTCTTATTTATTTGATTGCTTATTTTATTCCTCTTTTTTTTTTTTTAGTATCACATGGATTCATTTTTCTAATGTAGTCAGCATGTTTCAATCAATTACAGTTATGGTTCTTTTGATGCTAAAATTATCCCAGCTTTGGCCAGTGGGTTCCTCCGTCAAGCTGGTTCCTCTGCTAGTATTAAAAAAAAAATTTTTAAATCAATATGATAGGTTGGAAAGTGGTATTTTTTTTGTGGTTTTAATTTACATGTCTCTGATCAGTGGTATTTCACCAGCCATTTATATTTCCTACTCTGTGGATTCATGTTTTGTCTACTTTCCTTGTGGTATAACTGTATTTACACCAATTATCAAGACTCACCCCTACAAATGAAATGTTTTCAGTGCTTACTGCCAGTCTCTTCCAGCTACAACTTCCCTATCCTTGAGTTTTTCCTTATGATCATCTCTCGCTCTAGAATGAGTCTTGAAATAGGTTATTTAGAAGGGGGGTACATTTTCCTAGTTCTGGCATATTTGAAAATGCCCTTTTACTAAATCATAACATTCCCTTCAAAGCTTGGTAGATGGTGCTTTATTGTTACCTGGTGAGTCTTAAACACTTGTACAATTCTTATTTTTGAAGTTTAAAAATTCTGTCCAAATAGGCCTTTGTATGACGGTCTTTTCCCTAAAATGTGTATAGAACATAGTAAACATTAAACATTTTTTTCCTGAGTACTTTTTAAAAGATTAGGTTAAGCACCCCCCCTTTTTTTTAACTTTGAAAATTCCTTGTGTTCCATCAATCAGCTCTTTTTTGTTTGTTTGTTCAGGTAAACAGAAATGCAACTTGGGAGAGTTTAAAATGTTCATGCAAGTAATTCAGGGAAAAAAATCTTTAAAAATTATTATTTTAGCTTTTTAAACATCTACTGGGCTGTTTACTTGTCTGTAGAACAAGTAGGGCATATCTGTCTTGCTCACCAGCTCAGTCTCAGAACTTCATAAACATAAATATTTGTTGCAGGAATTAATTTCAAATATTATTCTCCCTTATGTCTTTCTTCATCTCATTATTTCTCCATCTTTTTGCCCCAAGTGGTAGACAATCTCCACTTTGCCTTCAACTTAATATTCTGATGTGTCTGAATGTTATACAAGTATTCTATTGGAACCTTTTCATCTCTGAACAACCTTTACTAGCTCAAAGCATTTCCTTTATCTGGCAGATTGTTGTAGTATAGGATTGTTTATACTGGTCATTTGCAGGTTATAACTAACACTTTTTAAAGTATGAATAGGGGCGCCTAAGTGGCTCATTTGGTTACATGTCCAACTCTTGGTTTTGGCTCAGGTCATGATCTCACGGTTCATGAGTTCAAGCCCTGTGTTGGGCTCTGCACTGATAACGTCAAGCCTACTTAGGATTTTCCCTCTCCCTCTCTCTGCCTTCCCCCACTTGTGCTGTCCCTGTCTCTCTCAAAATAAATAAATACACTTTTAAAAAATAAATAAATAATAAAGTATGAATAGAAGAGTATGGTGCTTCAGGTAGGATCATCCAAAAATGACCTTGGGAGATGACACTGGGGTTGCCCACATAGTGTGCCAGAAGGGACTAGGGTCTCTCCTTCTACCAGCAGAAACAGCTGTGCCCACACTTAGCTTCCTGGGATGGGTTTCTACCCCTTGCATAAGGGGCTGCAACTTCTTTTTTTTTTTATGTTTATTTATTTTTGAGAGGGAGAGAGAGAGAAAGAGAGAGAGAGAGAGAGTGCGCAAGGGGGAGGGCAGAGAGAAACGGAGACACAGAATCTGAAGCAGGCTCCAGGCTCTGAGGCGTCAGCATAGAGCCTGACGTGGGGCTTGAACTCATGAACTTCGAGATCATGACCTGAAATGAAGTCGGACGCTTAATGACTAACCACATAGGTGCCCCAGGGCTGAACTTCTTAAGATCACCAGGTATTGGGCAGCTGGCACCTAACTTCAGTTACCCTGGCTCTAAATAATTTCTTTGAGAAACATTCTGATGAGGCTGCTTCCTCACAAGTTTACTCTAAGAAGATCTAATCTGGGGGGACATATTCCTCCACTGGAACACACACAGCACCCAGCCATAGCACCCCTGTCTCTTGGATGTTTGGAAGATCCTAGACTATGCCGTCTTCTCTTTCTGACCCCTGGCTTGTAATTTCCCCCATTAAAGACTGTTCCTTAACTCAAGCTGAAAGACCATATGGAATTCATCCTAAACCCTGTTGCTTGATAGGTAATGACCATGCAGGGACTCCCTACCTATTTGAACAACTAAAATAAAATATGTGGTTGAATCTGCTCTCAATAGATTCAGGTTCGGTGCTGCTCAGTTGATTTTGAACAAATAGGAGTTGGATGTTGTCAGAAATTGATATGGGTCCTGTTACAGACTGCGTGTTTGATGCCACTTGCCACCCTGCCCCCAAATACATAAACTGACACTCTAATCCCCAATGTGCTGGTACCTGGAGATGGAGCCTTCAGGAGATAATAGGTCGTGAGAGTGGAGTCTTCATGATGAGATTAGTGCCCTTATAAGAAGAGACAGGAAAGTTCTTGCTTCTCTCTTTTTGGTCCCTGCCATGGGAGGATACAGTGAGAAGATAGCCACCAGGAAGATGGGCTCTTACCAGACGCCGAATCTACTGGCATTTTGATCTTGGACTTTTCAGCTTCCAGAATTGTGAGAAATAAATTTCTGTGCTTTAAGCCACCCCGTCTATGGTCTTGTTGTAGCAGGCCAAACTAAGACAGGTCCCAACCAAATTTTTAATAGTAGGATAGCAGATCCAGATAAATAAAGAGGAAAAGAAGCTGGCAGCAATGACATTTCAGAAATGTAGCAATAGTTTATCATAGAACTGTGGGGGGCGGGGAGCAGAGCGGAATGGGGGAGGTAGTTCTGGTGAAGCCACACCTCTATCATTGTGGGCAGGTTCTCTAGGAAAGGGACCTTGCTTTTTAAGGTTTTATGCTTGGATGACTAATTGGGGCCCCATTGGGGCCTCAGCGCATCACTGAGGGTGTCTCAGAAGGAGGAGCACCCAAGCATTACAGTTTCTACTGGGTGCCTCAAACAGCTTTGCTTTCAGCCTTCTGCCACAGAGTGGCCTCTACCGCTCCATGTTAGGGGTGACAGAGGGCACCTTCTAGCATCTTCTGCTTATGCCCATAATTTGTTGTCTCGTTGCAGAAGAAAGATTGCTTTCTGTGGTTTGACTTTGTTACCCCATTTATTCAGCACTGAGTTTTAGTAGTTCTCAGTTTTTCTAATGTGAAATCTCCATTGCTGATGCAGATATTTTGTTTGTACAGTATATTGCTTTTTAATGTTTATTTATTTTTGGGAGGCAGAGAGAGTGGGAGAGGGGAGGAGAGAGAGTCCGAAGCAGGCTCCAGGCTCCGAGCTGTCGGCACAGAGCCCAATGCGGGGCTTGAACTCATGAAAGGTGGGATCATGAACGGGGCCGAAGTTGGACGTTCAACCGACTGAGCCACCCAGGAGCCCCTATTGTTGTTTTTTTTTTTTAAATATGAATTTGGTGCAAAGAAGGGACAAAGCAGACGCCTATTCATTTTTCTTATCTAGAATAATATATAAAGTACTGGATATGCTTTAAGCAATTCAAGAGACCATTGGTTAGATGAATTTGTCCCCAAGATCAATTCTAATTCCAAGTATCTGGATTTTCATGGTTTATGTTTGTGGGGTGAGGCCCCCTGTGTCTCTGAGTATTTCTTGCATTAAAAAACCTGCTAGCTTCATTGGAAGAGCCTTTGCTCTGTGGGCTTAGATGCGTCAAACCAAGCAAGGTAGCAATCAACAGCTTTCCTGGGAGGCATCTTAACTGCCTGAAGTTAGAGACCTCAACACCCCCTCCCAACTGTTTCTTCTCTACACTTTCGGAAGGGCAGAAAAAGTCTTTACACCAATTTAAAAACTTTTTCCCAGAGCTCGGAGGATTAACATATAAACTCAGTGGACAGAGCAGGTGGGTTTCCCACTTCCCTCCAAATTGAGGGCAAGATTAATTACGGTACTCACCTGTTTCTGAACCGGGCCGGTAATGGATCCTGGCTGTGCGTTCCCCGAAGCAGCTCTTAGCCACAGTTCTCTGCGGACTCCGCGGCTTTGATCAGCCCATTCCCTCTCAGCAGGCTAACACGGTAGCCACAGGACACAAGTGCTTAGTTTACAATCATGTTAATTTTGCTTTTTGTTTGTCTTTAGCAGTTGGAGATTAATGAGTAAAAAGGGTGTTTAAATTTTCAACCAGCCTTCTTTTAATCACTTGGCCGCATTGTTGCTGGCAGTTTTATTACTTTGATTTCCTGAATCAGTCAGGTGTACAGTTTCCTTGTCCAATGATGGTTAGAGCGCAGGGAAAGACAGTACTACCAGGAAGAGCTGCTGCTGCTCTGGATTCCACAAAAGACTATTGTGAAAATTCTTTATGATCTTTGTCATAGCATTTTCAATAAATCAGGGACATTTCCAAAATATTTTACAAAGGATGTTGCTATGCTCATTTTTCAGCTATGGAATCAAATTAGTCTTTATCTGTTGGGATGGTGAAAATTAATAATGAATTCAGATTTTGGAGTAAATTTTTTTTGAGAGAAGGGGGTGGGGGGAGAGAGAGAGAGAGAGAGAATATCTTTTTTTAAAAAATTTTTTTAACGTTTATTTACTTTTGAGACAGAGAGAGACAGAGCATGAACGGCGGAGGGTCAGAGAGAGGGAGACACAGAATCTGAAACAGGCTCCAGGCTCTGAGCTGTCAGCACAGAGCCTGACACAGGGCTCAAACTCACGGACCGCGAGATCATGACCTGAGCCAAAGTCGGCCGCTTAACCGACTGAGCCACCCAGGCGCCCCAAAGGGAGAATATCTTAAGCAGTCTCCACGCCTGTTTCGAAGCCCCATATGGGACTCAATGCACGGCTCAATACGGGGCTCGATGCAGGGCTTGATCTCCCAACCGACAGTGAAATCATGACCAACTGTGAGATCATGACCTGAGTTGAAATCAAGAGTTGGACACTTCATCAACTGAGCCACCCAGTCTCCCCTGGAGTAAATTCTTTAGATGAGGTAGTCGCTACTCCAACTCCAAATCCTCCAGTTTTCTGAACTGAGGAAAGCAGCCTCCATTCCACTGCAGGTTTTCTTCAAAGTGTGCTTCTGGTATGTATATAAACAAGCGAGGCCTTGATGATTCTGTCTCAAAGAGGCTTCATATCAAAGAAATCCCCCTCAGGTCTAATACATTGAAATGCAGATTTGTACACACAGTGCCACTGAGTATGCATTGTTCCTGGCAGTAAGGGACAAGCTTTACTTAAACATAGTGATGACTTTTCCTGCTTGTTTGCTTGCTTGCTCTCTCTCCCTCCCTTTTTCTCTTTCTCTCTCTCTCTCTCCCTCCCTTCCTCTCTCTCTTTTCAATATATTTTATTAAAAAAAATTTTTTTTAACGTTTATTTATTTTTGAGACAGAGAGAGACAGAGCATGAACGGGGGAGGGTCACAGAGAGAGGGAGACACAGAATCTGAAACAGGCTCCAGGCTCTAAGCTGTCGGCACAGAGCCCGACGCGGGGCTCGAACTCACGGACCGCGAGATCGTGACCTGAGCCGAAGTCGGATGCTTAACCAACCAAGCCACCCAGGCGCCCCTTTATTTTTAAGTAATCTCTACACCCAAAATGGGGCTCAAACTCACAACCCTGAGATCAAGGGTCACAGGCTCCACTGACTGAGCTAGCCAGACGCCCCATAGTTATGATCTTTCCAAAGTGCAAACCTGATCGTGACACTTCTTGGCTTAGTATCTTTTAATCTTCCCTTTCCTCTGGGTCATGTGCTGACAAGTTTACAGACACATCTTTCCACTGTGAGTTCCTTCTTTTTTCATGCGACCAGCTTCTAACACAGTCCTGGTCTGGAGAAGGCCCTCACTAAGAAGATCCTTGGAATTGAGGAAAGAATTTCATCTTGGCACATTGTCATGAAAATGCACTCAGGGGTCAGTCCAGCTGTCCCAAGTACATAATAACATTCCTTGGGACCTCTGGCTGGGGTACATTTGATACCCATTTCTTAAGCCCACTGGGTTCCCTCCAAAACTCTAGGGAAGATGTCTGAGAAATGAGTCTTAAGAGTGATCTTGTGGGACCCCAGTGTGTGGCTGTGCATGAAGGACAATGAAGATGGGCACCATACTACTGGGGGTAGCGGTAAGAAAGGAGGTGTGGGACCTAAAATAGACAGGCCAAAGGTGGGTGATGGTACAGATGACTGTGTAGGTTGGCTGTGGAGATGTTGCTGTGGCAGGTTGTATCTTCTAAAGATGGCTTTGCTGACATACATCTGCTCCACATGTTCTCCTTACAGTGCGACTTAACACTCCTCCACTGGGAGATGGGCCTATGTTCCTAACCCTTGAAACTGAGCGGGCTTTTGTAACTACCTGACCAATAGTATGGTAGAATGATTCTATGTGACTTCTAAGGCTAGGTCATAATAGGCAATATAGTTTCCTTCTGCTTCTGCCTCGGGACACATGCCTCTGGAACCCTGAGCTGATACAAAAAATCCTACCACCCTGAAGCTGTCTTGCCAGAGATGCCAACAGACTCAGAGGGGAATGTTTGATGAGACCCCCATGTTCCAGTAGCCAGCTGTTGGAGTCCCCCCAGCCCAGGCACTAGGGATGTGAATAAGGCCTTTGAAATAACTCCAGTCCCAACCAATCTGATTTGTAACCCATAAGAGACCTTGAGCAGAGCTGGGCCTGCTGAGCTGCTCTGGAATTCTTGACACATGGACAACATGAGAGAGAAAAATTATTATGTTCTAAGTCATTAAGTTATGGTGATTTGTTACATAACCGTAGTGTCTGGAAAAGGGAGTCCGAAACAGTTACCAAAATTAAGCATAACCTAGGCATAAATTACCCTAAGTTATATTTGAGATTTTCTTTTTAACGATTTGGGGGTAACTGCAATTTAGTCTTAAAAGACAAGAACCCAGAAAAGACCCCTTGCAGTTGGGAACAAGACAAGGATGTTTACTATCACCATTTCTATGTAATATTATGCTAGCCAGTACAAAAGGTAAGAAACAAAATAAAATGTATAAGGCTTAGGGCAAAAAAACCCTGTCATTATATGCAACTGACATACTTGTATATATAGAAAATTCATAAATTACTGATAAATTATTAAAATGAAAATAATTTAAACAATTTTTAAATTTTATTTTAGACAGAGAGAGTGAGAATGAGAGAGAGAGAGAGAGAGAGAGAGAGAGAGAGAGAGAGAAAGAGAGAGAGAATCTTCAGCGGCCTCCACCCTCAGCACAGAGCCTTATGCAAGGCTTGATCCTATGACCCTGGGATGATAGCCTGAGCCAAAATCAAGAGTTGGATGCTCAACTAACTGAGCCACCCAGCTGCTCCTGGGGACAAAAAAAATGTAAACCTCATCTTCTCAGTCCCATCTCATCCCTTGTAGTAAGGAGACACCATGTGACACCGTTTTGGTCAATGAGACATATGTAGAAATCTATTTAAAAACACAAATTGCTAGATATTTTACCTCTAAATATTTCATTTAAAAATGTTTATTTTATTTTTGAGAGAGAGAGAGAGAGAACGCTAATGGGGGAGGAACAGAGAGAGGGAGACAGAGGATCAGAAGTGGGCTCTGTGCTGACAGCAGAGAGCCTGACATGGGGCTCAAACTCATGAACCATGAGACCACTACCTGAGCCTAAGTTGGATGCTTAACTACTGAGACACCCAGGCACCTCTACCTTTAAATATTTCAATTTTTTTTTTAATAAAAGCAATGGTAAAATGGCTGCAATTTATTCTCAATTGTGTAAATGGAGGAAAGTATCCTGTTCATGGACAGAATATGATTCTCCTTAAATTGTTCTAAATTTTTGTGCAGCCCCAATAAAATTCCAAGCGAGCTTTCTGTTTGTTTTGGTGGGTTTTGAAAAGCTGATTTAAAAATTTATGTGAAAATTCAAAGAGGCAAAAATAGTTAAGACAATTTTTAAAAAGAAGAAGGTAGAAAGGTTTGCCATTGAGTATCAAAACTTACTGTAAATAACTGTATATACTGTAAAAAATAACTAAATAACTTACAGTTATTAAGACAGCATAATATGGTGCAAGGAAGATAAATTAGATCAACTAGACAGAATAGAGTGACTGGCAGTAGATACATACACATGGACATTTGATTTATGACAAAGATGACACTTCAGAGCAGTGGGAAAAGCCGAACTTTTCAATAACTAGTGTGAGTGCAATTGGATATCCATGCGGAAAAAGTGAAACCTGACCTTTACATCATATCATATAGAATATTAAATACTACGAAATTACAGATCTAAAAATAAACTTACAAAACTAATATAGAACACAATCTTTATGATCCTTCTAAAAGTAACATAGGAAACAATTTTTATGACCACGATGAAAAATATTTCTTAAGTAGGACACAAAGAGTGTACTAGCCATGAAGAAAAAGATCGATAAGTTGGACCAAACTAATATTAATAACATCTGTTCACCAAAGATACCATTACAAAGGTGAAAAGGAAAGCCATAGGATTTATATACAAAATATATAAAGAACTCTTTCAGGGGCACCTGGCTAGCTCAGTCAGTAGAGCATGCAACTCTTGATCTCGGGGTCATGAGTTTGAGCCCCAAGTTGGGGGGGTAGAATTTATTTAAAAAATTTTAAAAAGAGAGAACTCTTTTAGATCAGTAAGGCAAATACAGACAGGCTATTTTAAAAAGGGGGTAAAGATTTGAGCAAATTTCACAAAATGACTACTCATACATGAAAAACTATTCAAACTCACTAGCAATTAATGAAATTAAAATGAAAACAATAAAATGCACTGTATGCTTTAACCAGAATAACTAAGATTACAAAAACTGACAGCATCAACTACTGGCAAGGATATGGGGCTGGTGGGAACTCTCATACATTGATGGTGGGGATGTAAATTGGTGAGCATGTTGGAAGACTCTTTGTCAGTATATCCGTTGCATACACACACCCTAAGATCCAGCAATGTTACTCCTAAACATATACCCTGCAAGAATGTGTACACAAACATACCAAAAGACATGTACATAAATAGTATTCATATCAGCCCCAAACTGGATATAACCCAGAAGTAGAATGGATAAATAAGTTGTGGTATATTCATATGATTGAACACTATTGAAAAAAATGAATGAATCGCAACTATATTGAACCACATGGATGAATTTCCCAAATATGATGTTGGGCAAGGTATAAAAGAACACATGTGGTATGATTTTATTTTCATCCAGTTCAAAAACAGGCAAAACTAATCCTTTAACATTTTTTACTTTATTGAACTATAACTTAAGTAGAGAAAATGCATGAATCTTAAATGTACAGGATAATTGTTACATAAGTAAACACTTGTGATAACCATCGCCCAGATCAAGATATAGAACATTTTCAATACCGCCCTGAGCATATCCTTCACCCACATGACAGCTCCCAACGTTAACTTTTTAAATATTTATTTATTTTTGAAAGAGAGAGACAGAGAGAGAGAGAGACAGAACACAAGTAGGGGACGGGTAGAGAGAGAGGGAGACACAGAATCCGAATCAGGCTCCAGGCTCTGAGCTGTTAGCACAGAACCTGATATGGGGTTCGAACCCACAAACCGTGGGATCATGACCTGAGTTGAAATGAGACGCTTAACTGACTGAGCCACCCAGGCACCCTGACAACTCCCAACATTAACCACTATTCTGACCAATTTGTATCAGGAATTAGTTTTTCATGTATTACTATTTCGTGGCCTGATTGTTGGTTACATAGATGTGGTCACTTTTTATTATTTATCAATTTGTACACTTAGGATTTATGCACTTTCTGTATGTATGCTATACTTAAATAAGAATTACTAAAATTTTTTTCCCTTTTTAAAAAAATAAACGTTCATTCATTTTTGAGAAAGAGAGTGTGAGTGGGTGAGGGGCAGGGACAGAGAAGGGGTCAGAGTATCCAAAGCAGGCTCTGAGCAGCAGCAAGCCCCATGCAGGGCTCAAACTCATGAACTATGAGATCATGACCTGAGCTGAAGTCAGACTCTCAATTGACTGAGCTATCAAGGCACCTCTCCTTTTTTCTATTTTAGAGAGAAAGAGAGAGACCATGCAAGTGGGGAAGAGGGGCAAAGGGAGAGAGACAGAGAATCCCAAACAGGCTCCACACTCATTGTGGATCCCAACACAGGGCTTGATCCCACAACCTGGGGATCAGGACCTGAGCTGAAATCAAGATTCAGATGCTCAGCTGACTTAGCCACCCAGGCACCCCTCAAATATAAATTCTTAAAAATTTAACGATACTATGACCTATGGCCCCTCAAACCCTGCAGAGTGACTAGAATTTTATTCAAACATGTTCTAAGCATTAGTTTCTTTTATTTCTGCTACTATAGGCATATTTCATAATTTTATGACTTATCATTTTATGAATCTATTTAAACTAAGGACTCACATTAAAATAGGAAAGGGAACCACTTAAAAATTATTGTACAGTACTATAAAAATCATTGTTTCTCTGTGAGGAGAGATAATGAATGCATGAACTGTTTTTTCTCTTCGAGTCTTCCTGGTCTTTTCTTCTAAAGAACAACCTAAAAGCACTCTGAAGAGGTTGGGGAAGGGGCTTAACAATGGGCAACCAGAAGCATCTTGTTTGGACCCAGTCCCTTTAGATTAAGGTATGGCCCCAGTTTGGTCTTCAGTATTCAAGTCTGACACTAATACTCCAAGGCAGCATCTCTTATCATGTCTAGTGGTATGGTTTGTATTGAGTTCATTAGTTTCTCGTGGGGGCTACATATAATTCTGTCTGGTGCTTTCTGACAAAACTTATAGAAGGGGTGGATACCACTGCTTAAAATTGGAGTTTTAAGTAGGAATAGACTTTTCATTGTTTTTATCTCTTCCCCTTTCTCCTCATGTTACACAACTTCCCTATTAAGATATCAAGCTGTCATTACAGCTAATATTAAAAGATATTATTTTCGTATGAGTTAGTTCCAATTTAGTCACCATTTCATAAAATTATCACAAAATGAATTGATGGCTTCCAAAAAATGATCACTTGTAGAAACAATTAGTTTGGGACATTGTGTCTCCGCTATTAGGCAGAATTTTATTTTTTGAAAAATTAGAAGCCGTTAACTGCACTCAAATTATGACTCTCTCCTGAGGAAAGCATTTTGCAGACTAGAATTACTGGTCCCACTTCGTAGATGAGAAAGCAAGCATTGAAGAAATTTAGTGCTCTGTGTAAAATTAGAGCCAGGAATAAGGCTTAGGATTTCTGATTCTTGTTCTTGCGCCAAACCATTTGACCACAGGCAACTCTTAGAAGTTAGCTGAGAGGGAGGTAAACCATAAGAGACTCTCAAATACAGAGAACAGACTGGGGGTTGCTAGAGGGGAGGTGGGGGGGGATGGGCTAAATGAGTGATGGGTATTGAGGAGGCCACTTGATGGGATGAGCACTGGGTGTTATATGTAAGTGATGAATCACTGGGTTCTACTTTTGAAATCAATACTACACTGTATGTTAACTAACTTGAATCTAAGAAAATAAATTAAAAAAAAGAAAAAGAAAGAAGTTAGCTGAGGATACGGAAATTTGTCAAGATCACCTTAATAAATGAATATGCGATAGTAAAAGAGACTCTCTAATCTATGCAATCCTTTTATATTAAATTTATGAAATAATATTTAATATACATCGTAATTAAGATGGGAAGCCTTGCATTTCAGCCTCAGCTGGTAACCCCCGTAACCTAAATTAGGAACCTGGGAGTCTTTCTTGACTCCTGCCTTTCTCATGTCCAATTAAACTTTAATTCTGTCAGTTACATGGTTTTCCTTTTGAAATAATTTCAGGCTTGCAAGAATAGGGCAAAGAGTAGTTTTTCCTTGAACCATTGGAGCATGAATTGCTGACATGGTGGTCTAACACCTCACAACACCCCTGGAGACTCATTCAAGTTGTGTGGTGTATCCATAGTTCATTCCTTCTTATTCCCAGCTAGAATTCCATGGTACCATAGTTTACTTGTTGAAAGACATCTGGGTTGTTTCTAGATTTTGGCTATTATAAATAAAGCTGCTATAGGGGTGCCTGCGTGGTCAGTCAGTTAAGCATCCGACTTTGGCTCAGGTCATGACCTCACTGTCTGGGAGTTCGAGCTCTGACAGCTCAGAGCCTGGAACCTGCTTCGGATTCTATGTCTCCCTCTCTCTCTGCCCCTCCCTTGTTGGCACTCTGTCTCCCTCTCAAAAATAAATAAACATTAAGAAATTTAAAAAATAAAGCTGCTATAACGTTTCTGTACAGGTTTTTGTGTGAACATTAGTTTTCATTTCTCTGGGATAAAAGTTCAGGGGGACAGTTGCTGAGTTGAGTGGTGGTTGCGTATTTAATTTTATAGGAAACTGCCAAACTGTTTTCCAGAGTAGATGTATCATTTTACATCCCCACCAGCAATGTGTGAGTGGTCCAGTTTCTCCACATACTCGCCAGCATTTGGAGCTGTCACTACACTTTATTTTGGTTATTCTGATAGGTGTGTAGTGACATCTCATTGTGGTTTCAGTTTGCATTTATTTAATGGCCAACAATGTTGAACATCCATTTATGCACTTATTTGCTTTCTGAATATTTTCTTTGATGAAATATCTGTTCATGTCTTGTGCTCATGTTCTGATCTATGCAATCATCTTTCATGTTAAATTTATGAAATCACATTTAACGTGTACTTTATTTTTTCAAGTTTTTAAATTTATTTGTTTTGAGAGAGAGTAGGGGAGAGGCAGAGGGAGGGAGAGAGAGAGAATCCCAAGCAGACTCCTCGCTGTCAGTGTGGAGCCCAATGGAAGGCTCGATCTCATGAACCATAAAATAACGGCCTGAACCAAGTCAGACGCTTAACTGACTGAACCACCCAGGTGCCCCTGGATTGTTTACGTTTTTACTGTTGAGACTTGAGTATCCTTTATATATTCCAGGTAATCATACTTTGCCAGATTAAAGGTTTGGAAACATTTTCCTCTAGTCTGTAGCTTGTTTTTTTATCCTCTTAACAGACTCTTTTATCGAGCAAACTTTTTTGTTGTGATGAGGTCCAATGTATCAATTTTTTCTTTTATTGATCATACTTTTGGTGCCAAGTCTATGAACTCTTTCCCTAGCTTGATAGCCCTGAAACCTTCTCTCATTTTTTTCTAAAAGTTTTATAGTTTGTTTATTTATTTATTTATTTAAAAAAATTTTTTTAACGTTTATTTATTTTTGAGACAGAGAGAGACAGAGCATGAACGGGGGAGGGTCAGAGAGAGGGAGACACAGAATCTGAAACAGGCTCCAGGCTCTGAGCTGTCAGCACAGAGCTGGCGCGGGGCTCGAACTCACGGACCGCAAGATCATGACCTGAGCCGAAGTCGGCCGCTTAACCGACTGAGCCACCCAGGCGCCCCTAAAAGTTTTATAGTTTTATATTTTACATTTAAGTCTAGGGTCCATTTTCTGCTAAATTTTATAAAAGGTGTGAGGTTTAGGCAGGTTAAATTTTTCTGGTTAAGGATGTTCAATTGCTCTAGCATTATTTGTTGAAAAGGCTCTCCCTCCTCTATTGAAATGCTTTTTACAGTTTCATCAAAAATCAGTTGGTCATACGTGTGTGGATCTATTTTTGGGTTTTCTGTTCTGTTCCATTGATCTATGTGACTATCCCTCCAACAGTATCTCACTCTGTAGATCACCAGCTACATAGTAAACGGTAATATTGGATAGAGTGATTCTTCTCAGTTGATTCTTATTTTTCAAGATTGTTTGAATTGTTCTAGGGCCTGTGCCTTTCCATATACATTTTAGAATAAGTTTGTCTATGTCCACGATTTCTTATAGAAATTGAATGGATAAATTTGGGGAGTGCTCACACTCTTGCTAGGTTGTTTCCAATGCATGAGCATGGTATGTCTCTCCATTTATTTAGGTATTTTTTTCTTTCATTAGCATTTTTTAATTTTCAGCATACAGATCCTGTACACGTTTTGTAAATTTATACCTTAGTATTTCATTTTGTTTGGAGTGGTTATAAATAGCTTATGGCCTCTTTTTACATTTATTTATTTTTGAGAAACAGAGTGAGACAAAACATGAGTAGGGGAGGGGCAGAGAGAGAGGGAGACACAGAATCGGAAGCAGGCTCCAGGCTCTGAGCTGTCAGCACAGAGCCTGATGCGGGGCTCGAATCCACGAACTGTGAGATCATGACCCGGCTGAAGTCGGACGCTTAACCGACTGAGCCACCCAGGCGCCCCAATAGTATTGTGTTTTAAGTTTCAATTTCCACATGTTCATTATTAGCATATAGGAATGCAAACAAACTTTATGTGTTGATCTTGTATCCTGTTTTATGTGTGGTTGTTTTTGTTTTGTTTTGTATATTCTTTGGGATTTTCTACTTAGACAATCATGTCATCTGCAGATTGGGATTTTATTTTTTACTTTCCAGACTGCCTTTTTTGCCTTTCTTTCCTTCTTCCTTCCTTCTTTCTTTCCTTTCATCTTTATATCTCCCTTCCTTCCTCTCCTTCTCTCCCTCTCTTCCTTCCTTCCTTTTTCCCCTCCTTTCCTCCTTTCCTCCCTTTCTTCCATCCCTCTCTCTCTTTCTTTCCCTCTTTTTTTTCTTACCTCCCTCTCTTCTTCCCTCCTTCCTTCCTCCCTCTTCCTTCCTTCTTTTCTTTTCTTTTCTTTTCTTTTCTTTTCTTTTCTTTTCTTTTCTTTTCTTTTCTTTTCTTTTCTTTTCTTTCTTTCTTTCTTTCTTTCTTTCTTTCTTTCTTTCTTTCTTTCTTCCAACTCATTGCACTGGCTAGGACTTTTAGTATATGTTGAATGACAACAATGAGAGAACCTCCTGTTTTAGAGGGAAAGCATTCAGTATTTTACCATTAAGTATGATCTTAACTGTAGGTTTTTTAGTAAATGCTCTTTTCCAGTTTGGGGAACTTCATTCTATTTCTAGTTTACTGAGAGTTTTTTTTTTAAATGAGTGTTGCATTGTGTTAAATGCTTTGCTCTATCAATGGATATGATCATATGACTTTTCTTTAGTTTGTGGATATGGTGGATTGCACTGACTATTTTTAAGCATGTGGACCAGTCTTCCATACTTGGAGTAAATCCCACTTGGCTATGGTGTACAATTTTTTTTTTTTAATTTTTTTTTTTCAACGTTTTTAATTTATTTTTGGGACAGAGAGAGACAGAGCATGAACGGGGGAGGGGCAGAGAGAGAGAGGGAGACACAGAATCGGAAACAGGCTCCAGGCTCCGAGCCATCAGCCCAGAGCCTGACGCGGGGCTCGAACTCACGGGCCGCGAGATCGTGACCTGGCTGAAGTCGGACGCTTAACCGACTGCTCCACCCAGGCGCCCCTGGTGTACAATTTTTAATATGCTGCTAGATTAGGTTTGTTAATATTTTGTTGGGGATTTTTGTATCTAAATGAGATATTGTGGGATATTGGTTTGCAGTTTTCTATTTTTGCACTGTCTTTGGTGTTAGCCTCATAAAATAAGTTGGGATATGTTCCCTCCTCTTCTATTTTCTGGAAGAGATTATGTCAAATTAATGTTAATTCTTTAAATGTTCTATTTAATTCTCTAGTGGGACCATCTGGAATTGAAGATTTGTGTGTGTGTGTGGGGGGGGGGAGATTTTAAATTATAAATAGAATTTTTGTAATGGCTACAGGACTACTTAAGTTGCCTATTTTTTTCTTGGTTGAGTTTTAGTAGTTTGTAGTGTTTAATCAATTTATCCCCTTTTTTCTGAGTTGTCAATTTTATAAATGTAAAATTGTAGTATTTCTTTGTCATCCTTTTACTAGCTGCAGAATCTGTAGCGATATTCCCTGTTTCATTTCTAATATTGGTAATTCATTTTTTCTTCCTTTTTTTGGTCATTCTTGCCAAAAATTGATCAACTTTATTGATTTTTTTCAAAGTTCCAAAAAGTTCCAGCTTTTTGTTTCATTAATTTTCTCCATTCTTTTTCTGTTCAAATTTGTTGATGTATACTCTTATCTTTATTACTTTCTTCTGTGTGCTTTGGGTATTTTTGTTCTTATCTTCTAGTTTCTCAATTTAGGAACTTATATTATTGATTTGATTTGAAGGCTTTTCTTTTCTTTTTTTTTTTTTAATGTTTCTTTATTTTTGAGAGGGGGAAGGGGCATAGAGAGAGGGGGACAGAGGATCTGAAGCAGGCTCCATACTGATAGCAGAGAACCTGATGCGGGACTCCAACTCACGAACTGTGAGATCGTGACCTGAGCTAAAGTCAGGCACTTAACCATCTGAGCCAATCAGGTGCCCCATTATTGATTTGGTTTGAAGCCTGTTCTTTTTTCCAATACAGCTTTTAGTGTTACAATTTTTTTCCCTGATTTCAGCATTGCTTTAGCTAAATTCCACAAATTTTGATATGCTATATTTTCATTTTCATTCAATTATGTATTTTTGACTTGAGACTTCCTATTTTACCAATGCATTATTTAGAAGTGTGTTATTTAATTTCTAAATGTTTGGATGTTTTCTTGGTATTGATTTCTAGTTTGATGTCATGTGGTCAGAGAACATGCTATGACTTTAACTCTTTTAGGTTAAAGAGTGTTCTGTGGATATATGACAAAAATGTACATTCCACTGCTGTTGGGTATTGGATATTAGATTCTGTTGGTCGACTGTCTCGTTCAGTTCTTAGATATCCTTGCTGATTTCCTGCTTAAGAAGTTCTATCAATCATTGTGAATGGAGTGTTGAATTCCCCAACTATAATTGTGTGTTTGTCTATTTCTCCTTTCAGCTCTATCAGTGTCTGCTTCATGTGATTTGTGGCTCATGTATGAGCTTCATTTACTTGGTGGATTCACATTTAAGATTGCAATGTCTTCCTGGTGGATGAACACTTATCATTTACCTTTTATCATTACATAACGTCCCTTTTTGTCTCTAGTAACTTTCTTTGCTCTGATGTGTACTTATCTGGTATTAATAGAGGTACTCAGGGGTGCCTGGGTGGCTCAGTTGGTTAAGTGTCTGACTTTGGCTCAGGTCATGATCTTGCTGTTCATGGGTTTGAGCTCCGTGTCATGCTCTGTGCTGACAGCTCAGAGTCTGGATCCTGCTTCGGATTCTGTGTCTCCTTTCTTTGCTCCTCCCCGACTCGTGCTCTGTCTCTCTCTCTCTCAAAAATAAACATTAAAAATTAAAAAAAAAATAGAGCCTCAGATGTTTTTGATTAATGTTTGCATAACTTTTTTTCATCCTTTTACTTCAACTTAACTATGTCATTGTATTTTTTATAAGTTTTTAACTTATTTTGAGAGAGATAGCAGGAGCAGGGGAGGGTCAAGGAGGGAGAGAGAGAATCCCAAGCAGGCTCACTGAGGAGCCCAAAGCAGGGCTCGATCTCATGAACCATGAGATTATGACCTGAGCTGAAACCAAGAGTCGGGTGCTCAACCAACTGAGCCACCCAGGAGCCCCAGAAGCAGTTTTTCTGTAAGCAACTATCAACCTGCTGCTAAGCCTGCTTCATTGCTATTGTTTTCTGTGGAGTACATTAAGCCTTTCTTCTGTTCAAATGCTTTAAAAACATGTAGCAGCTACTGTTCCATCTTATTTCAGCATCTTTCATAATAAGTAAAAGAGAGCTTCTAAACCTCTTCTATGTTCATTAGCTTGCTTTTAGCTGAAAATGATGAGAGGGCCCACCATTGGCTAATCCTTGGCTAGTAACCCTGTTATATTATGCTTTACTGTAATTACCTTATTGAATATAGCTAACGGATTTGAATAAAATACTGAATGTTTGTGACTTCTTAATCATTCTTTACCTTGTTTGTTTACCTAAATGCTTTTCCATTCTGTTAGTGTTTCATCAGTCAGATTTACCATGCTATTAGCTTTAGGGAGACCTAAGTTATCTCAGCCACCAAGGAAAATAGGAGAGTTGACTTAGTCATTATTCCACAGAGCCGTTAAACTTAAAAATGCTGTATTTTCTCCACATGCCCAAATGTCTACACAAACACCACCAAAGGAACACATTCAATAAAAGCACTATCCTTTTTGTGCTCAGAAAATTAGATTCTGGAAAAGATTTTCCAGTACCTTGAGTTCTTGGAGAAACTTTGTACCTCGGATTTATAACTTGGGAAATCTCAAAAGATTTTTTTTACTTCACCTAGGGAAAATGATAGAAGTTTGGTGAAATCGCAATATGTTTTGAGAACTTCATTTTTCTCTAAAATTTTCCTTTTTAAAAAATGTGCTATTTATATTCCTTATTATATCTCAATTAAAGATAAGGTATCAAGGATGCTGTGGTGCTTGATATAGGAGTAAAATTCTGAAGTATCAGAGTTGACACCATGCTTTCACAGGATTAAAGAACACCCAAATAAGTGTTCTTGAAAAATATTTTTTTAGTACAGCTCACACACAATGTTACATTAGTTCCAAGTGTACACCATCATGATCCAAATTCTCTATATGTTATGCTATGCTCACCAGAAGTGTAGCTGTATCTGTCACAACACTATGATAATACCATTGACTACATTCCCTATGTTGTACCTTTTACTCCCACAACTTATTCCTTCCATAACCAAAAGTCCAAAATTTCCCACTCCCCTTCACCCATTTTGCCCATCCTCCCATCCCCTTCCCCCTCCCCTGACTAATAATCATTAGTTGTTCTCTGTATTTACAGATATGATTCCACTTTTTGTTTGTTCATTCGTTTGTTTTGTTTTTAAAATTCCACATATGAGTGAAATCATATGGTTTTTGTCTTTCTCAGTCTGACTTATTTCACTTCGCCTAATACTCTCTAGGTCCATCCATGTTATTACAATGGCACAGTCTCATCCTTGTTTATAGCTGCATAATAATCCATTGTATGTGTATACACATCTTCCTTATCCATTCATCTATCAGTGGACGTTTAGGTTGCTTCCATATTTTGGCTATTGTAAATAATGCTGCAATAAACATAGGGATACACATATCTTTTTAAATTAGTATTTTCGTTTTCTTTGGGTAAATGCCCAGGTGTGGGATTATTGGATCATATTTGATTTATATTTTGAATTTTTTGAGGAACCTCCATTCTGCTTTATGCAGTGGCTGCACCAATTTACATTCCCACTAATAGTGCAGGAGAGTTCCTTTTTCTCCACATTCTTGCTCACACTTGTTATTTCTTGACATTTTGATTATAGCCGATTTGACAGGTGTAAGTTTTTTTTTTTTTGAAAGACTCATGGCCAAAATGGAATTAAGTAATGAAAACTTTAATACCGTTCTTACAGGTTATTTTGTATTATAAATGCAGGCTAGTAACACCAAGTGCTTCCATAAGTTATAATAGAATCTGTTTTACTCTACATTTTATTATTTTTAAAAATGTTTATTTATTTTTGAGAGAGAAAAAGAGAGAGGGAGAGAGAGAGAATGAGTGTAGGAGGGGTAGAGAGAGAGGGGGGGAAAGAGAATCCTAAGCGGGCTCCATGCCATCAGTGCAGAGCCCACCATGGGGTTTGAACCCATGAACTGCTAGATCTGACCTGAGCTGAAATCAAGAGTCAGACGATTAACAAAGTGAGCCACCCAGGTGCCCTGCTATGTTATATTATTCTTAAAAATTTTATAAGCATGTTGGCTCAAAAATATGTTTCATAAAGTTATTCAGCTACTTCACTCTTTCTAAATCTTCATATTAAGTGCAATCTATTTCCCTATTTAATAATTTGAAAGTTTCAAATTGACTTTGTATGCAAAATCATTAGCTTCACAGTCATCATTGATTACTGTAGTATTTTACTCTTGCAATAATAAATATGTATCTATATATGTATTTCATCTACCACGTAGAATTTCCACTTACAAAACACATAAGGAAAATGTATTCAAAATTACATCTAGAAAACTCACTCATTTTGGAAAACAAACATTTTAATACTAACAGTGAAACCAAGTCACATACCTTGTTTATATAATTGTTGCTGATACACTGATTAGATAGGATGGTGATGTCTGCTTTCACAGAATCACTGATTACACAGTTTCAGTGATGTTAGATATGATATTCAAGTGGGCACTTGGTCAGAGCCAAAGTCAATTGTCAGATTATGGGTGAATTCTGAGGTTGAACCCAAACTTCAGAGTGTACCTAATATTTATTTATTATATAATTTGTCCTATGGCACTAATATACTATGTACATTATACAACACACACACACACACACACACACACACACACACACAATTTAAGCAGAAGATAGAATTTCTAACATTTTCTTCCTGGTGTCCAGTGAACGTTCTTGTGTAAACCCTGGGATGTGTGCACCTCACTTTGGGGGACCACTGACCTATAATAAAGTTCAAGCTCCTTAACCTGGTGTAATAGAGCCCTCAAAATCTGGTCACTGTTTTATCTGTTACCTTTCCATGCCTTGACCTTATCCTCTAACAACACTGAATTACTTGTAGTTCCCTGCCTCTGTGTCTTTGCCTTGTGCCTAGCATGCCGTTTTCTTTCTTTGCTTGGTTAACCCCATTCATCCTTTTGTCTCAATGCAGACATCACACTGTCCAGGAAGTTCCCTGGCACTCCGTTCTTCCTTTGAGGCTGTGTTAGGTGTTGCTCCTCTTGGCTCCCAAATTCCTAGTGTGTAGTTCTATTCTTACACTTATTAATTGTGTTTTTTATTGTCAGGAGGGACCGTGAACTGATTTCGCTTATGTTTTTGCAATCATGGAGGATTGTGGTTGAAATAGAAATTAAGCCGAGTTGTAGATAAATAGAAAATGTTGTGTTTTCTATACACTTGAGAGGTTTTCAGGCTGAGGTTTGAAACTGCCTTCTTTACTGACCCTGGCCCTTGGCACAAGGAATCATACTTTACCCAGGGGTTAGGTTCAAAGATGAATGTGAAGCTTTATATACATGTATCATTAGTTATAGTGCTAAGAAGTAGATGCACTGCCGAAAGAAGGTATTTGAGGAGAATTTAAAAAGGGAATGTTTTCATTCATTGTATTTTCTTTACTCTCACCTACATTTCTGACACCAAGTATGTGGATTTTCCCCACACTGACCAATTCTCTGACACTAGCTAGGTATCCTCAATTCAATTCAATTCTAACACTAACCAGAATTAGCACAGACACCACAGTTTAAGGGATTGGTCCTACAAGAGTGCCCCCACTTCAGATGCCATTCACAGGTAATAGGTCCCCAAGTTACCCACAACTTCTGTTGGACGTGGCTACAGATTGGGAGTTCCCACAACCCCCTCCTTGGGTTTAATAAATTGTTAGAGCAGCTCACAGAATTCAGGAAAGATAGTTTACTTACTATTGCTAATTAATTAAAAATAATATTTTAAAGGATACAAAGGAACAGACAGATGAAGAAATACACAATGTAGGAGCTTCGGTTCCCATGGAGTTGTCCTGTGCCACCCTCTTGGACCATGGAAGGGTTCACCAACCCAGAAGCTCTCTGAATCCCATACTTTGGGGATGTTTATGGAGGGCTTCATCAACTAGCCGTGATTTGATTATCAACTCCACATCCAGCTTCTCTCCCCTCTCCTGAGAACTGGGGGAGAGAAGGGCTGAAAGTTCCAAGCTTCTAATCATGGTCTTTCTGGTAGTCAGCCCCATCCAGAAGCCCACCAAAATTTGCCTTATTAGAACAAAAGACATTCCTATCACCCAGGGGATTCCAAGAGATTTAGGAGTTTTGTGTTAGATGCTCCTATCCCTCAGGAAATTACAAAGGTCTTAGGAGTTCTGGGACAGGAACAGCTGTCAAAAACTAATATTAGAATCAAAGATTTTCCTAGCACTCCTATTTACAAGGGTTTTAGGAGTCCTGTGTCAGGCAGGAGCAAGGGGCAGAGACCAGTATATACATTTCTTACTATTTCACAGGGACTACTTACCAGGGTGTAGGTAAGCCCTGAGGGACTTTGCTGTACTTGGGACTTCACTTGCAGGTTCTGTTTCAACTGCCAGACCACAGGAGGGAGTAGTTACAGCACCCAGAGATAGAGAAAGCTGTATGGACAAGGTTATCTATCAGGAGCAGAGATCTCTAAAGTGACCCTACTGGGAAATAAATACTCTGACTTTGTTCTCCTGCTCTTCCGTCTTCTGCCAGGGCCCCCTACCTTTAGCTGAACCTGACTGGAAGACAGAAGGCAAAACAGCCTGTTGATGCAGTCCTGGGCACAGAGCATGGGAGGAGGGTGATGAGAGGCCCAGGAGGGTCCCAGTTTCAAAGCACCCTTGAAAATCCTTCAAAGCACCCCCAGCCCCTCCTCCACTTAGTCTTGATGTTTCACATATGAAACCTTTATTTATTTATTTATTTATTTATTTATTTATTTATTTATTTATTTATTTGAAATCTTTAAATAAGTGACTTGGCATAAAGTGATGGTAAATGCAAAAATCTTTCCTTTATTCCCTTTCCTCTGAGAAGACTGCTCTCTCTCAGCCATTCAACCACGGCTCTTTGGGTGAAGTGGTGGGAAATTCTATAATGTAGAAAATTAGCAAAATATCAGACATCACAAATTCAAATGCTTCAGGGGGCCAGACAGGTGATGAGAATCAGATCAAATAAAACATGGATGCAGGCAGATGCAGGCAGGCAGCGGGTGATCTCTGGTTCACTCTCCTAATGATCTCTCCTTTCATCAGCCTTTAGTTACTAGTGATGAGCAAGCAGTGTTGGCTAATCATTTCTGGATGCAGAATGGGATTGATATAAAGCAGTCTCTCCTAAACCCTTCTGAAAGACCAGTCCCCTTAATAAGTGTGGGCAGAGACTGGAAGCACTTCTGGTGGCCTACTGTGTGCAAGCACTGTTCTAAGTGCATCCCCTGAATTAACTCCTTTAATCCCTTCCAGGTCCCTACAAGATAGGGGTTATGATGATCACTCCTTTACAGGTGAGGAAGCTGAGGCACAAAGATGTTAAGGAGGGACCAGGTGATCTGCTACATCTCTTCAGCAGTACCTTCTGGGTGGAACTATCTAGCTTGCAAGAGCCAAGGGGATTAATTATTAATTTCTGAATCTGATTTGAATTTAACTTGGCTTAAAAAATGACTTGATGTATGTAGAATAGTTCACCTTTGAAATATATTACAAATTATATCATTAAGAAAAGGGTAAATCTGGAAAGTAATAGTACCTGCATATTTGGCCACAATCATGGCTGCATTGACCTCCTGGGGCAGGAAGTCATAGCAGCCCTCTCTTAACTTGTTTGGATACCTTCTTGGGGCTCTTGCACTTCAGGTGCTCCATGGGTACCCTGCACTTGAGGCACATTCCCTTGGAAGAGCTAAACAGTGGGAGAAATAGGCTTCGTGGGAGGTTCTTCATTCTTGACTACCTTAACCTGCCACCTGCAGCTCCTCTGTCTTAGATAACCTATGAATATTTGACATCAACAATGAGTATTTAATCACTTCCAAGAAGTATCAACATAAGACAAACAATTGTTTGCAAACTTCTAGCACTATGCCAAATAAAAGTGTTCAGAAAGGACATCTTGCCTTGTTCCTGATCTTAGGGGGCAAACATTCATTCTTTTATCATTAAGAATAATGTTACCTATACGTTTTTTATAGATGCTCGTTATAAAGTTAGGAAAATTTCCCTCTATTCTTATTTTTATCATAAATGGATATCATGAATCCAATAAGGTCACACGATATAAAATCAACGTGCAGAAATCTGTTGCAGTACTATAAACCAACAATGAGGCAGTCGACAAAGAAGTCAAGGAATTCATCCCATTTGAAACTGCATCAAAACCCCTAAGATAACTAGGAATAAACCTAAGTAAAGAGGGAATAGTTCTGTATACTAAAAACTATAGAACATTTATTAACGAATTTGAAGAGGACGCAAAGAAATGGAAATGGAAAAAGGGACAAGTGGAGGGTGGCATGCAGAAGAGTGAAACTGGACCACTGTCTTACACCATACACAAAAATAAATTCAAAATTGATGAAAGGCGTAAATGTGAGATAGGAAACCATCAAAATCCCATAGGAGAACACAGGCAGCAACCTCTTTGACATCAGTAAACAGCTTCTTACTAGACATGTCACTGAAGGCAAGGGGAACAAAAGCAAAAATGAACTGTTGGGACACATTTCCAAAGAAGACATCCAGATGGCTAAAAGACACATGAAAAAATCTCAACATCATTCATCACCAGGGAAATACAAATTAAAACCACTATGAGATACCACCTCACATCTGTCAGAATGGCTAAAATTAACAACACAAAAAACAACAACAGGTGTTGGTGAGGATGTGGAGAAAGGGGAACCCTCTTGCACTGTTGGTGGGATTGCAAACCGGTGCAGCCACTCTGGAGAACAGTATGGAGGTTCCTCAAGAAACTGAAAATAGAGCTACCCTATGAACCGTGATTGCACTCTATTAGGTATTCATCCAAAGGATACAATAATACAGATTTGAAAAATACAGCACTCCATTTATAGCAGCATTATCAACAATAGCCAAACTATGGAGAGAGCCCCAATGTCCATCAACTGATGAATGGATAAAGAAAAGAAAATGTGGTGTATTTATATTATGGAATATTACTCAGCCATCAAAAAGAGTGAAATCTTGCCATTTGCAATAATGTAGATGGAGCTAGAACATGTTATGCTAAGTGAAATAACTCAGTCAGAGAAAGACAAATATATTATTTCACTCACATGTGGAATTTAGGGAACAAAACAGATGAACATACGGGAAGGAGAGAGGAAAAGAGAGAAGGAAACAAACCACTAGAGAGTCTTAATAATAGTGAACAAACTGAGGGTTGATGGAGGGAGACGGGTGGGAGATGAGCTAGATGGGTGATGGGTATTAAGGAGGGCATTTGTGATGAGCACTGGGTGTTATATTTAAGTGATGAATCACTGAATTCTACTCCTGAAGCCAATAGTGCACTGTATGTTAACTAATTAAGATACAAAAATTATGTATATTAAAAAAATAAATGGATATTCAGTTTTGTCAAATGAAGTTTTCTACATCAATCAATCTGATCATGTAATTTTTATTGTTTAGCTTGTGGATATGGTGGATTACATTGATTGTTTAAAAAATGTTGACCCAGCTTTGCATCCTTCTAATAAGTCCCACTATGGTTATAGTATATTTTCTCACACATTTCTGGGTTGGCTTTGTTAATATTTGTTAAGAATTTTTGCATGTAAGTTCATGAGAGATATTGGTCTGTAGTTTTCTTTTTTGCACTATTTCTGTCTGGTTTTGGTTCCAGAGTAACACTAACTCCATAAAAGGAATTAGGAAATGTTCTCTTCTATTTTTTGGAAGAGATTGTGTAGAGTTGATATTAACTCTTTAATTGTTTGGTAGAATTTTCCAGTGAAACCATCTGGGCCTAGAGATTTCTTTTTTAGGAGTTTTAAAATTACGAATTCAATGCCCTTAATAGTTATAGGGCTATTCAAACAGTTTATTTTATAGACCGTTTGATAATTTGTGTTTTCCAAGGAATTTGTTCATTTCATGTAAGTTGTCACATTCAGGTGTGTAGAGGGTTTTTTTTGTTCGTTTTGTTTTTTGTTTTTTTGTTTTTGCTTTTTTTAGTGTTTCCTTATCCTTTTGATGTCTGCAGGGTCTGAGGTGATATCTCAATTCATTCTTTTCCTTTTTTTAATCAACAGCTTTACTGGTGTATAATTGATATAATACAAAAAAACCCTGCACGAATTTAATGTATGCATTTTGGTGAGTTTGGACATAGGCATACAATCATGAAACCGTCATCACAATCAAGGTAATAAACATATCCATCACCTCCAAAAGTTTCCTTGTGCTCTGCCTCTTTTGTTGTGGTAAGAACACTTAATATGAGATCTA
Organism: Neofelis nebulosa; assembly: GCF_028018385.1. Taxonomy (NCBI): domain Eukaryota; kingdom Metazoa; phylum Chordata; class Mammalia; order Carnivora; family Felidae; genus Neofelis; species Neofelis nebulosa. The sequence goes on from NC_080790.1 coordinate 61,965,174, forward strand.
CCCATTTCACAATTTTTAAAGTACACAAGACAGTATTTTTAAGTGTAGGCTCTATATTATATAGCAGATTTATAGAACTTATTCATTCCCAGCCTCTGGAAACTACCATTTGACTATCTGCTTCTGTAAGTTGACCACTTCAGAGACCTCATATAGGTGGAATAGTACAGAATCAGCTGTCCTGTGACTGGCTGATTTCCCTGAGCATAATATCCTGTAGGTTCATCCATGTTGTTCCATATGGCAAGATTTCCTTTCCTTTTTAAAGGCTGAATTATATTTCATTGTATGTATATACCACATTTTCTTTATCCATTCATCTGTCAACGGACATATGGGTTATTTCTATATCTTGGCTATTGTGAATAGTGGTTCAGTGAACATGGGAGTGGAGAGAGCTCTTTAAGAACCTGATATCCAGAAATATATTTGTCCAAAAGAATTGAAATTAGGAAAATTGAAATACTTTGTCAGTTTACAAATTCTTTGCTCTATCCCTCCATTCTGCTGTTTAGTGTGGCGCAAGTTTGTATCTTTTCAAAGAATCAACTTTTGGGTTTTTTTCACCCTTCCTATCATTTCTTTAATTTCTTCTCTTATTCTTATGATCATCTATGTTTTTGAACCCATTCTACTCTTTTTTTAGAAAATGTTTATTTATTTTTGAGAGAGAGAAGGAGAGCAAGTGGGGGGAGGGACAGAGAAAGATGGGGTCAGAGAATCCAAAGAGGGCTCTGCGCTGACAGCAATGAGCCAGATGGGGGGCTCAAACTCACAAACTGTGAGATCATGACCTAAGCTGAAGTCGGATGCTCAACCGACTGAGACGCCCAGGCACACCTGGGCCATTCTGTTGCTATTTTCACCTTGTTAACTTGAGTTATTTATATAATTAATTTTTAGTCTTTTTTCCTTATATAAGCACTTAAGACTACAATTTTTCCTTAAATATAATTTTTGCTATAGCCTAAAAGTTTTGTCATGTACTAAATTTTTTTTCTTTTTTTAGGTAAAAGACTGACTCAAAGCACAAAACAGACTGATGGATTTTAATGTGATGGAGTGTGCAGAGTTCACTGAGATGGTTTCAGATTCTACATTCAGCCAACTTCTAAGAAATTATATAAGAAAGAAATATATATAAGAAATTATATATATATATATATATATATATATATACACACACACACATATACACATACATACAATGAAATATTGCTAAGCCATCAAAAGGAATGAAATCTTGCCATTTACAGACATGGACAGAGCTAGAGAGTATTATGCCAAGGGAAATGAGTCAGACAAAGACAAATACCATATGATTTCACTCATGTGTGGAATTTAAGAAACAGAACAAATGAGCAGAGGGGAAAAACAAAAGAGAGAGACAAACTAAGAAACAGATTCTTAACTATAGAGAACAAATTGATGGTTATCAGAGGGGAAGCGGGTGGGGGGATTGGTGAAATAGGTGATGGGGATTAAGGAAAGCACTTGTCATGACGAGCACCATGTGACGTAAAGAAGTGTTGAATCACTATATTGTATACCTGAAACTAAAGTAACACTGTGTTAGCTAAGTCTATGTTAAATAAATACTTAAAAAAGATAAAGAATATTATCAAAACATAGAATTAAATTTGGAAGTACAGACATTTTAAGTCTTTATTTTTTCTTTTAACTTTTTAAATGCTTTATTTATTTATTTATTTATTTATTTATTTATTTATTTATTTATGAGAGAGGGAGGGAGGGAGGGGCAGAGAGAGAGGAAGACAGAGGATATGAAGTAGGCTCTGTGCTGACAGCAGAGAGCCCAATGCAGGGCTTGAACTCACGAGCCATGAGATCATGACCTGAGCTGAAACCAAGAGTCAGATGCTTAACCAACTGAGACACCCAGGTGCCCCTAGTTTTTCTTCTGTTAAAATTCCAGTTGAGCATCTTTTCATGTGTCTGTTAGCCATCAGGATGTCTTCTTTGGAAACATGTCTATTCATGTCTTCTGCTCATTTTTTACTGGATTTTTGATTATTTGTGTTTGGGGTGTTGACTTAGATAAGTTCCTTATGTATTTTGGATACTAACCATTTATCGGACATGTCATTGCAAATATCTTCCACCATTCTGAAGATTGCCTTTTAGTTTTGTTGATGGTTTCCTTTGCTGTGCAGAAGCTTTTTATCTTGATGAAGTCTCAATAGTTTATTTTTGCTTTTGTTTCCTTTGCCTCAGGAGACATATCCAGTCAGAAATAGCTATGGGTGATGTCAAAGAGGTTATTGCTTATGTTGATGGTTTCCTCTCTCACATTTAGGTCTTTCATCCATTTTGAATTTATTTTTGTGTATGGTGTAAGAGAGTGGTCCGGTTTCATTCTTCTGTATGTCACCCTCCAGTTTTCCCAGAAGCATTTTTTGAAGAGATTGTCATTTTTCCATTAGATATTCCTTCCTGCTTTGTTGAAGATTAGTTGACCATATAGTTGTGGGTTCATTTCTGGGTTTTCTATTCTGTTCCATTGATCTATGTGTCTGTTTTTGTGCCAGTACTATACTGTCTAAATCACTACAGTTTAGGTACTATAACTTGAAGTCCAGAACTGCAATGCCTCCAGCTTTGTTTTCCTTTTTCAAGGTTACTTTGGCTATTTGGGGTCTTTTGTGGTTCCATACAAATTTTTGTATTAGTATGGAATACAAATAGGGAGTTGTAAAATTCTGTGAAAAACTGGTGGTATTGTGATCGGGATTGCATTAAATGTGTAAATTGCTTTGGGTAGTATAGGCATTTTGATGATGTTTATTCTTCTCATCCATGAGCATGGAAATGTGTTTCAATTTCTTTCTGTCATCTTCAGTTTCCTGAATAAGTGCTTACAGTTTTCAGAGTACAAATCTTTTACATCATTGGTTAGCTTTATTCTAGGTGTCTTATGGTTTTTGGTGTAATTGTCAATGGGATCAATACCTTGATTTCTCTTTTTTCTACATTATTGGTGTATAGAAATTCAACAGACGTGGGGCGCCTGGGTGGCTCAGTTGTTTAAGCATCCAACTTTGGCTCAGGTCATGAACTCGTGGTTCATGAGTTTGAGCCCTTTGTCGGGCTCTGTGCTGATAGCTCACAGCCTGGAGTCTGCTTCAGATTCTGTGCGTCCCTCTCTCTCTGCCCTTCCCCCATTCATGGTCTGTCTCTCTCTCAAAAATAAACATTAAAAATATTTTTAAAGAAGAAATGCAACAGATATCACTGATTTTGTATCCTGCAACTCTATTGATTTGTGTATCAGTTGTAAAAACTTTTTGGTAGAGTCTTTGGGTTTTCTTTTCTTTAAAATATTTTTTATGTGTATTTATTTATTTTTTATTTTTATTTTTAAAATATTTTTTATGTTTATTCATTTTTGAAAGACAGAGAGAGATGGAGCACAAGCAGGAATGGGGCAGAGCGAGAGAGGGGACACAGAATCTGAAGCAGGCTCCAGGTTCTGAGCTGTCAGTGTGGAGCTGGACGCAGGGCTCAAACTCATGAACCGTGAGATTATGACCTGAGCCAAGTTGGATGCTCAACAGACTGAGCCACCCAGGTGCCCCATGTTTATTTATTTTTGAGAGAGAGAGAGAGAGAGAGAGAGAGAGAGAGCGCGCAAGGGGGAGGGGTAGAGAGAATGGGAGACAGAATCTGAAGCAGGTTCTAGGCTCCAAGCTGTCAGCACAGAGCCCAATGTGGGGCTCGGAGTCAGGAACCACAAAATCATGACCTGAGCTGAATCGGGTGCTTAACCGACTGAGCCACCCAGGTACCCCTCCTTTTTTTTTTTTTTTAATGTTTATATATTTATTATGAGAGAGAGAGAGAGGAAGAGAGAGAGAGAGAGAGAGAGAGAGAGAGAGAGAGAGAGAGAGATGAACAGGGAGAGAGGGAGAGAAAATCCAAAGCAGACTCCATGCCTTTTGTGGGGCTCAATCTTATGAACTGTGAGACCATGACCCAAGCCTAAATCAAGAGTGAGATGCCCAATCAACTGAGCCACCTAGGTGCTCCTGGGTTTTCTATATGTGATCTGCAAATAGTGAAAGTTTGACTTCTTCCTTGTTGATTTGGATGCCTTTTATTTCTTTTTGTTTTCTGATTGTTGAGGCTGGGTACTTTGAGTACTATGGTAAATAACAGTGATGAGAGTGGACATCCCTGTCTTGTTCCTGACCATAGAGGAAAAGATCTCAGTTGTTCCCATTGAGGATCGTATTAGCTATGGGTTTTTCACGTATGGCTTTTATTATGTTGAGGTATGTTCCCTCCAACCCTACTTTGTTGAGGGTTTTTATCATGAATGGATGTTGTACTTTGTCAAACGCCCTTTCTGCATCTATTGAAAGGATCATATGGTTCTTATCCTTTCTTTTATTAATGTGGTGTATTGTGTTGATTGATTTGTGAATATTGAACCATCCTTGCAAGCCAGGAATAAATCCCACTTGATTGTGGCGAACGATTCTTTAAATGTACTGTTGGATTTGACTTGCTAGTATTTTGTTGAAAACTTTTGCATCCAAGTTCATCAGGACATTGGCCTATAGTCCCCTTTTTTAGTGGAGTCTTTGTCTGGTTTTAGAATCAGGGTAATGCTGGCCTCACAGAGTGAATTTGGAAGTTTTCCTTCCATTTCTATCTTTTGGAACAGTTATAGGAGGATAGGTATTGACTCTTCCTTAAATGTTTGGTAGAATTCCCTTGTGAAGCCATCTGGTCCTGAACTTTTGTTTGTTGGGAGATCTTTGATTATTAATCAGTTTCTTTGCTGGTCATAAGCCTGTTCAAGTTTTCTACTTGTTCCTGCTTCAGTTTTGGTAGTTTATATGTTTCTAGGAATTTATCCATTTTGTCCAGATTGTCCGATTTGTTGGCATATAATTTTTCATAATATTCTCCTATAATTGTTTGTACTTCTGCGGTGTTGATTGCTATTTCTTCTCTCTCATTTGTGATTTTTTAATTTGGGCCTCTTCTCTTTTCTTTTTGATAAGTCTGGCTAGGGGGCTATCAATTTTGTTAATTTTTCAAAGAACGAGTTCCTGGTTTCACTGATCTCATCTATTGTGGTTTTAGTTTCTATATCATTTATTTCTGTGCTAATCATTAGTATTTCCCTTCTTCTGCTGGCTTTAGGTTTTACCCCCCCTAGCTCCAATAGGTGTAAGGTTAGGTTGTTTATCTGAGATTTTTCTTGCTTCTTGAGGTAGACCCATACTGCTATGTACTTCCCTCTTATGACTGCTTTTGCTGCATCCCAAAGGTTTGGGACTGTCATGTTTTCATTTCTGTTTGTTTCCATGTATTTTTAAGTTTCTTCTTAGTTTTCCTGGTTGACCCATTCATTCTTTAGTAGCATGTTGTTTAACCTCCATGTATTTATGTTCTTTCCATTTTTTTCTTGTGGTTGACGTCAGTTTCATAGCATTGTGGTCAGAAAATATGCATGGTATGATCTCAGTCTTTGTGTACTTGTTGGGGCCTGATTTGTGACCTGGCATGTGATCTATTCTGGAGAATGTCCCATGTGCACTCAAAAGGAACGTGTGTTCTGCTGCTTTAGGGTGGAATGTTCTGACTATATCTGTTAAGTCCATCTGGTCCAGTGTGTCATTCAAGGCCATTGTTTCCTTGTTGATTTTCTGCTTAGATGATCTGTCCATCATTGTAAGTGGGGTGTTAAAGTCCCCTAGTAGTATTGTGTTATTCTCAACAAGTTCCTTTATGTTTGTTAATTGTTGTATATATTTGGGTGCTCACAAGTTGGAGCTATAAATATTTACAATGGTAAGATTTTCTTGTTGGATAGCCCCCTTTATTGTGATCTAGTGCCCTTCCTCATCTCCCGTTACATTCTTTGGTTTAAATACAGTTTATCTGATATAAGTATTGACACTCTGGCTTTCTTTTGACATCCATTTGCAAGAGAAATGCCTCTCCATGCCCTCACTTTCAAATTGTAGGTGTCTTTAGGTCTCAAACAAGTCTCTTGTAGGCAGCATATAGATGGGTCTTGTTTTTTTAAATCCATTCTGACACCCTATGTCTTTTGATTGGAGTGTTCTGTCCATTTGCATTCAGAGTAATTATTAATAGATATGTACTTAGTGCCATTTTATTTCTTGTTTTGTCCTTGTTTCTGGAGATTTTGTCTATCCTTTCTAGTCTTTGTCACTTTTTGTCTTTCCTTTCTACTCAAAGAGTCCCCTTTAATATTTCTTGCAGGGCTGGTTTAGTGGTCATGAACTCCTTTAATTTTTGTTTATGTCAGAAACTCTTCATCTCTCCCTCTATTTGGAATGATAGTCTTGCTGGATAGAGTATTCTTGGCAGCAGATTTTTCTTGGTCAGCACATTGAATATGTCATGCCACTACCTTCTGGCTCGCCATGTTTCTGTTGAGAAATCTGCACATAGCCTTATGGGTCTTCCCTTGTGAATTAGGGACTTCTTTTGTCTTGTTGTTTTTAGGGTTTTTTCTTTATCACTCTGTTTTGCAAATGTAATTACATATGTCTTGGTTTTGGCCTGCTTTGGTTGATTTTGATGGACCTTCTCTATGCCTGCTGGATCTGTATATCTGTTTCCTTCCCTAGATTAGGGAAGTTTTCAGCTATAATTTCCTCAGAGAATCCTTCTATCCCCTTTTCTCTCTCTTCTGCTTCTCGACTCCTATGATACTAATGTTATTATGTTTGATGGAGTTTCTGAGTTCCCTAAGTGTACTTTTGTGAATTTTTTCTGTTTTTCAGCTTCGTTATTTTCCATAATTCTATCTTCTGTATCACTTATTCATTCCTCTGCTTCTTCCATCCTTGTGACCATTACATACAGTTAATTTTCAAATCTCAGTTATTGCATTTTTTATTTTGGCCCTCTTGTTTTTTAGCTGATTTATCTCTGCAGTAAGGGCCTCCCTGTAGTCCTCCATTCCTTTCCCAAACCCAGCTAGTATCCTTATGATTGTTGCTTTAAATTTTCCATCAGGCTTGTTACTTATACCTGTTTTGATTAGATCTCTGTCACCTTATCTTGTTCTTTGATTTGTGATGACTTCTCTGTCTTGGCAGTTTGTCTGAGTCTCTCTTCTTCTCTGTGTTAGAAAGCTTGTTATATTTCCTGCTCCTGTGTGTAATGGCTTTATAAAGAAGAGGTCATATAGTGTCCAGGGCCTGGCACTTCAGGGAGTGTCTGTAGTGTGTCCTGCATGTGCTCTGTTGTTTTGTTTTGTTTTGTTTTGGCTGCTCTATCCCTCAGGCCAGTCATCTGCAGAGGTTTTTCCTTGACTGCAATGAGGAGTGTTTGAACTTTGGCCAGAATGTGGCAAGTTTTAACTAGGTGTGCTCTAGTCTGCTTGTTAAATGAGACATGCTCCTTCCACTGGAACTGAGGCCTTGCAGAACTCTCTGGTTGGGAGATATGGTGTGGGAAGGGGTTTCTTTTGGTCTTCTGGGGAAGGGGACCTCTGCACTGGGACTGAGGAAAACTTGAAAGAGAAGAGCAGTAGTGACAGAGTGTAGGTGTGTGGGGTCTTGTCTAAGCAGACTATGCAACTAGTGCTGGTGCTGTGCTATTTACTACAGGTGGCTCTGTTTCTATGCTGAGGGGTGGGAGAGGGAAATGGCACTCACCAGCTGCTTTGTTCCCAAGAGGCATCACTGTGCATGCTGCCTTTCTGGGAAATATTCTGAGAATGTGAATAATCACCTATCCTGTGCATCCCCGGTGTTTTTCAGATCACTGTTTTCACAGTTTGCCTGCAGGTTGTTTGCCTTCCTTCTCTCCAGAAGCAGCGCAGTCCCCTCTGGGCTGTATCCCAGCCAGACCTGCTGACTTTTAAAACTCCAGGCTTTAGGGATGGACTGTGGTGGGGGCCTGAGCTGGTCTTCTCGGGGAGGGTCCTGCCATGCTGGGATAGTTGCAAGCTAGATGGAGAAGGCAGTTGTGCCAGAGCACAGGGGCATGGGACTTGGCATAAGCAAATTAGGCAGCCAGTGTTTGTGATGCACTGCTTCCTGCAGGTGGCTCTGTGTTTATGCTGAGGAGGCAGGGGGAGGGAAATAGTGTCTGCCCTCTCCTTTGTGCCCAAAGAGGCATCTCCCGTACTCTGCTTCTCAGAGATGTGCTCTAAGAAGAGTGAATGATTTCCCTCTCTGTGCCCCAAGTGTTCTTCAGATTGCTGTTTACACACCATCTACCCTCACCCCCAGGGCTATTTGCTTGCCTTCCCTCCAGGAGTAGGGCAGTGCCCTCAGGGCTCTACCCCAGTCAAGCCCACCAAGCTTAAAATTCATCTTTAAGCCCCACTATTTTTAAGAACTCATAAAATTCAGCCTCTTTCATTTTCCCAGACAATGGCTCTGGGGAAGGGTTCTCCTTGTGCATATCCCTGTGTGTTCCACTCCTTCTCTCCTTTCTCCACAACCAGGGCTCCCTTCCCTCTGCAGCACCCATGATCCCTTTCTCCCCTAAACTGCTTCTCTGCACTTCCTACCTTCTGCAATGTGGCCTCTTCTCTTTCTCTAGTTGTGCAGTTTATTCTGTCAGTCTTAGGTTGATTTCTGGGGTATTTAAAATGATTTGATAATTATCTAGTTGTGTTCGAGGGACGAGATGAGCTTAGAGTCCTCCTACTCCACCACAATCTTAGCTCTCTCCTCCATTTTTAAGTCTTTTAATAAAGATTACCAAACTGCAAAAAGAAAAAAAGACTATAAACGGGTTCCTGAGACTAAAAATTTTAAGAATAACTGGTCTAGCTTATTGTAAACTTTTGTAAATATACCATATGTGCTAATTTTTAGAGACAGGACTCCATATATGTCCACTAAATCAAAGTTCCTAAGTGTTTTCTTATCATGTATTTCTATACTAAGTTGTATAGTTGTGTGTTGTTTTGTTTTGCTTTGCTTTTTTGCTGTAGGTCCAATGTGGAGCTTGAACTGACAACCTTGAGATCAAGACTTGCATGCTGTACTGACTGAGCCAGCCAGGAACCCCTCTTTGCTAAGTTTTTGAATGCCTGACCTACCAATGATCTGGGGAGGTGAACTGAAATCTTCCACTTTGATGATAATTTGTCAATTTCTCCCTGTAGTTCTATCAATTTTTGCTTTGTATATTTTAAAGACATTTGATTAAAGCAAATTGTCTGGCTTACTAGATATGTGATCTATGGCAATTTACTTATTTCCTCTGGGCTTTATTTTTCTCATTTGTAATATGTTGGTAACAATAGTATTACCTAATACAGTTGTCAGTAAATATTTGCTATTGGTATCTTCACAGCAGTGATTAGTGAGGGAGCAGAAAAGGAGAACAGTTAGCTTTATTCAGTTGCACTTTTGGCCAGGGGAGAAGTTGGGGGAGAAATATAAATGATTAAGGATATTAAAGTGGAAAAATAGTAGTGGGGAGGGTAGGATGGCTAAGAAGAGAGGTGACAAGCCTGAGCTATGTGGGCAAAGATACCCTGGACATCTTAATGAGAGTGAAGGACAAGTGTGGTGTGAGGGGGTATGAATGAGCTGGTGAGACAATTATTAGGGTAAATCTGAGGTCCAATGTGAGGTCTCAGGTGTTGGTGGAAGAAAGGGGTTAAGGTAAAGACTTGTTGTTTACATGGTTGCTAAAGCTACACAGAATAGGGATGGTACTGGATGGAAACGAGAACTTAAAGCCTTGTATATTGGTGACAGTGGAGCAGCAGGATTGCACAAACAAGAGAAGTGGTGCTTTGAGAGTGGCATTGGCAACAGAATGAATGCCAGTTCTATTTGTGGTATTGGGAACTTGGGAGAATGAGGCCCTTCGCTAGAGGCGATGCAGGGTAACTACACTTTCAGGAGAGCCAACTTTCAGGGCAAGAGGATGGAGAGGCTTAATGGGGTAGTGGGGAGTTGACAATGTTGAGGAGTGCATTTACTGTGGAATAGGGCAAAGTATAAAGATTGGGGGAGGGAGCAGTGAGCCAGTGGGTCAAAGCAAAGAAAACACAAGTACTTTACATCTTGGCCAAGGATGAAAAGGGTGTGAGGCATGCTAGGATCAGCCATCTGCAAAGTTTCAAAAAATATTCTCGACAATGAGGCCTAGAACAGGGGCCAAGAGAGTGTCAGTTTCTTAATGATTTAGGAAAGGAGGAGGGCAAGGAGGGACAGGTACAAATAGATTGACAAGAGGACTTTTAATTTTTTTATTTTTTTCAAGTTTTTATCTCAATTCCAGTTAGTTAATATACAGTGTAGTATTAATTTCAGCTGTAGAATTTAGTGATTTACCACTGACATATAACATGCAGTGCTCATCACAAGTGTCCTCTTTAATACGCATCACCCACTTAACCCATCCCCCCGCCCACCACCCCTCCAATAACCCTGTTTGTTCTCTAAACTTACAAGTCTGTTTTCTGGTTTGCCTTTCTCTTTTTCCACCTATGTTCTTCTCTTTTGTTTCTTAAATTCCACATATGAATGAAATCATATGATATTAGTCTTTCTTTGACTGACTTATTTGGCTTAGCATAATGCTCTGTCATTGCAAGTGGCAAGATTTCAATGTATTTACGGCTGAATAATACTCTGTTGTATATATATACACCACATCTTCTTTATCCATTCATCACTTGATGGACATTTGGGCTCTTTCCATATTTGGCTATTGTTGATAATGCTGCTATAGACATTGCAGTGTATGTATCCCTTCAAGTTTATATTTTTATATCATTTGGGTAAATACCTAGCAGTATAATTGCTGGGTCATATTTTTAACTTTTTGAGGAATCTCTATACTGTTTTCCAGATTGGCTGCACCAGTTTGCATTCCAACCAATAGTGTTAGAGGGTTCCCTTTTTTCTACATCCTCATCGACACCTGTTGTTTCCTGTGTTGTTCATTTTAGCCATTCTGACATGTGTGATATGATATCTCATCGTAGTTTTGATTTGTATTTCCCTGATGATGAGTGAAGTTGGACATCCTATCATATGTCTGTTAGCCATCTGAATGTCTTCTTTGGAAACATGTATATTCATGTCTTCTGCCCATTTCTTAACTGGGTTGTTCATTTTTTGTTTTTTTTTTTAATTTTTTTTTTTAACATTTATTTATTTTTGAGACAGAGAGAGACAGAGCATGAACAGGGGAGGGGCAGAGAGAGAGGGAGACACAGAATCTGAAACGGGCTCCAGGCTCTGAGCTGTCAGCACAGAGCCCGACGCAGGGCTCGAACTCATGGACCGTGAGATCATGACCTGAGCTGAAGTCGGACGCTTAACCGACTGAGCCACTCAGGCGCCCCGGGTTGTTTGTTTTTTGGATGTTGAGTTTGATAAGTTTGTATACATTTTGGATACTAAATCTTTATCAGATATGTCATTTGCAAATATCTTCCCCCATTCTGTAGGCTGCCTTTTAGTTTTGTTGATTCTTTCCTTTGCTGTGAAGAAGTTTTTTATCTTAACGAAGTTCATGTTTGCTTTTGTTTGCCTTGCCTTCGGTGACATGTCTAGTAGGAAGTTGCTCTAGCCAATGTCATAGAGGTTGCTGCCTGTGTTCTCTACTAGGGTTTTGATGGTTTCCTGTCTCACAGTTAGGTCTTTCATCCATTTTGATTTATTTTTGTGTATGGTGTAAGAGAGTGGTCCAGTTTCATTCTTCTGTATGTCACCCTCCAGTTTTCCCAGAAGCATTTTTTGAAGAGATTGTCATTTTTCCATTAGATATTCTTTCCTACTTTGTTGAAGATTAGTTGACCATATAGTTGTGGGTTCATTTCTGGGTTTTCTATTCTGTTCCATTGATCTATGTGTCTGTTTTTGTGTCAGTACCATACTGTCTTGATCACTCCAGCTTTGTAATATAACTTGATGTTCAGAATAGTGATGCCTCCAGCTTTGCTTTTCTTTTTCAAGGTTGCTTTGACTATTCAGAGTCTTTTGTGGTTCCACACAAATTTTAGGATTGTTTGTCCTAGCTCTGTGAAAAATGCTGGTGGTATTTTGATCAGGATTGCATTAAATGTGTAGATTGCTTTGGGTAGCAATCTTTGTGCCTCCAACCATGAGCTTGGAATGTTTTTCCATTTCCTGTGTCATCTTCAATTTCTCTCATCAGTGTTTTATAGCTTTAAGAGTACAGATCTTTTACTCCTTTGATTAGGTTTATTCCTGGGTATCTTACTGTTTTTGGTGCAATTGTAAATGCGATCATTTCCTTGATTTCTCTTTCAACTGCTTCATTATTGGTGCATAGAAAGGTAATAGCTCTCTACGTTAATTTTGTAGACTGAAAGTTTACTGAATTCATGTAACATTTCTAGCAATTTTTGGTGGAGTCTTTTGGGTTTTCCACATGGAGTATCATGTCATCTGCAAATAGTGAAAGTTTGACTTCTTCCTTGTTGATTTGGATGCCTTTTATTTCTTTTTGTTTTCTGATTGTTGAGGCTGGGTACTTTGAGTACTATGGTAAATAACAGTGATGAGAGTGGACATCCCTGTCTTGTTCCTGACCATAGAGGAAAAGATCTCAGTTGTTCCCATTGAGGATCGTATTAGCTATGGGTTTTTCACGTATGGCTTTTATTATGTTGAGGTATGTTCCCTCCAACCCTACTTTGTTGAGGGTTTTTATCATGAATGGATGTTGTACTTTGTCAAACGCCCTTTCTGCATCTATTGAAAGGATCATATGGTTCTTATCCTTTCTTTTATTAATGTGGTGTATTGTGTTGATTGATTTGTGAATATTGAACCATCCTTGCAAGCCAGGAATAAATCCCACTTGATTGTGGCGAACGATTCTTTAAATGTACTGTTGGATTTGACTTGCTAGTATTTTGTTGAAAACTTTTGCATCCAAGTTCATCAGGACATTGGCCTATAGTCCCCTTTTTTAGTGGAGTCTTTGTCTGGTTTTAGAATCAGGGTAATGCTGGCCTCACAGAGTGAATTTGGAAGTTTTCCTTCCATTTCTATCTTTTGGAACAGTTATAGGAGGATAGGTATTGACTCTTCCTTAAATGTTTGGTAGAATTCCCTTGTGAAGCCATCTGGTCCTGAACTTTTGTTTGTTGGGAGATCTTTGATTATTAATCAGTTTCTTTGCTGGTCATAAGCCTGTTCAAGTTTTCTACTTGTTCCTGCTTCAGTTTTGGTAGTTTATATGTTTCTAGGAATTTATCCATTTTGTCCAGATTGTCCGATTTGTTGGCATATAATTTTTCATAATATTCTCCTATAATTGTTTGTACTTCTGCGGTGTTGGTTGCTATTTCTTCTCTCTCATTTGTGATTTTTTAATTTGGGCCTCTTCTCTTTTCTTTTTGATAAGTCTGGCTAGGGGGCTATCAATTTTGTTAATTTTTCAAAGAACGAGTTCCTGGTTTCACTGATCTCATCTATTGTGGTTTTAGTTTCTATATCATTTATTTCTGTGCTAATCATTAGTATTTCCCTTCTTCTGCTGGCTTTAGGTTTTACCCCCCCTAGCTCCAATAGGTGTAAGGTTAGGTTGTTTATCTGAGATTTTTCTTGCTTCTTGAGGTAGACCCATATTGCTATGTACTTCCCTCTTATGACTGCTTTTGCTGCATCCCAAAGGTTTGGGACTGTCATGTTTTCATTTCTGTTTGTTTCCATGTATTTTTAAGTTTCTTCTTAGTTTTCCTGGTTGACCCATTCATTCTTTAGTAGCATGTTGTTTAACCTCCATGTATTTATGTTCTTTCCATTTTTTTCTTGTGGTTGACGTCAGTTTCATAGCATTGTGGTCAGAAAATATGCATGGTATGATCTCAGTCTTTGTGTACTTGTTGGGGCCTGATTTGTGACCTGGCATGTGATCTATTCTGGAGAATGTCCCATGTGCACTCAAAAGGAACGTGTGTTCTGCTGCTTTAGGGTGGAATGTTCTGACTATATCTGTTAAGTCCATCTGGTCCAGTGTGTCATTCAAGGCCATTGTTTCCTTGTTGATTTTCTGCTTAGATGATCTGTCCATCATTGTAAGTGGGGTGTTAAAGTCCCCTAGTAGTATTGTGTTATTCTCAACAAGTTCCTTTATGTTTGTTAATTGTTGTATATATTTGGGTGCTCACAAGTTGGAGCTATAAATATTTACAATGGTAAGATTTTCTTGTTGGATAGCCCCCTTTATTGTGATCTAGTGCCCTTCCTCATCTCCCGTTACATTCTTTGGTTTAAATACAGTTTATCTGATATAAGTATTGACACTCTGGCTTTCTTTTGACATCCATTTGCAAGAGAAATGCCTCTCCATGCCCTCACTTTCAAATTGTAGGTGTCTTTAGGTCTCAAACAAGTCTCTTGTAGGCAGCATATAGATGGGTCTTGTTTTTTTAAATCCATTCTGACACCCTATGTCTTTTGATTGGAGTGTTCTGTCCATTTGCATTCAGAGTAATTATTAATAGATATGTACTTAGTGCCATTTTATTTCTTGTTTTGTCCTTGTTTCTGGAGATTTTGTCTATCCTTTCTAGTCTTTGTCACTTTTTGTCTTTCCTTTCTACTCAAAGAGTCCCCTTTAATATTTCTTGCAGGGCTGGTTTAGTGGTCATGAACTCCTTTAATTTTTGTTTATGTCAGAAACTCTTCATCTCTCCCTCTATTTGGAATGATAGTCTTGCTGGATAGAGTATTCTTGGCAGCAGATTTTTCTTGGTCAGCACATTGAATATGTCATGCCACTACCTTCTGCCTTGCCACGTTTCTTTTATTATTATTTGTTTTGTTATTTTCCATAATTCTACCTTCTGTATCACTCATTCGTTCCTCTGCTTCTTCCATCCTGTGGTCATTATATCCAGTCAGTTTCAAGTCTCATTTTCAAGTCTCATTTTTCATTTTGGCCCTAATCTTTTTAGCTGTTTTATCTCCGTGATGTCTTCTGTGCTTTTCCCAAGGGTCTCCACGGTGTTTTCCATGCTTTTCCCAAGCCCCATTAGTATACTTATGATTGTTGCTTTAAATTCTGCATCAAGCATATTACTCATATCTGCTTTGATTAGATCCTTGGCCATGACTTTTTCTTGTCTTTCTTTTGGGATGAATTCCTCCATCTTGTCATTTTGTCTCAAGTTCTGTCTTCTTCTCTGTGTTAGAAGAGCCTGTTATGTTTCCTGCTCCTGAGTTTGAAGCTCCTGATTCCTGTTTGAAGTAGAGATCATATAATATCCAGGGCCTGGCACTTCAGTAAGTGTCTCTGGTGTGTTACGTGCACTCTCCTTTTGTGTTTTTTTCTGTTCTATAACTCAGGTCAGTCGTCTGCAGAGGCTGTCCTTGCCTTCAGCAGGGAATGTATGAATATTGGGCAGAATGTGGTGAGTTTAACTAGGTGTGCTCTGGTCTGCTTGTTAAAAGAGATGTATGCTACTTCCACTAGAATTGAAGCTTTGCAGAACTCAATGGTCAGTAGACGTGGTGTGTAAGGGGCTTTGTGCTGGTCTTCTGGGGAAGGGGCCCATTGTGCTGGTTTTTAGGCACCCTTGCCCAAGAAAAGAAGTACCCACAAAGCACAGGTAGGCATGAGTTTGTTTATGCAGGTTAGGCAATCAGTGTTGGGGTTGTGCAGCTTACTGAAGTCAGTTTATGCTGTGAGGGGGGAAGGGAAATGGCATCAGCCTGCCCCTTTGTCCCTGGAGAGAGAGTCACTACTTGCTGCAGTCAGAAAACTTCTTTATGAGTAGAAAATACTTTAGCCTCATGTGTCTTAGGTGTTTTTCAGACTGCTGTTTTCACAGTGTCTGTCTCTGGGTCGCTTGCCTGCCTGGAGAAGCACAGTGCTCTCTACACCAGCCAGGCCTGATGCCTTTTAAAACTCCATACTTTAAGGACCTGGTGTGGCAGGGATCTGCGTTGGTCCTCTGGGAAAGGGTCTCACTGAGCTGGGACTGATGCAGTTTTGACCCAGAAGGGCAGTCGTGGCAGATCACAGGGGCATGGAGTTTGGAGCAAAACAGGCTCAACAGCCAGTGTCCCAGTTAGAGGCCCTTAGCAGGTGTCTCTGCACCTATGCTGTGGGGCGGGGGAGGGAAATGGTTTCTGCTGGTTTCCTTGTCCCCAGAAAGGCAATGCCACCTTTCACAGATGCACTCCATAAAGTACGAACATTCACTCCCTGTGTGCCCCAGGGAATTCTCAGATCATGCAGTCTGCCCCAGGGTTTCTTGTCTGCTTCTTCTCAGAAGTAAGGTAGTGCCCTCAAGTCTCTATCCCACCCAAGCCCATGGACCTCCAAACCTCCAGTCTTTGAGCCCCGCTGGTTGCAAAAACTCATGAAAATCATCCCCTCTTATTTTTCCAGCCAATGGCTTTGTGGAAGTGTTCTTCTTGTGCACATCCCTGTGTGTTCCTCTCTTTTCTGCCTTTCTCCACGACCAGGGCTCCCTTCCCTTTGCGGCACCCACAATCTGATCCTTTCTCCCCCAAACCACATCTCTGTACTGCCTACCTTCTTCGATGTGGCCTCTTTTTTTCCTCTAGTTGTGCAGTCCATTCTATCAGTCCTCAGGTCGATATCTCAGGTATTCAGAATGATTTGATGGCTATATAGCTGTGTTCAGGGCTTGGGTAGGCCTATGGTCCTCTTACTGTGCTGCCATCTTTGACAAGAGGACCTTTTAAATGAGTGGTACCCAGCTGTAGAATAGTCTGTTCCACTGGGTTGAGATTTCTTGATTTTATTTTTGCTTGTTTTGTTTTGTGTGTGTGTGTGTGTGTGTGTGTGTGTGTGTTTGTGTGTGTGTGTGTGGGGGGTTTGGTTTAAAAGAAGTTGGATGGGGCATCTGTGTGGCTCAGTTGGCTAAGTGTATGACTTTGGCTCAGGTCATGATCTCACAGTTTTTGAGTTCAAGCCCCGTGTGGGGCTCTCTGCTGACAGCTCAGAGCTTGGAGCCTGCTTCAGATTTTGTGTCTCCCTCTTTTTCTGCCTTCCCCCATTCATGCTCTCCGTCTCTCAAAAATAAATAAAACATTAAAAATAATAAAAAGTTGAATGGATATCTTTCAAGGAAGCTGGGAGGAGGGTTAGGCTGCAGGTCTTCAAAAATTTTAATGGAAAAATTATAGAATTTGAGACTATAGTATTTGGCTATGTCTCCCTCTAGTGGCTATCATTCAGAATAAATAAAAATAAATTTAAAATTTCAAACCCAAAGTCCAGGATTTGTGGCTTTAGGACTCTCCTAAATTCTGTGTTATAGTCAATTCTACATGAAATTCAGAGAGGCATCTGTGCCCTTATTGTTTGAATAACATTGATTATTCTTCTAAATCTGAGGTGGCTGTATCAGGAAGATGCCATTGGCTAGTAGACTTCTGTACCAGGCACATAGGGATTAGGGATGGAACAAAGACAGATTAGATTCCTACCTTCATGGGGCTTACATTCTAGGGTGGGGAAAAGACCATCAATAACCAAGAAATAAGAATCTTGAAACCTCTAATTAGTGCTACGCAGGACATACACCGAATGTAGGAAATACACAGGGGCTAAGGTAGACAACCTACTTGGGACAGGGTGGTCAGGGAAGACTTCTTTGAGGAGATAGTTAAGATGAGAGGAGGCAGAAGGATCCTCTGGGCAGGCCTTGTGATAGGAAACAGCTTGACCTGCTTTAGTTGCTAACAGAAGACTGGTAGAACTAGAACAAAATTAGCAAGTGGCATAGGGAACAAGTTGTGGTTGGAGGAGATATCAGGGACCACAGCATGCCAGCCCTTTAGGCCATGGGAAACCTTATAAGCTGTGGGAAGTTCACTGAGGAGTACTTTCATCCTATCTTAGGCAGTCTGTATTTATTTCAAAAGTCGATTTTGTTGAAATTGTACCTAAACAAATAGAAGAAATATTTTCAAATGTGAATTTGATTTCATCTGTTGGTTCGTCAGACCATAGATTTCCTTAGCACTAAACATTCTTTCTATATGGCTTTTGATAATGAATTGAAACAGGATATTGAACTTGAAACAGCAGGTTCTTTGCTGAAAAACATTTCCACTTACCTAAGATGTTGTTCTCTTGAAGGAAGTGAACATCACATTCAAGGTACTAACTTCCACCTGAGGAGAGATTGGAGAGAGCTTTCTCTTTTTGTGAAAACAACTTCTGTATTTGAATTATTTCATTCAAAAAGACTTACCAAAATTAGCCACACCCCAAAGGAAGATAGTTCTTCTTCTACAATGTGAGAATGTGAAAAACTTAATATCACTTATATTTTGTCAAGGAGTTTCAGGGCAGAGTTAAACATCTAAAGCTCAGTATCCAGTAATCAGCCTTTTTTGATATAAATATTTTTTACTTTAGAGGAAGCACTGTGAGAAATGAGGAAGATGAATGCTAGACAAAGACGACACTGTTAAGTTTATAATAGGAAAGTGTTCAGTGTGATTCCGTGGTTGGCAGAGGGCATACATACAGCTAGTGGGCCCACTGTGCTGGGCTATGTGTAGACACACTGCATGGTTGCACCAAGGAGAGTGCCTTACCTAGTTATGCATCAGTATGCTGAGCCCTAGAGAAGTGACAATCTAACAGGTTGATGGTAAAGCTCACTGCATTAGATAATGCAAGATAGGTGGGTATGTTAGTCTTCCATTCAGAAAAGACAACACTAGACTCTGGTTCAAAGCAGGCAGCTGTAAGAATGGTACTTGGCCAAAAGGAGGAAGGGAAGAGGAAGAAAAGAGGCAAAGGTGATATGGCATAAGGAAAAGGACATCAGGGTTGTCTACTACCACCACTAGCCAAAATATCTCCCCATCTACAGGGACTGAGAGGGAAATAGTTTTACAACTGGGGATATTCAAATTATAACAGGGTTAAAATTTTTGTTGTTGTTGCAAATTAAGTCATATTCTAAAAAATATTTGTTATAAGCATAGTTTGGAGTATCCAGATCATCTATGACATTTTTGTAAGTGAATATTGCTACATGATTTTGACGCCCAAGTTTTCATTTTTATATATAATCATGACAGTGCTAAGTGATGACATTTAACTGTTTTGTTTATATTTATACAATTATTTTATTGATTTCTGTAAAGCACATGATTAATATAGAAATAAATCTTGCATTGTGTTATTTACTCCAACCAAAACCATGCATTCTGTTGCTTAGTCAGCTCATGGCCATGTTTATCCCTGGATGCAATATGGCTCAATTGACCTACTGCAAGTAAAGCTTCTACATGTCAGAATTTCTATGCTAAATGATGCCAAAACCCAGTCAGTCCCTCAGAAGTTTCACACCAAAAGCCTCCAGATTCAGTCACCATGCTGAGTTACAATCAGCTATGTTTATATAATAGGTCAAATTGAAAGTAAATGCTGGCTAAGGACCAGACAATTCTGGGGGGGAAATGTCTAGTTCCAAAGCTATTCTTTCCTGCCTAGAATGCTCTACACCAGTCACTTCACATGGTTTCAACTTTCTCAACTTAAATGTCACCTCCTCAAAAGGATAAAATAAGGAATAATATTTATAAAAGAAACAAAAGTAAGCAGAAATAAAAAATAGTTCTTGAAAGAGAAGTCAATAGCTGGGACAAACTCTAGGTCAGGAAGAATTGGACAATGAGTAAATTGGAAGAATGCTGAGGAATTCACCTGGCATCCAAATAAAGGAAAATATGAACAATCAGTTAAAGATGTGAAGGATACATTCTGGGTGGCATTTCTAATAGGAGTTCCAGATGTTTTTTTACAGACATAATTTCAGACATTTCTAATAGGAGTTCCAGAAGAAAAATGAAATATTCAGTAGAGATGAGATTAAGTCCACATAGTAGGCACATTATAGTGACACTGCATCATAAAGAGAAAATCTTAAAAGCAGCCAGAGGAAAAAAGACACATTACCCACAAAGGAATGACAATTAAATAAACAGCTGGTTT
The DNA here is from genome assembly GCF_028018385.1 of Neofelis nebulosa. Classification (NCBI taxonomy): domain Eukaryota; kingdom Metazoa; phylum Chordata; class Mammalia; order Carnivora; family Felidae; genus Neofelis; species Neofelis nebulosa. The sequence goes on from NC_080790.1 coordinate 61,985,130, forward strand.
CTCATCTACAATGAAGACAAAGGAGTAATATTATGAAAGTGTTGAGAAAAAGTAACCATCAACCCAGAGTTTCACATCCAGTTAAACTATATGTCAAAAAAGGGAGAGAAAAATTTGCCACAGGCTCTGATTGAAGAGACTATTAAGATTCTTCTCCATCAAGAAGAAACCTGAACTCAGAAGAAAAGTATGGCGTATGAAAACAACCAACCAACCAAAAAACAGTGAGCACGGGAACAGATCAAATACTTCTGGAAATGTATTTATGTGACTAAAAAAATCCCCCCTGCAAAACAAATTTTTGCATGTTTTTATTAAAAAAGGTAAAAACTGGGGTGCCTGTGTGGCTTATTCGGTTGAGCATCCAACTCAATTTCGGCACAAGTCATGATCCCAGGGTCGTGGAATTGAGCCCCGTGTTGGGCTCTGCACTGAGTGTGGAGCCTGCTTAAGATTCTCTCTCTCTCCTTCTGCCCCTTTACCTGACTCGTGTGCTCTCTCTCTAAAAAGGAAAACAATTTTTAAAAAGATAAACACTAAAACTCTTCCTTAATAATATTATTTGTGTGTGTGTGTGTGTGTGTGTGTGTGTGTGTGTGTGTATTCAATGGGTAGTTAAGGATACTAAGTCCTTTAATACAGTTAACCCATCACCCAGCTTAGCAGTAATCAATATTTTGGTTATTTTGTTTTATATACTGCTAAAGTCTTTAAAAATATACAAATATTGAATTATTTTAGAGTGTATTAAAAGTTTATGGTTAAGAACATACGCTGAATATTGGGGGTGCCCAGGTGGCTCAGTCGGTTAAGCAACTGACTTCAGCTCAGGTCAGGATCTCACAGTTTGTGGGTTTGAGCCCCACATCAGGCTCGGTGCTGACGGCTCAGAGCCTGGAGCCTGTTTCAGATTCTGTGTCTTCCTCTCTCTCTGCCCCTTCCCTGCTCACACTCTGTCTCTCTCTCTCTCAAAAATAAATACACATTTTAAAAAAAGAATATATGCTGAATATTTAAGACAGCCTAAGCATATAGGTAGATATACAATCTGTAGATACTAAAATTACAGTGAATCTATGAAAATTTATCAATCCAAAAAAAGACAGGAAAGGAGTGGGGAAAGCTGGTAAAAAGGATTGCAAGTAGTAAATTAAAAAAATAAGATGGTAGAAATAAGTCTAAATATATGACTGATTACAAAGGTAAACAAATTAAATTTATATATTGAAAGACAAGAAGCTATCCGATTTATGATTTTTGCAAGAGGTATACTACAACAGAATGACATAGAAAAGTTTAGTGAAATGAAGGTAGGGGCACATGGGGGGCTCAATCAGTTAAGTGTCTGTCTCTTGATTTTGGCTCAGATCATAATCCCTCGTTTTGAGAGATTGAGCCTCACATCCGGCTCCCCACTAACAGCGCGAAGCCTGCTTGGGATTCTCTCCTGCCTTCTCTCTCTGCCTCTCTCTCTCTCTCTCTCTCTCTCTCTCTCTCTCTCTCTCTCTCACACACACACACACACACACACACACACACACACAAAATAAATAAATACACTTTAAAAAAAGGAAGGAAGGTAATAAACTCAAGAAAAGCATAACCAAAAAGGAAAAGGTAATCAGAGTAAGTTATGTTGAAATTAAGAACTTGCTTTCATCAAGTGTCAGCATAAAGAGAATTTAAAAAGAAGCCACATGGGGCGCCTGGGTGGCACAGTCGGTTAAGCGTCCGACTTCAGCCAGGTCACGATCTCGCGGTCCGTGAGTTCGAGCCCAGCGTCAGGCTCTGGGCTGATGGCTCGGAGCCTGGAGCCTGTTTCCGATTCTGTGTCTCCCTCTCTCTCTGCCCCTCCCCCGTTCATGCTCTGTCTCTCTCTGTCCCAAAAATAAATAAAAAACATTGAAAAAAAATTTAAAAAAATAAAAAGAAGCCACAAACTGGGAGAAGTTACTTGCACGAGTATCCAGAATATAGAAAGAAAACTTTTGAATCAATTGGAAAGAGACAAATAACCCAATAATGGTAAGCAAAAGACATGTACAGGCATTTTAGAGAAGAGGAACCAAGAATAGAGAATACACATATGAAAAGATGTTCAACCTCATTAGTTACCAGGAAAATGCAAAATAAAAAACAAAGATTCTACTTCACACTTACCATACGGGCAAAAATTTTAATGTCTGATCATTTCAAATGGAGCATCAGGACATGTATGTTCTGAAGATAGAAAAACAATTGGTACAACCTGTATGGTAAACAGTTTGGCATAACTTAGAAAAGTTTTCTCATCTGAAAAATGGGCTTAATTTTGAAATATACTCTATAGAGTTATTTTGAGGATTAACTGGCTTAACGTCTTTTGAAGAGGGTTTTTTTTTTTCATACAAAGAAACTGAGACATTTAAAGGTTTAAGTAATCTGCCTGTGGACTGGCAGAAGCTATGTGCAATGCATGTAAATGACAAAGCATGAGTATCCAGAATGTGTAAATATATCTTATTGAGACAGAGGCAAATAATAAAAAAGAGAAGATTCATATAAGAAACTTAAATTACCAATAAACATATGAAGAGATACTCAACACTTTTAATAATCAGGGAAAGATTAAATGAAACAAAAATACAATGCCAGGGAAGAATCAGAATAACGCTGGGGTACTATGTCAAAACTCCTGCTGTGGGACTATAAACCGATTCCACTGCTTTAGAAGCAGTTTGTCAATATCTAGTACAGGTGAGAATGTGCACAGCTTGGGACAAGGTAATCCCTTAGACCCAGGGCAATGGTCTTCAAATGGGAGTATGCATATCCTTGTGGTTATATGAAGCTTTTGCCAGGTACCGGGGTGTTGATGGTAAAGAAAAACTTCAACTTCCATGTGTACTTTCCCTCCAGCAACTCCAGCAACTCCCGCGTGCTTCTTTCCCACCTCCTGTTTCATAATTGTTCTTTTTTCCCGTCTTCAAAAATAATCTTCAAAAATAATAGAAGGCATTGTCTTCTATTACAATGGCTGGGATCAATGTCATCAACCTACATTGCTGCAGTGGCTCAAAGGGGCTTTTCTTTCCCACTAAATCCAATGAGTTACCTCATAATGTGTGTGGAATTATTTTTGAATTTTATACATAATTTACAAAATATTTCCAAGAGCCGAGCACTAGAGTACATATATGTGCACCTGTTTACTGAAAGAAAATCATGCCTTTTATCCTACTCTTGGCTCCAAGAAACTCCATTATGTTAGTTAGTTACATCTTGCACTGCATTGTTATAAATTAAGCATGAGAAACAGCACATTTACTCATATTTCAAATAATTTATTATAGATTATATTAGATCTACATAATCTTCATCTTGCCTTGATGACTTTCATTAGTTTATCATAAATAGGTGTTCAATAACTTATTTGCAATAATTTTTTTTCTGATATTCTTTAAAACGTGCATTAACACATTTATTTTAATTAAAACACTTGCATTCTTTTTAGCGCTCCCTCTTGCCTCTTGTCCTGTTGTTGTCAGCAATTTGAATTCTCTCTATATTTCAAACCACGTACAATGTTGTTAGATATAGCTAATTTTCCTATGCATTTGCTCATACACTTACCCTTTCTAGTGCACTTCATTCCTTCCTGCATGTTTGTGTATCCTTCAGGGATTATTTTCCTTTTTTAAGTGCAGGTGACTAATTTCCCCATTCCTGTTTTTCTGGAAAAGGTCTTTATTTGGCTTTTGTCTTTGAAGAATATTTTTCTTGTGTAAAGATTTCTAGGTTGGCAGATATATCCTTTCAGTACTTATGAAGATATCTTTCTATTGCCCTCTGTCTGGTTTCCATTGTTTCTGTTGAGAGGTCAACCACCAATATTATTATCGCAACTTTGCTTTTATTATTTTATTTTACTGGATTTTTTAAATGTTTGTTTATTTTTGAGAGAGAGAGTGTGAGTGGGGAGGCACAAAGAACAAAGGATCTGAAGTGGACTCTGCTGATAGCAGCGAGTCTGATGCGGGGCTCAAACTCATGAACGTGAGATTATGACCTGAACTGAAGTCAGACGCTCAACTGACTGAGCCACCCAGGTGCCCCTATTGTATTTTTTTTTTTTAGAATACTTTTTTTTTGTTTTTATTTTTTAATTTTTTTATTATTGCAACTTTGAAGGTAATGTTTCTTTTCTTTCTATTTGCTTTGAGCTAGGAATGATTCTCTCCTTTAGATTTTAGCAATGTCACTCTGATGTGTTTAAGTGTATCCTTTAATATTTATGCTTTTTAAAATTTATATTTATTCTATTTGGACTTCATAATAATAGTTCTTGAATGTATTAATTGATACTTTCTTTAGTTTTGGAAAGTCCTGGGGGATGGATACCTGGGTTAAAAAGTATGTTATTTTATGTGGTTTATTATTAGTTTCAAATATTAAAAAAATGTTTTAAAAGCAAAACAACAGGTTCTGTCTCAGGTTTTCACCTACAGCTCTACTCCTTCTTATTTGCATAGAGGTTACTCTTGACTCTTGCATTGCTGGCTTGCCATTTTGATTCCCTAGTTTACTTCTTTAACAATGAGATTTTTAAGTGTTCTGCTCATGAACAAGTCTTGGAATTACCACCTAAAATTCAGAAGCTTAAAATACATCTTAAAGGCTACCACGAATGTGTAAGTAGCACAGAGAAGGGCCACCTGAAAGAAAGCAAGCCTTGCCAAAGATGCCAAAACCTTGCCAAAGACGGTATGGAAAAGGGGAGAAGAGACTGTGATGAGGATTTGTTTACAGAAGCAGCTGTAGGAGCAGAGAATGGTTACAATAATTAGACTGAGGGAAATTGCAAAAGCCTGAGAACTTCTGTGTCAATTGAGAGGCCCATTGAAATGCCCAAGAAATAGACAACACATGTCCAGGACAGAAAAACAAAACACAATGAAAACAAACAAACAAAAAATTATACAGGATTACTACAGCTAATAGACTATTCTTCCAGTTGTCCACAGTTAGAAGAATTTGCTAATCTTCTGTAAGGAATACATGGTCAAACAAGAATGCATTCATGGAAACACATCATAATCAGCTGTGGTTAAGTAAACCAGAGTGTTATACATAGAGTCAAGACATTCTTATTTTGATTTCCACTTTGTCTCACCTATGTGGCCTTGACAAATCATATACCCTCTGGATCCTTAGTGGGTTTTTTTGTAAAATAGAGATAACAATAGTAACTCAACCCACCTCTGTCACAGGGGGCTATAATGAGAAACAGTACCATGAACTAGTGAGGAACATGGGCTCTGGAGTCAAGTGGGTCTGTGTTCAAATTTTATTTACTTATTTTTAAGAAGTTTATTTATTTTTGAGAAAAAGACAGAGCACACAAGTAGGGGAGGGGAAGAGAGAGAGAATCCTAAGCAGGCTCTGCACTGCCAGTGCAGAGACCAATGTGGATCTTGAACCCATTAACCGTGAGATCATGACCTGAGCTGAAGTCAAGAGTCGGACACTTAACCGACTGAGCCTCCCAGGTGCACCTATGTTCAAATTTTATTAAAAAAAATTTTTTTAGTTTATTTATCTTTTGAGAGAGAGCAGGAGAGAGGCAGAGAGAGAAGGAGAGAATCTTAAGCAGGCTCCACACTGTCAGCGCAGAGCCCTGTGCGGGTCTCAAACTCATGAACTTGATTGAGATCATGACCTAAACCAGTATCAAGAGTCAGAGGCTTAACTAACTGAGCCATCCAGGTGCCTCCCTGTGTTCAAATTTTAATTGCAAGACCTACCTGGGTATATTGGGTAAGTCTCAATGTCTTTAAGCTTTAATGCATTCATTTGTAAAATGAAGTTAATGATGGTACCCTCAGGATTTACCAGAGGATGCTGAGGTTTTTGCATAATGCCTGATATGTGGTAATTAATACTTGCTATTACTATATAATTGAGGAATGAGTCAATGTGTGTAGAAATACCTTAAAGATTATAAAGTTGTACAGTTATTATCTTTATGTTGTATTGATTTTTTATTATATTATATTGTTATATATTAATCATATATTAATTATTAATATTATTAATACTTATTAATATATTAATTAATATATATTGATATATTATATTAGATTATATTATTTCCAAAATTCTGATCAAAAGAACACCTCCAGGAACTGTGACCAGATGCAGTCTGGTTGATCCCATGTGTACCGAACAAACCATTCAGATGTGAGCTACATTTCATAGAGTCTACTTGATGTTGGTTACACAACTGATTGATGATCTAAACCTAATCCTATAGTACATATGGTCTTAAGAGGGACTAGTTCTCTTAAAGCATTTTAAGTGCTTTACAGTACTATAAGTCTTAGGTGTCCCCACAAATCGGATCCTTTGATGGAGGGTGTTAGAGCAAGAGACAAAGGGCATAGGAGATGCAATATCCTAGCTTTGTTCTCTTTCACTTAGGGCTGATTCTAGAGAGAAACCATACAAGTTCCCTTTTCCCCTTGCAGTCCCCTGTGACATGCAAAACCTTTTAAAAATATAGAAAGCAAATCAGACTCTATTTAAAGGAATAGAAACAAAGGGTAAATATTTCTGTATCTCTACATGCAAATACGAGAAAGATAATTTAAGGAATTTTCAAACATTTTACATGTTTATTTTTGAAATAGGTACTAGATTCACATGGTGCCACACTCAGAAGCACAAGTGGAAGTGGTGTTCCTTCCTTTCCCCTTCTGAGTTACCTTGTTTCCATCCTTCCCTGGATTCAACTACTATCCCCTATTTCTGATTTGTTCTAGATGTTCCATATGGATTTGTTATAAGGATTTACTCAGATGTACTTGCAGGAGGTCAGCTAAGCAGTCGTCTTTGTATCTGATGCTAGAGCTTGAAGTCTACAGGAAAGGCAGTTGGGGAGGGACGATGGAGATATAAAACAGGAGGCAAGCAAGCTGGAACCTGTGAACATCAGTTGGAATCTGCGAGGATGGATTAGAACCTCTGTCAATTCTCTCTGCCCCTGACTTGGTGTGGCTGTCCTACAGAAGAAGCCAGTACCCTTCACAGAGCTGATCTCACACACACACACACACACACACACACACACACACACACACACACACGGCCCAGAGTTGGAGAAACTGAAGGAGAATCCAAGGGAAGGTGAGGCAGTTGAGGCGCAGGCTAAAGAGAGGTGCCAACAGATAAACAACAAGGCATGTGAACTGCAAGAGTGCTCACTTTTACCTTGGAAGCGTAAAAATCAAAACGCTGCTGCTTGACTTCTTTCTGCTTTCCAAATCTCCTGCAAAGATGTCTCTTGAGGCCCACCCTACCTGGAAACACACTGAGAAGGGAATTTTGGGAAATGTAGTTCAGGCTAGTCAACATATCACAAAGGTACTATATGTAGGTACCATTTTTTAAAATTCTTACACAAATGCTACCATATTATGTATACTCCTTTGCACCTTTCTTAGAGGTCCTGCCATATCATTACATATAGATGTATGTCATTCTTTTTAATGGTAGTAGAGTATTGCATTGTGTTTGGGTTGTTCCATTTTTCTGCTACCTCAAACAATGCTGCAATGAATAACCTTGGACAGATGTCCTTTTGCCTATGTACAAGTGTGCCTGTGTGCTAAGTTCCTAGAAGTTAAGTTCTGCATTTAAAACTCTTGGGGCACCTGGGTGGTTCAGTTGGCCAAGTGTCCAACTTCGGCTCGAGTCATGATCTCATGGTTCATGGGTTTGAGTCCCATGTTGGGCTCTGTGCTGACAGCTCAGAGCCTGGACCCTGGTTCAGATTCTGTGTCTCCCTCTCTCTCTGCCCCTCCCCCGATTGTGCTCTTTCTCTCTCGTAAAAAAAATAAAAAGCATTAAAATAAAATTTTTTAAAAAATCTGATATATTGCCTAATTGCTCTCTATATAGAAACTGTATCAATTTTTTCTATTAAGCAAAATATGACAGTGCCTGTTTTCCCATATTCTTATAACAAATCTTTTCAAATCTGTTTACCTTTGCAAATGTTATAGGTAAAAAAAAATGTATTTCAGTATGGCAATGTGATTGTAATTTTTATTTTTATTATTATGAATGGGTTTGATCTCTTAGGGATATTTCTGGAAAGGGAAAGGAAAGAAAATGTTAGAAAGTTTAGAAACATTTTAGAAATTTGGATTGGATTCAATGTCCATTTAAAAAGTTATCTTTGGGGAGCCTGGGTGGCTCAGTCGGTTGAGCGTCTGACTTCGGCTCAGGTCATTATCTCATGGTTTGTGGGTTCGAGCCCTGCATTGGGCTCTCTGCTGACAGCTCAGAACCTGGAACCTGCTTCAGATTCTGTGTCTCCCTCTCTCTCTGCCCTTCCCCCACTCATGCTCTGTCTGTCTCTCAAAAATAAATAAATGTTAAAAAATTTTTTTCAAGTTGTCTTTTGTTTTATTTTTTTTAAGTTTTTAAAATGTTTATTTTTGAGAGAGAGAAAGACACAGAGCATAAGTGGGGGAGAGGCAGAGAGAGAGACACACACACACAGAATCTGAAGCAGGCTCCAGGCCCTGAGCTATCAGCACAGAACCGGACGTGGGGCTCAAACTCACAAACCACGAGATCATGACCTGAGCTAAAGGCAGACAGTTAACCAACTGAGCCACCTAGGTTCCCCTAAAAAGTTATCTTTTAAATACTGGCCCCTCCTCTTCCAAAACAAGTTGGATTTTAAAGAACTTCTCACTGGCAGCAGATGATATTACTGATGAGAAATAGTGTACCACTGTACTATAAGGCTCCATCATTTTAGCAGAAAGCAAAGGTAAAGTCCAACCTAGAAGTTGCTAAATCTGCTTTTTACTTAGCCTACAGCTGAAACATAATATGCATAGGATTCAATGTCTTATAAATATCTGATTTAAGGTAATTCTATAACCCTATAACAATCTTGGGTTATATTAGTTTGGAATATAAGACATAGATATAGGAAACAAATTTCTCTCCTAAACTATCCCCGGATGGTCATTGAGAGCAAAATATTAACTATATCTACATTTTACGTGTTCTGTGTAGATCAAAGTTTCTAACACAAGTTTGTGAGCTAATAAAATAAAGCTGTTACTTTTGTAGATGGCTGGATTCTACCATGTTTTTTTCTTAGTTCTTTTATTGTTAAAAAAAGATTAAGCACTTTAAATAGAAAGTAATTAATTAAAAAAAATTACAGGATGGGGTGCCTGGGTGGTTCAGTCGGTAAAGCAGACAACTTTGGCTCAGGTCATGATCTCCTGGTTCGTGAATTCGAGCCTCGCATGGGCCTCGCTGCTGTCAGCTCAGAGCCTGCTTTGGATCCTCTGTCCCCCCTCCCTCTGCCCCTCCTCCACTCATGTTTTCTTTCTCAGAAATAAATAAACATTTAAAAAAATGTACAGGATGTTCTTAGGTATGGCTTGGCATGGTGTTTTATAATTCAGATGCCTGCATATGGCTTTTAGGTGTTTTACCATGTCCTAGTTGAAATTTATTTGATTTAGTAGGATTTACCAGCATCTCAGCTTTCATTCTCTGAAGTACTGTGTTTTCCTGGAGAAACTCTGATCTACTCGATGAAAACAAGACCAGCTTCCTCCTGGGAAAGCCCCTTTCAAAAATAAGTGTGTAGCCAGTCCACATCACAGGTGTTTGTAGTGACATTTCATTTGTTAAAGACATTCAAGGAATACAGTTGGTAAGTCTATGTGATGTTGATACTTATTATGTCCTCTGGTAAGTGTAGAGGATATTTTACTACAGCAAGTCATCTGAGATAAGTACCTATGAGTGGAGGGCACACATTCATACTTAACCATCATATATACCTATTTGTTTTGCCTGTGAAATCAAAATTCTCTTCTACAATGGTTAAAGAGAGTCCTCATCCTAACAGTGGGCTACCTAATGTTAGAAAAGTCAAGGATTATGAAGAGTTTGAGATTTTACACTACTTTCAAGCTAACAAGTTAGTCTGCCAATTTCCTGTTGGAAAGAAGGCATGAGTTTCCTGGATCAGAAACAATGGACTGCTGTTACAGTAGGCAGTCTGATCTTCACATTCTCACCCATTCCCCTTACAAGCTCCACAGGGACAATGTGGAGGGGGCCCAAGACAATGCTGCACATATATTAGGTTTGTACCACAGCTGAGGGACCATGAGCTTAGAAAACTACCAGTCTTATTAGTTGGTTTCTCTTCAAACCTACCAAAACTTTGCCCTGGAGAGAAACATTCTCTATTATTCCAGACAGCAAACAAATCTGACCTCTGTCCTGAAGGCAGGCACTTTCTCCCTCTTCTAATACTGTTCACTAGAGCAGGTAATTTGGAATAAAAACTGTCACAGGTCGAGCAGAAACACAAGGGACTCAAGGAGAACTGTCTGCCAACAAGAAGAAGGGGCATTTTCCTGACTCATTATCAGATCTAGGTTCCTATTTTTCCTTCTGCATTATGTTTCCTATAGTCAAGTCGTAGTTCTCCATCCTAAGTAGCATCTTCTGCTGGTAGGTAACTTTCATATATGTAAAGGATTGGTTGGAAATAGACACCAGATTATGAACCCAGAATGTGGAGAGCTATAATAATTCTCTGCATATGTCTAAGGCCAAATTATCAGATAAAATGAGGGAGATATCCCTCAATGTCTAACTTTGCTTCTTGGGGAAGCTTCAAATACCAGAGTCTTCTTGGATGTTAAGTTACATCCAAGCAGGTGAGGCAAAGAAAGTCTCCAGCACCTAATATGGCCATGAGGACAGGAGTTTTAATGAACTTGGGAAGTTGTGGGCTTGGATACAGTGGCACTTTTTGATACCCAGTGATGAGCTTAAGAATCTCAAAGATGTTCAGACAGTTTGAAAGACTTTGAAGGAAAAAAAAAGTGATTTTTCAGGGACAGAACGATATTGTCCATAAGAAAACAAATCACATACACCAACCCCCTGAAATGGCTAACCTTTGCCTAAGGATGCAAAACAGAACTTCTTGGAGTTCTTAGTAAATTCCTGAGGTGATAGGGAACGCTGATCACAGTGAATATTTAAAGAAACGATCCCTTAGGAGCTTCAGCCAATAAAATATTCTCTAAGTCAAGGAGTTCCTTCACCTTCCTGCTTCTTAATAATGAACATGCTGGTCAGAGTAGCAGCCTTCAGGCATCCTCAGTGTTCGGAAAAGACTGACCAGAGCATGTGTATCTTTTAGGAAAGTGTTCTTTTCTCACTTCTTAAAAAATTAATTTCCCTCAGCCCTTATCAGGGAACTATAATTTTTTAAAATCCTACACTTCACTTTAGAACTACTCATTCTGCCAAAAGAGATAGAAATGATAACTCTTTCTCACCGAAGAATGGAAGGCTTATTACAGTTGTATTAAAATGAGGAAAGGAATCTTTTTTTTTTTTGCAATAAATTGTGAGAAAATTATTGATATGATGTAAAAATATTAGAAAAAACTTTAAAAGGAGGAAAAAAGTCATTCGTAATCATATTGTCTAAATATAGCTGTTCCTCTTCATTTTTGAACATTGCCTGTTTGTCCTTATTGAAATACATGCATATTTTTGGCATTGTTGCAAGAGATGTTTACAGCAAGTACAAACTCAATTTATAAGTATATCATGCTAAATTTTTAAGGAAGGAATTTTTCTTTAAAAATCACCAAATGCTACTAATGTATCTTAAAAGCAATGCCTTGATTTATCTTACAGCTCAACTATTATCTTATTTCACTGGAGGGAATAAATACATTCATCTGACAAAAGACACTCAGACCAATTGCTTTTTGGAGTCATTCCTAGTTTTGATAGAAAGACCCTGCTAGCATCTCCTTTAACCTAGAATTCATATCAGACTATTAACATGTAAATTAAACAGATAAGGGGCTAAATACTCGCGGTTCTTGTTGCTTGAGATTGTGATCTGGTCTGTTGGAACATAATGTTTGCCCTAACAATGTTAAAGTACAAGATTTACAAAAGTGTTAATATCTGGAGAATCTATATTTGTTCATATTGTCAGACCTTAGCTGGTATCTCTCTATGGGAGCAATCAATGAAAGCTTCAAACTGTCCTACATTGCTTATGGGTTTTTAATCTGTAAGGTTAAAAAAGGGATAAGGGTAGTAATAATAGATGTAGTTGAGAAGAGCATTGGGTAAAATTTATTGGTAGTCCATCCTATCTGTTTAGGATACTTTGCAAAGACTCAAATCTGTGGCTCAGAAGGGCTGTGAAAACATTGACAATGCAAATGCATTATTGGGTGGGAAAGCTGTTATGGCAGAGATGAGTTCCCCCAAAACTCATTTTCACATTTTTCCAGTCACACAACTGGTTGACATTTCCCAGCTTCCTTTGTGGTTAAATGTGGCCATGTGACTGAGTTCTAGCCAATGGCCTGCAAGCCTATGTAATGTATGCCATTTCCAGGTCCTGCAAAGAATTATCTGTAACAGATGAGCTTCCATGCTCTTTTCCCTCCTGCTTGATGCAGAAAAGCATGACGACCTTAGATGCCATGAGTTTCCAAGATAGTGGAACCATAATATGGAGAGCCTGTTTGTGAGAGGCATCATCTGATTAGGAACAGCTATTTTGTACTTTAGTAAGAATCAGACTTCCATTGTGTTAGGCAAATGCAACTTTGGAGTTGTATCCAGAACAGCTGCTAATGTTACCCTAATTAATATAATTATGAAATAGGAAGTTATTTGACTTGTATAATCACATACACAGACATACATTATTTTTGTTCCTCTGTAAACAAACCATGATGATGGCAGAGACAGTACTAGCTAAAAATATTTTAAAGTAAAAGCACAGTTGGGGGCTGAGACACTACCCAGAAAGCAATTATCTGTAGGATCTAAGAAGCAGCATCAAATAATGGTTAAGTGGGAGGGATCTGGGGCCAGATTGCCTGGGTTCCAATCCTGGCTCTGCCACTTGTCGTCTCTGTGACCTTGAACAGAGTATCCAATTTTTTTTTACTCCACTTTCCTCATCTCTAAAATGGAAATAATACTATGTTTGTATTTCAAACATAGGGATTGTATAAGATTTAAATGAGGTGATATATATGCAATGCTTCCAGCAGTACCTGGAAAAATAAGCCCTCAATAAATGTTAGCTTATTATAATTACCAAGTAAGAACCATGTGTCAAGCAGGGGCTCAAAATCCAGAGGAGACTAGGGGAGAGACTTCTGCGTGAGATTAAGCCACAAAGCTGCTCAGTCTTGTAGCTAACACCCCTCCTCACTGATGAGCTTCCCAACTGGGCGGATAAAATCTTGTGGCAAGACATCTCAAAATGGGAGATTACCTTAAACTTCTGTGAAGAATATTCCTCCTTCCTGCTCATCTGCCATGGGCATGTCCTGCCTCATGGAGACTCCTTTTCTCTTCATCACCAAGTAGCAGCTTGAACATCTTTCCTCCTTTTTTCTCTCAAACCCCATCTGTCCTCCAAGTCTTCAAGGTGGAGAAGCAAGACAAAATATTTAGGGAGCCACAGTCCTCTGCCTTTGTTTATTGTTGGTTTTATCTCTTGTTAGCCTTGGGTAAAAATGAGCTGCCTTATAGGTACCTTGAGTAGAAATTAAAATTTCATTTAGTCAGGAGTATATTGAATCTTTTTTTTTCTTTTTCTTTTTTTTTTAGTATATTGAATCTTTAAACAAAACACAGAACTGAGAGATCCAGACTTATAATTTGCTAATTAAAAATAGATATAAGGATTTTTAATTCATATTTTTATTGTGGTAAAATATAAATAAAATTCAACACTCTAACCATTTTTAAAGTGTACAATTCAGTGGCATTAAGTACTTTCACAATGTTGTGCAACCACCACCATTATCCATCTCCAGAACTTGTTAATCATTCCCAACACAAACTCTGTGTTAAACAACAACATTAAACAACAACCCCCATTCTCCCTTGCCCCCAGCCCCTGGTAATCTCTATTCTACTTTTGTCTTTATGCACTTGCCTATTCTAGGTACCCCACATAAGTGGAATCATACAATATTTGTCCTATTGTGTATGGCTTATTTTACTTAATATAACCTTTCCAAGATTCATCCTTGTGGTAACATGTATTAGAATGTCATTCCTTTTTATGGTTGAATAATATTCCATTGTGTGTATACACCACATTTTGTTGGTCTGCTCATCTGTTGATGGATACTTGGATTGTTTCCACTTCTTGGCTATTGTGACTAATGCTATGAACACGGGTATACAAGTATCTATTTGAGTCCATGCTTTCAATTCTCTTGGGTACATACCCAAGAGTGGAAAAACTGGCAGTTTGTGTTTTTAAATAGATTTCTACGTATGTCTCATTGACCAGAACTGTGTCACATGGTGCCTCCTTACTGCAAAGGGGATGAGATGGGACTGAGAATATGAGGTTTAAATTTTTTGTTCCCAGCCTCTGTAGTAGAAGAGGGCAAGAAAATGTGGGTTGGAAAAAAAATGGTGAGCGAATCCACTTATAGTATCTGTCACAATATACATCCGAGAAGATGAATTTAAAACTGAGATTCCATACTCCCACAGCAGGCAATACAGATAAGAATTGATTCCCTATGGTGACTATAATGTTATTGGTATTCTATAAATTTAAATTCAGTGCTGTCCTTCTTTCCTGGATCCACTTTTAAATGATTTTCTGACTTAAAGGAACTGTCTCATCTAGTTTCAGTGGGAATTTAGATAAATCTGCTTTTGATAGGTAATTACCCATGGTTTGGTTTATATAAAATAGGCTTTCCAACAGAAGGGGGGCACTCAACTGTAGATAAAGATAATTAAATGATAATTAAAATTGGGTGGTTTAGCAATAACAATATAAATGGAAAAGGAGCAAGATGGCATTTTGAAAAGGAAATCATTTCTATTAGAATGCTCAGGACTAAACACAACTAGTTCTGTTTAAAGATTACTATTCAAAGATTATTGTTCAATTACTCCTATACTTGCTATTTCACTTAACTAAAGACAGTATGGGAATAGGATCCAGCCATTGCATTTGCAGACACCAGACATTCAGAAAGGTGACTCATCCTTATCTTAGATATAATTTAAAAATTTCCCTTACTGAGGAGAACCACCACAGTGACAATCTTATCAATGGTGGATTCAAGAATGGAATAAAGGATGGGAAGAACAAAGCATTAATTAGGTATTTTGTATATGTCTGACATATACATAGCTAAAGAAAGAGAAGGATGACGTTGTTAGGAGTCCCGAATGTTCTTTCAGAGTCCCAACCTAACAGTGGGTTGAACAAGAGACCTTATTTCTGTCTTGTGAAGGTCCAAGGTAGCTTTAGTGTCTCTAGTCCATAGGATCATCCAGGGACCTTGGCTCCTTCTCCTGCTTCTTTGCCATTACAAACCTCAGGAAGGGAGCAGGGAATGGTGAAGGAATGGCACATTCCTTAGCTTTAAGAATGTGACCAGAAATCACCCCATTGTGCCTAGGACTTGGACATATGGCCACACCTCACTGCAACAGAGTCTGAAAATACAATTTTTGTTCTGATGGCCATGCATCCAGCTAAAAGTTAAAGGTACTTTAAAAAGGTAAGAGTGGACTTTGAGATACAATGAATAGTCTATGCTACAATAAAATTATTGTTATTATAGAAAATAGAATAATTAAAGCAAATTTGAAAACTTTGGAGCCAGAGAAGATCTTGGGTTTGGGAATGGGATCCAGAATACCTTTCATTCTCTTGACAAATTAGTAATTCATTCCTCCTTATCGGGGCTTTCAAGTACATAGCCAGGACCAACTATTGCCCAGCTTTTGTCATCCTCCCGAAGACAGGCTCCCAAATAATTATATTATCATAAGAGACACACACAGGACAAGGCTCCCCCTCTGTGTATATTATTGCAGACTAGATTAGTTCTATGCTACTGCCAATTACTTCCTGTGAAGAAGATGGAAGCCATATCTATCTATCTATCTATCTATCTATCTATCTATCTATCTATCTATCATTCTTTTGTTCTTTCGTTCTTTCTTTGTTTATTTAATATTTATTTATTTATTTTGAGAGAGAGAGAGAGAGAGAGAGAGAGCATGCACGCACATGAATGGGAGAGGGGCAGAGAGAGAGGGAGAGAATCCCAAGCAGGTTCCACTCTGTCAGTGCGGAGCCCATCACAGGGCTTGTTCTCACAAACCATGAGATCATGAACTGAGCCAAAATCAAGTCAGATTCTTAACCAACTTGGCCCCCCAGGTGCCCCCATATTCTTCTCCTGTAAACATTATCTGTACCTATTCACCATTTGAATCTACTGCACAGAAAAGTAGCCAACAGAAAAACTAGGATATAACTGTGGTGTGAGAGGTACCATAGGGAAAGGAGTCAGTGGATCAGTTGGAGAGAAATGCTTCTACAGGGCCTCAGGGTGGCCCATGGAGAGACAGATGGACGTAAGGGAGGAAGGGAGCTAAGAGAAGGGAAGAGAAACAATTATGAGCAAAAGGAAATATGTTTTCCTTTCCCTAGAGAAAGTGAGGTAGGTCTGGAGACATATGAATCTCACATATCAGAGGAATTGAGGCAGGTATAACTCTAAGGTGGCAGAGACTACTAGCCTAACTTCAAGATTACTAGCCTAGAAAGGTAGGCAGTGGAGCAATGTTGGGGAATTATAGCAAGAACAGCAGGAATGAGTGTGCCACAGCATGGAGGAAATCTATCTACATATATATGCTTCCTGATTTTTCAGCTTTATGTATTATTTATTGACTTCCTATTGTGGGAGATTAAGAATTAGTCTTTTTACCTTCTTTCTATTCCTACCATCCTTTCAATATATGCCGATGACAGTTTTGGTTAAATCAATGTTCATTGTTATTATGACTAGTACATAGTCCTAACAGAGCCTTTTAATGAACTATGATTGTACTTCCTTTCTTGTACAATTTCTTTGGAGTTACTTCCCCATTTTCTCCTTTCCTTGGTTTTCTCTAGACTTATTACAAGTTATTCCCAAACATACATTAAAGTAGTTAATGTATGTTTCTTTTCTTTTTCTTGGAGACGTTCTTCGCAGAGTCTTCCATCCTCATCCTCCAGTCTAAACTTTTTGCTCTCTAGGCCTGCTGCGTGGATGTCATCCTGGACTGTCTCTTTGCTATTCTCCTGGGCATTCTCTTTACACTTCCTATGTGTGGTCTCCTGACTCTTTGATTCCTCTCTCTTGGTTTACCTTCTTGTTTTGATGTCATACATTCTCCAATTCTAAGAATGCAAATAAGACTTTGCACTTTGGAGATAACCTTTATTTCACTCTCATGTTTGCTGTGGTTCTCCCAGTCCGGAGTCCCTATGGCTCATCGTTGCTGGGCTTCTAGTCTTTTGATTGGGTGGTAGACGAGCAGTCATCAGCTTGCATGGGGGTGGAGGGTGGTGTAGGAGATAATTCTTCTCATGGAGGCTTTCACTAATTCCTACTTTCAGTCCCCTCTAGCACTCCTACTTTCATAAGTGCCTGGTACCTTCAATTCCTGAAACTTCCTAAGTTGTTGTTGTTATTGTAGTTGTTGTTGTGAATTAGACCATTTCTTGTACTTCCAGACTATAGGTACCTAGCTTTCAAATTTCTTCAGGCTGCTAGGTCAGTTACCACTCATCTGTCTGCCCTCCAGATTTCAAAATGTTATTAACATCTCTCATATGCTCTTATCACCTCTCTTATTCTCTGTTACATAAGTTTATGCATTTAAGCCCTTTATTCCCAAGAGGGAATCCAAGAGGGAACAGAAGTAAATGCATTCAGCCTAGAAGTCTCCATTCTCTCAACCTACTCCAATCAGACTTTTATCCCCATCACGTTGCTGAAATTGTTTTTATCCAGGTCATAAACTTGCCTAATCCAGTGGTCAGTTCTCAATCTTTATCTCACTTGAATTCTCAATAGGATTTGATGCAATTAATTGCCTCTTTTTGCCGTACACCCCCCTGTTTTTCCTGCTACCTCTCAGTCTCCTTTTCTGGCTTCTCCTCTTTCTCACCTCAAAATGTTGCTGTGTCCCAGGGCTCAGTCCTCTACCCCTTCTCTCCTCTTGTCTATTTATATTCTCTTGGGTGACATGCAGTCCTGTGGGTTTAAATACCATCTATGCGCCAACATCTTCCAAATATATATCCTAAGCTCCAATCTCTGCAACACCCTGGAGCTCCATACTTGCGTAAGTCCATCTATCTGACATTTCCAATTGGAAGTCCAATTGGCATCTCAAATTGGACTTCTTCAACATAGAACTTGATTTTATCCCTCAAACTTACTCCTACCTTCATCTTCTCCATGTCAATATATTTACCTAGATTTTGCTCAGGTTGAACATCTAGGAATCATCATCGATTATTCTATTTCCCTTACACCCACATCAATCTAACTGCAAGTTTTTTTAATGTTCACTTATATTTATTTTGAGAGCATGCAAGCGAGTGAGTGCTGAGTGGGGAAGTGGCAGAGAGAGAGAGAGTACAGAGCCCAGTGAAGAGCCCAATGTGGGGCTTGATCTCATGACCCGAGCCAAAATCAAGAGTCAGACGCTGAGCCATCCAGAAACCCCAATCTAACCACAAGTTATATCAATTCTATATTCAAAATATATCTTGGTCAAACACCCTGTCATCACTTTCATTTGCTGGTCCAAGTCACCCCCATCTCTCATTTGGACCTTTACAATAGCCATCTATCTTCCCGGTCTTTCTGTTGTCATTCTGGCCTTTCTCCCACATCTACGGTCTATTTTCTGCATAGCAGTGTGAATGCTCTCCATAAAGAGCAAGTCAGCGATGTCATTCTCTATTCACAGCCATCCAGTGGTGTCCATCACACCTTGAATGAAGCCCCCTCTTTACCAGGGCCTAGAAGGCCAACATGAACTGGCTTCCACCTCCCTCTTGACCTCACTCTCTTTGGTCTGGTCACACCAGCCATCTCTGGTAGTTCAGTACCCGGTCAGTTTCATCCCCCTTAGAGAGCCACCTGCTTCCCAGGGTCCCTGTGTCCCAGAAACAACTCTTCTCAGTGATGACCACTGGTGGGCTTCCCATGGGGGAGGGAGTGGCTGAAACACCTGGTGCAGAATATCCTACCAGAAAGGAGAGAGAGTGCCTAGAAAATCAAGGTGGCATTTCTTATATCCTGAGCGTATGGAGCAGGATACACGTATGTGTATGTGCTGATTCATGGAGCACAGTGATAAAGGCACATGTCCTTCCTAAATTTTTAAAATAATCAACATTGTACAATGTTGGTTGACAATAAGGAGACAAGACAGAGGCAGGGTGACCTGCTTATATTGTAGACCTAGGGAGTGTCGAGGGACATCCTGGAGGGAGGAATGTGTGTAGGATGGGAAGGATAAGCCAGTCAAGAAATGTCCCATAAAACTGGCTTTTAAAAAAGTTTGCAAAAAACAGATCTTAGTGACTTCATCTTCTGGCTCTAGCAATTCTCTTTTTGGTTTCACACTGGGGTTGAGATTGAGTAGTGATTGATTCTAGTCAACCCTAGTCAGTACTGAATGACTTGGACGCTGGTTGAGTTCAAACAGTGAGACCAGCTGCAGGAAGGAGAAATTTCTGCCAAGCTCAGGTGTTGAGATCATTGTCTGTGCCTGAGGAATAGCCAGGATTTTTTTTTGTACACACATTATATCCCAGGCATTGTTATAGAAACTATAACAGGGGTTAAGAAGACCAAGTTGTGGCTCACATGGAACTTACACTCAGGTAGAGGCGGCCAAGTAAACAAATAAATAGATGAGTAAATCTGTTATCAGATGAGATAATAAATACAGTCATTTAATAGGTCAGTGATGGTCTAAGTGTGATCCACAGACATCTGGGGGTTTCTGAGACACAGAGGGTCTGGGAGGTCAAAACTATTTTCATGAAAATATTAAGATCTTATTCACCATTGTCGCCCTCAGTCTCTCATGAGTGCACAGAGGCATTTTCCAGAGGTTACATGACATGTGATATCTTTCTGGTATGTACTGGAATGTATATAATATGGTAAAAACTGATACATATAACCACACATAAACAAAGGCTCTTTGGGGTCCTCAATAGTCTTTAAGAGTGTAAAGGGGTCCTGAGATTAAATAGTTTGAGAACCACTTTGATAGAGTCTGGGGGTGGTGGGAGAATTTATATATTAGGGGATCTATAAAAAGAAAAAATCAGTGCTATCAATTGGGTGTGCCTGTGGGTACCAGGGTGGGAGCTGGCCTGCCTCCTGGGCAGTGGTTATGACTTTCACTTCAGGGAGGCACAAGCCCTGAGCTTGCAAAGAACCCAGAGACAGGGGATTCAGTCCCAGAACATTTCCCAAGCCTCTAAAGGGGCATTGTGGGCCAGTGCCACCATATGACAAAAGGTTTCTTCCTGTTCTCTGAAGCCCAGGAAGACTCTTCTGGGGCTTTCATATCTTACTCCCAGTCTTACAAATGTAAGACTCACATTAGGAGCCTGGGAAGTTACAGTTGGGACCACTTATGAGAGCAGCTACTAGAAGCAGAGAATCCCAAGGCCTCCGTGTCCAGCCCCATTCTCCACATGCCATTGTCGAGGGCACTGAATTGTTATGACTTAGTTTATCCTTGGAGAATCTCTGGAGGCACAGGGCAAGGAGCCCAGGAACTGGATCGCTCCCTAGGAGAGCTGCTGAGGCTCTGTGTGACATGATGACGTCTGCCATGCCACTCTGCAAATTGTTCCCCCGCTGGAGCTGCCTCAGCTCGACAGTCTGTCAGCCGCGTTTCCTGGGAACCCGCTAGCAATGTGAATTGGTAGGAGATCCAGGCATTGAAGCAGCAGTTCCCAAGAGTTGAGGACCAAGTTATCTATCTATCAAATCCTGTCTCTCTGCTGACATGTGGAAAAACTAGGTGACACCCACACACCTGAGGCTTTGGCAGCAGCCCAATTAAAGGTTGCAGTTTTTCTTTAGTTACTTTCTGACCTTGGAGTTTGAGAGTATGGGTACTGGGATTTGCTTCTGATCAAACCAGGTGCTTAGACCTGAATGTTCCAAGGTCTAAGCACTTGGAAATTAATGCAGGTGAATGTGCATGCGTGTGTGGTGCCGTTTTGTTGGGTCACTCTCAGTACGACCTAAGATTGATTCCTGGACAATGACTGATCGCTGAGCACTCACTTATTTCCACAGGCAGAAGCAACCTGTCCAGAAAAAAAGCCCTGAACACGCCACTGGATAAAGGTTTAAATGGGCTTTCCGCCAGTGAATGGCATTTGATAGTTGCGTGGGTGCAGCCCATGGCAGGAATCCACACAGCTCACAGGAGATCTGTGGGGCCCTGGGGTGTTGCAATGTCACTCTGTCTGGGTAAGTGACAGCCAGGATGTGGGATTTGGTGATTATTTTTGGTTTGGTTTGTTTCTAGCTCAGAAGAAAGACTATATATAACACTGAGAGAGGCATAACTTCTGGATTGTCAAGGTTGGTGCTAATAGTGAATGATATACTAATACACGTTACATGGAACCACAAGCTTACGAGAGCAATGTTCATGCACCAGATGAAAGGGTAAATCTTCTGTTGTGCATTGGGAAAAGAAAGCTGGCAATGTAAATGCAGTCTTAATATTTTTTTTTCCCAGCATTGCATGTGTAATTAGGCATTCAGTGACTTCCTCATCTAAGGAAATTTGACTTTAATGGGAGCTACGTTGGTAACCATGGAAGGAGTCTTTTGAAAATGTGGGAGTGAGGATAGGAAGGTATTAAATGTTAAAATAGATGATTTTCTTGGCCTTGGAACAAACAAAACACAACAAACAAACCACCTCCTCCACCACCAATCCGCAAACTATGTAGATAGATGCTAGGTTCGTATTCCAAGCCTTGAAGATTAAACTAGGAATGGAATGGCCAGATAATTTTCACCTCCTAATGTGTATGTCACATTTTGATCATATAAGGTCTCCTCCAAAAGGGCTTTAGGTTAAGAAATGCAACTTCATTGGTGTCTGGAAATTGCAAGGTTTATGATGCAGTCTCATGATGTCTTGGGAACTTAAGGCATAACATTGGGTAAATCCAAAATTCACCATTAGGAAGAGCAAGTTTCTAAAACATAGTTTAACCAAAGTTGATACCATAAAGGCACTCCCCATCCACTACACCCCTCCCCCAAACTTTCAGAGGATCCTTGGGGACAGCTGGGAGCAGTTAACAGTCTGACCAGGATGAGCGCCAGATCTAATAACACAAAACTTGTTTGCTGGCTTCCATGGAGGAAAGGGTTAAGAAATAAAGGCAGAAACTCGGGGCACCTGGGTGGCTCAGTCGGTTAAGGGTTAAGCATCCGACTTCGACTTCCCGGCTCAGGTCATGATCTCACAGTTTGTGGGTTCTTGAGTTTGAGCCCTGAGTCGGGCTCTGTGCTGACCGCTCAGAGCCTGGAGTCTGCTTCAGATTCTATGTCTCCCTCTCTCTCTGCCCCTCCCCTGCTCATGCTCATCTCTCTCTCTCTCAAAAATAAACATTAAACAAAATTTTTTTTAAAGAAAGGCAGAAAATAAGTTTAAAGATTGTAGGCTGCAGACAGTCCTCAAAGACAACAGCTTATTTCCAAAGCCCCAGATGCCCCTGTGTAGCTCACCCCGGGGGGGGGGGGGTGGGTGGGGGGTGGGGGTGGGGTGGGGTGGGGAACGATGGTGACATTCCAGAGGGTACAATCTCAGCAGCACCGAGTCACCCCCACCATATCGTCATCTTAAATGGCCAGGATCCCTGCATGATCTCAATACATGGTGCTTAACAGTTTATTTATTAGGGAAAGGAATTCTTTCTAACTCAGAGTAACTAAAAAAAATGTTTTGGAAGAAAATATACTTACTGTTCCTCTTCTGGCCTTTTACAGGAAATATTTTGAGCTGTCAAAAGGGGGCATCCTTGCTTTTCCAGACAAAAGAAGTAACAATTTGAGTTTGCTTTTTAGAGAAGCCTGGGTGGGAGTGATTCTAAATAGAACAGGTGTGCTATTAAGGATACACCTGGGGGCACGGAGCCTGCGCATCTACAAACTCACTCCTCAAAGCATGGCCACTGGCCCGCAGGATCAGTTTCACGGGGGAGCCTGTTACAAGTGTGGATTCTCGGGCCCCAGCTCAGACTTACTGGATCAGAATTTGTATTTAATAAGGTCCCAGGTGGTCAGTGAGCACCTTCAAGTTTGAGAAGCTCTGCTCAATAGCCCTATTTCTCAAACTTCTAGGGGAACAGGAGTCACTTGGGGTTCTTGTGAAAAACAGATTCCTGGGCTTCCAACTCTAATCTCCTGGCCCAGGATTTCCAGCAGAGAAGCCTGGTAATCTGTAATTTGAAAATGTTCCAGGTGATACTGGTCATGAGTGAAGTGTGGAGACCACTACACCATACTTCTGTATTTTTGAAAGAAATACATAGTGATCTTAAAAAGAAACTGCTTTCTCCAGAATACATTTGCCTTTTGAAAAGTGCAGGGTCTTTTTTCCTTCCTACTCCTACTCTTGAAAACAGGAATGCTAAGGACGGGCAAGTGGGTAGCACAGAAGGGCCAGAACGGCTGCCTGCTACTGCTAACGAGAGAGGCCAGAGGGAGGGGCTGCGGGTGCCCCGTGAGGCTGCAGGAACGGGATTTGTCAGCAGGGGGCAGCAAAGCACGGCTGTTGCAGGGCCCTGCGGCTCAAGCGGTGGAGCCCACCAGATGGAGAAGTGGAACTGACCTTATGCTACTTGCTCCTGGGACTTTCTGGAGCTGTTGGTGGGCACGAAGGTCCGGCTGGACCGACACCATGCTGGTTAAGTCAAAGGGGTCGCAGTAGACTCCAGCCGGATCTGAATGGGAGCCAGCTAGTCTGAGTCAGTGCCATCGAATAGAAATAGAATGTGAGTCACTCAGATTATTTTAACTTTTCTAGAAGCTGCGTTTAAAAAAAAAAAAGAAAAAGAAACAGGTGACATTAACTTTAATAATATATTTTATTTAACCCAGCATACCCCAATATGATCGTTTCAACACATAATCGATGTAAAAATTACTGAGATAGTTTACATTCTTTTCCTGTACTCTTTGAAATCCAGTGTGCATTTTACACATGCAGCACATTTCAGTTTGAATCAGCCACATTTCAAGTGCTCAGCGACCACGTGTGGCAGTGGCTACAGTATTGGACATGGGGGGTGGGGAGGAAGGGGACAGGAGTAGGGGGCACTGAGTAGTTGAAGAGCTAAGGGAAAAGGATAAGGCTCGGACTGAGGGGAAAGTTAAGACCCAAACCAGAGAAGAATTAAAATCAGGCCTAGGGGCAGATTCTGGTGTTTTCACACATGAACAACTATTCACCGAGGGGCAACATTTCAGTTTGTTACTGAGCACTTACTGTATACCAGAAGCGGGGCTGGAGGCTGGAGCCACATAGGTCTGACGCCGAGGACCCAGGGCAGACTCGTGGGGAGATAGCCCATTAGAATCTTTCAGAGCCATGTGGCGTGGCTGCAGATGTCTGAGCCCACACTGGGTGGACCCTGAGACAAATCATTTTGACCCGCCCTAGAGGAGAGGCTCTGAATGACAACGAAGCCAGAGTTGGATTTTTGTTATTTTTTTTTCCTTCTCATAATCATTTCCAGGTTTACTCAGAAATTGTTTGAAACACAGATTTGTTTTGTCTTGAGAAAGAAAATCTGGCTGAGGTGAAAATCCCTGAGCTGCTCTAAGGCTCCTGGAAAGGAAGGCAAGGGCATCGTCCTGGAAAGGAAAGCAAGGGCATCGTCAGCTAACTGCCCCGCGGAATCCATCTGGGGCATCCCTTTGACCTTTTCCCCGAGGTTGGACCCACCACATTCAAGGTCTCTTGTTCCCCCAGCATTGCTGTTCTAGGTTAATGCTATTTTGGGAGTGCGGTTCTTCATTTCAGCGTGAATTTCCTCATCTTTCCACACAAATTGAGTGAAATCCTTAGTGCATTTTTTTTCTTAGATGGATGGAAGCTAAAAGAGAATGGAAGGCCTCCAGCTGTTTGAGGCTCTGTCCTCAACGACAATCAAAATTCTCCATCTTTTCTTGTTCTTGGCACTTTCTGATTGAAATAAGATTCCAGCATTTATCTGCACCTGCAATTTTGACAAGAAAGGAAAATTTAAAAGACAAGTGAAAGAATTCTCTGAGGGAAGTCAATGAGTCGACAGTAGTCAGACGCCTGCGAATCTCTTTTTGCATTCCTCCGTCAATTAAGCTACAGTCACATATTGGAGAGCAGAACTTAAGTCTGTGAGTAGAAATGCAAAAATGTGCGTTGATCAGTAGCAGGAACCTTCCTTTGGAGCGAATATTACT
Organism: Neofelis nebulosa; assembly: GCF_028018385.1. Lineage (NCBI taxonomy): Eukaryota > Metazoa > Chordata > Mammalia > Carnivora > Felidae > Neofelis > Neofelis nebulosa. Next base: position 62,010,557 of record NC_080790.1, read on the forward strand.
TGGAGAGTAGCTGATGATCCATTTGGCATTGAAATGGAGAGGATTTTGAGTCAAAGAGGCCACTTTAAATTATAGATTTGAGTTTAGTGGAAGGTCAAACTTACCTTGCATGAATAAAATCTTCAGAGATTTTGGAATATACTCAGAAAATGCAGGCTATCCTGAGCACATAAGCATTTCCTTCAGGGGATAAAAGCAGTTTAATATTATTGCCCTCTGCATAATTATTGATCATATTAGCATAGGAGATACTGAAAAGGAAGGCAGGATAATAATCTGACGGCCACTTTGGTTCTCAGCAGCAGCCACTGTAAGTTTAGACAGGAAGTTGCCTGGAGATCTGGGAAGATTGTTCAGGGAATTTAGGAGTGGCCAGTAATTTCTCTTTGGCTCAACAGATGGCAAAAATGACCTGCCGAGAGGTGAAAAATTGTTTCGCTAATCCCATATGACATAAATCATCGCCCATCTCCAGGAATTTGGGAACTATCTGTGGGATCCTAATGTTGATTTGGTATCTGGATGTGTATGTTACCTGACTCAAAGCTTCCTGGCAGCCAAGATGAAGAGGGAAATGTAGAGTTACAAGCTCGTCATTTGGGTCAGGGAGAAATGTGCTCAGCTCTCAAAGGGAACTGGGACATTCATAAGGAAGCATTCTAAACACTAATACTATTTGGTTCATGGCTGAAATATTATTTCCAAAAGGTACTGGTTCACCTCGAAGATTAATGATTAGGATTTAGGAAAGTGTAAATGCACTTCAAAGGTTTGTGAACCTGTTAATATGAATTAACTTCTTTCCCAACTCCTCCTCCCCCAATGCTAATCTAAAGCCTATGTTTTTTCCCCTGGCTTGCTGAGTTAATTGGATTACAGAGATAATCCCCCTCCCATAAAAAGTAATCTCTGCAGGTTTTGGAATCTACATTCTGCTACATTTTGTAGGATTATCTCTCCAAGGCAACAGATTAGAAGCGCTGGTTGGTGCAAATAAACTGAAGTTGGTGCTGTAATCTCTTCCAGTGAAGATGAGGCCCAGGGAGGCTTCCAGGTTATAGTGAATGAAAGAATGCTGGATTAGCAGTCTGAACACCCGAGTCCTGATCTGAGTCTTGTCAGTTAGTAGCGTAATGTATGGCAAGTCACTTTATTTCTCGGAGACGTGGTTTTCTGTGAAGAATGAGGAGACGGTACTGGATCAACATTTCTCAGAATGGGGTCTAAGGAAAGCTGGTGCTTTGAAATGTTACTAGGTATTCCATAAATGAAGAATTGGAGATCAAGTGCATTTGGGAACTCTGTATACCACCCTCTCCCTCTAGAGCATCACATGTCCATTAGCACATGACATGATTCTTGAGAGTCCTGCCATAAAGAAATGCTTTTATGTGTGTATCATATATTTTACATGGTATATATACATGTATTTTTTTCTAAAAATGTGCTTTTTATTTTTTCCTCTTTAAAACATTTTAATTCCAGGGTCATTAACATACAGTGTTATATTAGTTTCAGGTGTACAATATAGTGATTCAGCAGTTCTGTATATCACTCAGTGCTCATCCAGATAAGTGTATTCTTCTATCTATGTGTATTTTTAAATGCAGGAGTTTTCAACTTACTTTGGCAATAATCCTTTTTTTTTTCTGAAGAAAACTTATTAACTCCTGGAATATGGTTAGCAAATGTTGAACTAGATTAGAATTCTCAAACTGTTTTTCTTAAGACTCTTAAAAATTTTGAAGACTCCAGGGGCGCCTGGTGGCTTAGTTGGTTAAGCGTCTGACTTCAGCTCAGGTCATGATCTCACACTTTGTGAGTTTGGGCCCCACATCAGGCTCTGTGCTGACAACTCAGAGCCTGGAGCCTGCTTCAGATTCTGTGTCCCTGTCTCTCTCTGCCCCTCCCCTGCTTACACTCTGTCTCTCTCTCTCAAAAATAAACATTAAAAAAAACTTTTGTTTTGAAGACCCCAAGGAGCTTTTATTTATCTGAGTTATTCCATTGTTATTTATCACATTAAACATAAAAGGATACATTTAAAATATTTACATATTAGTTTGGTAAAAATACAGTAATAAGCACATTGCATGTTAATATAAGTAACATTGTTTTAAAAAGTGCCTATATTTTCAAAACCCCCAAGTATTGAGAAGTGTAGCATTGCTTTAATGTCTGGTTTAGTAGAAGATATCCAGATTCTTAAATGTGTTTCTGCATTCAGTCTATCATGATATATTGTTTTGCTAAAGTATCTAAAGAAAATCCAGCTTTATAGAGATATGTAATTGTAAAAGAGAGGATAATTTTTTTTTAATGTTTATTTATTTTTGAGAGAGAGACAGACAGTATGAGTGGGGAAGAGGCAGAGAGAAAGGGAGACATAGAACATGAAGCAGGCTCCAAACTCTGAGCTGTCAGCACAGAGCCTAACGCGGGGCCCGAACCCACAAACTGCGAAATCATGACCTGAGCCGAAGTCAGACGTTCATCTGACTGAGCCACCTGGGCGCCCTGAGAGGATAATTTTTTTTAACGTTTATTTTCATTTTTGAGAGAGAGAGAGACAGAGTGAGAGCACGGGAGGAGCAGAGAGAGAGGGAGATACAGAATCCAATGCACGCTCCAGGCTCTGAGTTGTCAGCACAGAGCCTGACTCGGGGCTTGAACTCGTGAACCACAAGATCATGCCCTGCACTGAAGTCGGACGCTTAATGGCCTGAGCCACCCAGGTGGCCTGGATAATTTTTTTTTCTTAATTTATTTTGAGAGAGAGAGTGCACACACTCTCCTCTATATGTGGAATATAAAAAGATATTGACGAACTTTTCAGGCTCTGTTTCACTAAAATCCATCAGTCCATCTTATACTTTGAATGGATTGTTTACTCATGCATGATTTTATAACATCATGCATTTGTCGTTTGGAAAATATTGGTTTACAGAGTTAGGCAGATCTTCCAAATGTTGACACATCCCATTATACAATATCAAATATACAACACAAAATATAGCATATAAAAAATCACGTTCATTAACATCACGATGAATCTATCAGAAAAGTCTTTAAATATTGGGAAGCCATCCAGCTCACGGCAGTGGGTATAGGTTTTCCAAATTCCAAACTTTTATTTGAAAGCTCAAATTTTTTCATTGGCAACAAATGCTGTCAATGGTTTTCCTTGATTTAATGGGCTCATTTAGTTATTTTTGAGAAGTCAGCCTCATATCCATGTCTGAAGCATCATGATTTGTCAGTTATTCTTTCAAATAAACATGATGTTGCATGATAAAATTGGCTGGTTCACTTTACCACTCTGCAGTCACACAAGGGTTGTTGCTCAGGATCATTGTGTAGGAATGCAGCAGATTCCTTTATGTGTTTCCTATTTCATCCCATAGCCTCTTAATTCAAGTGTTGAGATTTAATGAACTTAATAATTTTCACTGCTTCATCAAGGGTGTTCTTAATTAACACTGGCTTTGATTTTTAACTTCTACCAAGTAGCAGTGAAGAATACAATGACCACTAGTACATTCGATTCATGCTAAGGCAACAGCAGTTTTATCCACTGTATTTTTATATCATTGGTGCCAATGTTATCACAGTGAAAAAGACAAATCATGTCTTACTATTATTATGAAATAATCTTTGACTTCTTAGATGCCCCTGTAAAAGTCTTGGGTCTGTGGACTTCACTTTGAGGACCAATGGACTAGATCACCTTGAAAATTCTGCTCAGCTTTAAGAATCTAAGACGAAGACAAATATAGATTCATTTACATGTCCCACCTGGTCCCTCGCTGTGTGCATTTTTATGCATTTGTTTCAAACTTGGGGTTTAGTTTGTGACCTGGAACACAGTAAAACAAAGCCCAGTATTAAGGGCATGGACTCTGCAGCTATATTGTTTTGGTTTGAATCTTGGGCCCACTACTTCCTAGCTGCGTGACCTTGGGCAAGTTACTTAACCTCTCAATGCCTTGATTTTCTTATTTCTAAAACGGGCCTAATAAAAATCTACTTCATGGGTTGTTGTGAGGATTAAATGAGCTAATTCCACATAAGTGGATCATAACAGTGCCTGACACATAGCCAGCCCTCAACAAATGTTCCCTATTATTATGATTACTGATCCATGGGTTGCCCTATATCCCTGGATGCAGAAGAGACCGGGCGCCACTTCCCTGAGGCTTGCCGAGGCCCCAGGAGTGCTGGCGGTCACTTGTTTCGGCAGCGTCTCTGGATGGTCACCATCATCCTACCTTTCTGTATCTGAGTCAGGATGAAGGTGGGAGGTTCTGTCCTTACACCGAGAAGAATCTTAACAAGATGATAACCTATTCTGTGTCATAAAAATGCCTCTTTAACATGAGTTGGCAGAACAGTCATCTCAGTTTACAAGGAACCCCTTCCAGCCTCTTCCAGTACAGAAGAGGTTGTTAAAACAAAGCCTAGAGCCTCTAGCATCTTGTGGTTTGATTCCTGGTTAGGGCTAGGATTTCTGTGGTGAACATTGGTTATTGAGTACCTAATTATGGGCTTCTTTGTGCCTGCTAAAGAAAAGTCTTTAGGTTTTTTTCTATATTAAGAAATATTTGCAGAAATATTTCCCACGCTCCACTTCTAATGGTCCCAAGTCTGCTGAATATGGCGATCACCTCTTCTAGTTTTGTGTTCTTCCTATCAATTCTTCTCTTTTCTGCCCACAAAACTTTAACTACCTACAGGTGACCTTGGGTGACCTTGAGACATCCTTTAGCAAGTTCATTGGTGATTGTAAGATACACCATTGATTTTTTTTTTTTTTAATTTTTTTTTCAACGTTTTTTATTTATTTTTGGGACAGACAGAGACAGAGCATGAACGGGGGAGGGGCAGAGAGAGAGGGAGACACAGAATCGGAAACAGGCTCCAGGCTCTGAGCCATCAGCCCAGAGCCTGACGCGGGGCTCGAACTCACGGACCGCGAGATCGTGACCTGGCTGAAGTCGGACGCTTAACCGACTGCACCACCCAGGCGCCCCGATACACCATTGATTTAATTCTAGCTTTTAGGTCTTGAGGGAAAAGACATACACACACACACACACACACACACACACATATATATATATTTTTTTTTTTTTTTTACAAAATTATTTCAATGCCAGAAGTATTAAAGGAAAAAAAATCTTGAGTTCTAGAACCAAGGATATACAGTGCAAGGGGAAGGAGACTGAATGCCCTAATATTTTAGACAGTATCGTTAACACATGTAGAAAAGAATGTATATCTGATAAATGCATTGTATCCAGAACATATAAAGAACTCTTAAAACTCAATAGGAAAAGGGCAAATAGCCCACTTAAAAAATGATCTAAATAGGGGCGCCTGAGTGACTCAGTCAGTTGAGCACCCGACCCTTGGTTTCAGCTCAGGTCATGAAATCATGGTTCTTGAGATTGAGCCCTGTGTCAGGCTCTGTGCGGACAGCGCAGAACCTGCTTGGGATTTCTCTCTCCCTCTCTCTCTGCCTCTCTTTGCCTCTCTCTCTCTCAAAAAATAAACAAACATTTAAAAATTAACAAATGATCTAAACAGACATTTTCCCAAAGAAGATATACAAGTGGCCAATAAATGCATAAAATGTCATTCAACATCAGAGAAATGCAAATCAAAATCATGAGATACGACTTCATATTTCATACTTAGCAGGATGGCTATCATCAGAAAGTTAGACAATAACAAGTGCTGGTGAGGATATGGAGAAATCAGAACTCTCACATGCAGCTGGTGGAAATATAAAATAGTGCAGCTACTTTAGAAAACAGGCTGGTAGCTCCTCAAGAAGTTAAACATAAAGTTACCATTTGACCCAGTTCTGCTTCTATCCCGTCAAGCAATCTGCACATTATTAAGTCAGCATGACACAGGGAAAGGGTAGAAATTGGGTTGGCGGCCTGGAACTTTCTGGAAAGAGATAATCTGTGTACAAAGAATAAGCTGGTAGTCTGACTTATATTTCAGTCTCCTGTGAGTTTAGTTAGCTGCAGTTTCCCATGGAAAGTCTGATCATCTCTAGGTTTGTTGATCAAGTCCATTTTCAAATACTGCACAGTTGAGAGTCTGATCCTGGGCAGTGATATATTCATGAAGACCATCCAAGTCACGAGGTCTCTTGAAGGCCCAGCAACTGACTTTCCCTGGACAATACCTATGACCTTTCTGCTCACACATCTTTCTAACTATAACCAATGTGGCATCATGATACATGTGCTGACATTGGTCTTCAGTAGCCCGAGCAAGAATTCTGCCCGTTCTGTGGACCAACCAGGCAGTTTTTAAGCAAGACCCTTAATTGCTATTGACTGACCTGACACTGTGAGTGTGGACCTGTTGTCATTTGTTTGGCTGCTTGGACTTGAACAAGTGAAAAATGCACTCAGAAATGGAGTAGTGTTTGACTCTGCTGGGAGGCCCAATGGCCTAGAACTTGTTACTGAGGCAGTTTTGTGCATATCTCTTCTCTCTGCCCTGCCTTCTTGGCTGGTGAGGGTGGGAAGCAGTAGGCTCAAGAAGGCACAAGCCCAAGCCAGCAATGAAGAGGGAGATGAATGGACTGTCCAGGAAGTGGGTTGACTTGCACTAGCAAGGACAATTTGCACTAGCAAATTGCACTAGCAAAGGCACATTTTGAGGTTGTACCATGTCTTGGGGATTTCCTTTATTTGACAAATACTGACTTAGTTCCAACACCAGAGAGCACACAAGACCATCCACCTCCATCAAGGAGTTTATATTCTGAAATACAGGTAAGGTGACTATATTAACTAATCTGCTAATGGGGACATCTAATTGCTAGCATTAAGTCAGGGTGCTACCAGAAGGTTCAGAAGGTACAGGTCTGGGGAGGGTAGGAAGAATACAGATAATGATAAACTTTGTGTGCCTCAACACTGAGGATGAGCACCCAGGGCAGGCTTGAGCAACAGAATCTGGGGGTGAGATTTACATGCTGACTTGTATATGCAATCAAATACATATACATGTTGTGTATGGACTATACTTTTCTGTGTCCTTCTCCAACACCCCCAAAGACTCCATGTTTTTGGGGGGGGCCGTAGTAATCACTGATTTGCTGGAGGGCATAATGGGTGAGAAGAAGACAAAGGTTGACTTTTAAGGAAAGACAGGACTGGAAGCGGTGACTTTGGGCCTGTCAGAGGCTAAGAGAAAAGAGCTAGAGGGAAAGCAAATTAGCAGAACGTTTGGGGACAGAAGGTAAGAGGAAGAGGTGAAGCCCAGGGAGAGGAGAAGCTGGTCAGAGGCCAGGCGACAAGGGGAGAGTGGACCTTGCAGGGGCTCTTCGCCAGCAGGAGGCCCTGGTGCGTGACGGATGGGGTCTGTACAGCATTCTTCTGTTTGCATTTCACCAGACTCTGTTGTTGTTTACACTTTAAAATATTATGAGGTGCAGCAGAGAGAGAGGAATGGTATGAAATACAGCAGAAGTTTGACAGTAACAAATATAACTAGGTGGCAAAATGAAAACAAGGAGATAAGAATAGATTAGAATATTAAGAAAAACAAGGTATTTCTTTTTTAAAAAGAGGAAGGGAAACTAAACTCGAAAGGAATTTAAAGAAGATGAATTTTACTAAAGCGCTGGGAATTGGAAGCTGGCATAAGAAAATAATTACTGTTCACAGGGGGCAGATCTAGGTTTGGGGGGCCAGCAGCTTAAACAGTTTTACGAGGGGGTTTTTACAAGAGAAAGATGACAAAATTATGAACACAACATTTGAAAAGAGGCCTTGGAAGGGGCCTGGAGCTTAAACTTCAGGAGCTTCATGTGAATCCTCCCGTGATGTGGCTGGGACCTGCTGATCTCCCCAGCAACAATCACCTTTCCTCTGTGACACCCATCCCATATGGCCTCCAGCGCCATGTGTTCCCCTTCTTTCGCTCGCAGCCATTGTCTCCTGGGCACAGGTGAAGCTCCCTAGCAGGCACGCCGGTCTTTCCATGGGCCAGCCTGGTCCCCCCACTCCCACCTTCCAATTTGCACATTACAAGTCACCACCCTCACATTACTTGTCACTCCCCCAAGGGTCCACCAATATCAAATTCTCATCTTATTCCCTCTGCCTGGAAGGTCTCCCCATTCACACTCTCTACCTTTAAAAAACCCCCATCCCCTCATCCTGGGCTGGGTTATTTGCCTAGCCTTATGCTCTCCTAGCACTTGACATGCTTTTATCATAGCACTTTCCACGTGGCATCACATCAACCTATTATTGTCCGCTGCCTGTCCCAGGCCATACGCTCCAGAGGGTAGTCAGGAACATGGACACTGGAACTGGCTTTTCTGCTTTAAATTCTGGTTGTGCAACCCTGAGCAAGTAGCTCAGCCTCTCTGATACTTCCTCCCTTATAAACGGGGAATAATGACTGCTTATCTCAGAGGTGTGCCGTCATTAAAGGAGATAATGCATGTAAAGTGCTTAACTGGTACATGGAAGGTAGTTGGTGGCCCTGAGCTCTGCAGTTTAGAGAGTGGAGACTACTGAACCATTCCTGGCTCCCCTGTGCCTAGCATCATGCCTGATGTTTAGGAGACGTCACTGAATTAGCCAAAATGTATACTTTGGATTAACCAGCAGATGACCAATTTAAATAACTGAGACATGAACATTGCAAAATGCTTTCTCCTCCCCCCCCCAAATAAAAATAGCTACTTTTTTGATGGTAAAGACATGCAAAAATGCAAAAATACAAAAGTAAAGTAAAACTACCATATACGTGACCATAGTGTGGCCATATAATTTGTCATATAAATAGGAACACTATTTATATGGTAAATTGAATGGGAGTGAACAGATAGGCTCTTTTAATTAGACTGTTCCAGGCACACCAGAGTTTATGGACACCCTACCTATAAGCTCCACTCCCCAATGATAGCCATGGTCAGCATATCACATAGTCTTCTAGATTTTTTTCCTATATACTTATGCTGTAAATACTAGTTTTTAGCCTGATTTTCTTCTATTTAACAGTATGTCATGAAAATGTTTCATGTCAATATATATAGATCTTTACCATTATTTTTCCATTCTATTCTATTCCATTCAGATGTGCCATAATTTATTTCACTCATCCTGCACATCAGTTATTTCTGATTTTTTAGAATTATAAAATACTTATAAAGAAATTTCCAGTTGCTTGTTACCACTCTGTGGATTGGAATTTTGCAAGAACAATATCCAAGTGGCCCATTATTTTCTCTAAGCTGCTTTTCCCTCCATGGTGGCTGTGTCTGTTACCTCCAGGGACTTAGTTACCATGTTTGGACTGGTATATGCAGACAGAAGTTACTGTATCCGCCCCCTCAATTAAGTGGGATTTTAAAATATAACCTTTCTAGGGGCGCCTGGGTGGCTCAGTTGGTTAAGCATCTGACTCTTGATTTTGGCTCAGGTCATGATCTCATGGTTTGTGGGATTGAACCCCATGTGGGGCTCTGTGCTGACAGTGTGGAACCTGCTTGGAATTCTCTCTCCTTCTCTCTCTGCCCCTACCGTGCTCATGCTCTCTATCTCTCTCAAAATAAATAAACTTAAAATAAATAAACTTAAAAAAATAAAATATAACCTTAGTAATAAAGCAACTAAGCACAGACAGTAACTAATATTACTGACATTTGTATTTAAGTGAGTGACACACCATTTAGTCAAGAAACCATATATGCTGATGTTTAATTAGGTACCATTCTTCTGGGCCCTTAATTTTATTGCTGCTGGAATACTGTGTTTCGTTCATTCATTCATACATTCATTCATTTAAAAACTGCTAACCATGTTTTTATGCCGGTCATGGAAAAGTCTCCTGCAATCCAAATCGCATACAGTAAAACCTCATTTGTGTGGATTCCACTGGTTCATCAAAGAACTTTTGCTATAATTATGTTTGGTGTCATTCATTCTAATACTTAGCTTTAATTGAGAATATCAGTTACTCTTTCTTCCAGTAGTATCCTGTGTGTAACTGAGGCACACTAGCCCCTGGACATAGCCGAGTGAACTTTGCAGCCCCCAAATCTGGAAACTCTATAATAGCGCTTCTTGGGGAGTGCTGTATAGACGAAGACAGGAGGGAAAACAAAGCTGTGCTGAGATGTAGATGTGGGGCTATCAAACTGAATCTAGCAGGTCACAGTAGCAGGGGATACTGAGGATTTCTGTGGACTGAGTATTTAGCAATTGTTTAAAAGCAGGATAGTGAGCCAAGACTTGGGAGCAGAAAAGGCAGAGAGCTCCAAGCCAAAAATAGAGAGATGTGTGAGAAGTATTTGGGGAAAAAAGACTAAAGATGAATAAGTTAAACAGAAACAGACCTGTATTAAGCCCTACCTTAAACTCAATGTGATATGAAGAAGCCTCAGGGTGAGCTCACAGTCGTAGGATTGACCCTGTTTTCTGTGTTGTGCTGACGGCACAGAGCCCAATGTGGGGTTCGCTCAGACTCATGAACCGTGAGATCATGACTTGAACCAAAGTTGGGTGCTCAACCAACTGAGCCACCCAGGTGCCCCCAAAATACGTTTTTATTTTATTTTTTTAATTTTGGAGACAGAGAAAGAGAGAGATTGAGTGTCCAAGAGGGCAGAGGGAAAGAGAGAAAGAATTTTAAGCAGACTCCAAGCTGAGCCTGGAGCCCAATGTGGGGCTTGATCCCATAGCTCTGGGATCGTGACCTGAGCCAAAATCAAGAGTTGGACACTCAACCGACTGAGCCATCCAGGTTCCCTTGAACCTGTTTTCTGGCTGGATGTTGGCAGACATCGCTCTCAGTTCCTAGGGCTGCTCTCAAGTCTGAGCTATGTGGCCCCTCCGTAGGCAGTTCAAAACATGGCCATTTGCTTTGGTTGCTTTCCTATCAGGCCAAAGGGGAGTGTCAGTTGCTGCTTCTCATCACTTTTCAGGGCCCAGCTAATCAGATCAGGTCCATCCAGAGATAATCTCCCTTTTGATTCACTCAAAGTCAGTCAACTGATTAAGGACCTTAATTACATCTGCAAAATCCCTTGTGTCATCCGAGATACCATCCTGTTCTACTCATAGGTCTGGCCCACACTCAAGGGAAGGATGTTATGTAGGGCACATACACCAGGGGGCAGCAATCTCAGAGGGAACCTTAGAATTCTACCTACCATGATGAGATTAACCGAAACAACTAGAAAAAGCATTTTTATTGTGGGCCTTAAAGTCACTTGGGTTCTTAAACAGGAATATGGTAAACACAATGCATGTTGATAGGGATGTTCTGGTGATAAGAATTACAAACCTTTGAACAGCGTAATGAAAATCTCTGGGAACCATGTCACTGGGCCAACCCTCGGTTAAAGTAGCAGGTTGAGGGGGCAGTCAAGGACGTGGCAGGGTATAAGTGGAGACAGCATTCCAGTTCTTTCTGCTGGGGTCCAGTGAGCTCATTACCTAAGTGAACCAGTTCAGTCCTGAGGGAACATTGAGGTTAAAGACCACTGGCAATGCCCAGCCAGGGCCCCTAAGAGAAGGCCTTCAGGAAGTGAGGTCCTAGCAGAGGGTGGTCGGGATGGTGTGTGGTTTCTGGGGCTATGTAGATGTGTATGGGATTCGGGGTTATGGGGACACGAGGAAAACGTTCAATTCAATCTTCAATAACCAAGACGGGGGTGCCCACCTTTATCCTCTACACCCACTCTTAATGGACAGACATTAGAGATACTACATATGAAAAGGCAACTGACAGGGGACCCAGCTGACCTGTTCCCTCTTACCTGCCTGAGGTTCTTGTATGAGGTACCGTTGTGGAAGCTTTAAGTGGTCACCATCATCCACGAGATGACATTTTCTCTCACGTATCTCAAGCTGCTAAGTTCTCTACCACCACAAACTTCACCATTGCCTCAGAGGTCAAAATGGAGGGAGAGGGGAAGGAAGGGGAGGTCGGGCTGTTTGTGTGGATTCTGAAGAGGTGCCCTGCTCAGCCAGACCCAAGCAAGGGAGAGGGGCAGGGAGGGGAGCGGGAATCCTTGTAATCATAAGAACCACTTAGAGAGATCTAGGTATAAAGACTCTGGCTTTGAGTTAAGCACACTGGAGTTCCCAGCCTCTGAAATTCCTGTCCCTGGTTCACAAAGCTGACGGACAAACTTCCATTTACAACCACGGAATGCCGTCAGCATCAGAAAAAGGTCTTGGTGGAACCAAAAAGCGGCAAAACCCTGAAACATTGGCGTCTGAAGAACTCAGAGCCCCCGCACCTGGGAACTTGCAAAGACCGGTGAGCCAGAGGAGCTGCCTGCCGGGGGTACAGCCGAATGCTGGGTGGGTGGCTGGGCTCACTCCATAGAGATGTTAGTGCCCTCCTTGCTTCAGTGAGCACTGAAAGTCACTTCGTTCTTCCGCATGGGGCCTGGGCTGAAAATCAGAAGGAAGAGGGGGCCCAGTTCTATGTCTGTCCTCAAACACCCTGCTGCCTGTCAAGGGCTATTCTAAATGAGGTATGTAGGTATGGTTATCCCCAAGTTACAGATGGGGAAGCTAAGGCATGGAGAGGTCAATTGTTTGAGGCCATTATGAGTAATAAGCGGCAGAAATGTGATTCGTACCGGATCGGTCTAGAGTTAGAGTCCTTGTGCTCAGGGGCCAGGCTCTTCTCTGCTGCACTGCCTTATACACAGACTAGAGCACTCGCACAGTTTGGCACTTTTTTATTTCAAGGCAGGTAATACAAATGGGGTAAAAATGTCTAGTGCACAGAAGGCAGGAAAGGGGCGTGTGGGGTGCCTGGGTGGCAATGATGAGCCTGAGGAGGTATCCTTTTCTTTCTTCAGTGCACTCTACCTGCAGGATGACTGCGGCGTTACAGGAGTGCCACTCTCCACTTCAGGGCTATTGGTACTTGGAGCGCCAGATGGCTGTCCTCAGGGTTCACTGCAGCTGAGCATAAATATAAAGCCCACCATTTCTAAGGGGGGTCCCGACGATGCCCAGGTGTGTGGTTCCAGAGCAATTTCGCCTCGAGTAAATCAGTAGGTCCATATTAGGAGACATGTGTTAATTTATTGCGGCAAGATTTTATGTCTCAGTCAGTCATTAGCAAAATTTCGTACCAGAAATTCTTTCCTCTTTAATCTTGGCGGGATTGGTATTACACATAACTCGACTATTAAGACAAGAAAATCTTGCAGATAGGGAGGTCGTTAATCTAAAGGGTTTTTGCAGTGTGAAACGCAAATGCTTGGTGACAGGTATGCTGGGATCCCCTGAAGCCTTCTTATTCTGCCATAAAGGGATCTAAGGAAAGGTTTGATTGTTTTGTTAACACAAATAAGAAGCCCTTCTGCCGCTCAGCTCTCTTTGCAGCTCCCTTTCCTTTACCATTTGTTAAGATAAACTTTCCAGCCCCAGGAGGGCTGGCTCATCAACACCGTCTTTCCCTGTGTTCCCAACAACAGACCTGGGATTTGGGGTCCGAATTCACAGAAGGTGAGGGTAAAGCAAAGATGTGTGCGCTCTCTCTCTGGTGTCTCCTCCGTGGGCCTTTGTGACCAGCTCTTTCTCTTGGACTCCCCTCCTTCTGGGGCAGCACACCTGGATTTCCCACACACATTTCTAGGTTGATGGCACCTTTGATCGATTCCGGGAGTCGAGCTGGGTGGACACATGAATGACCCTTGCAGCAGGCCAGGGGTTAGGAGGGTCTGATTCTAACCTAGCTCTGCCACAAAGTAGTTGTGTGACCTTGAGCAATTCAATCCCTAATGCCTCAGTTTCCCCAACTGGGACTAATGATTGCTAAAGCCCTTACAGCTTTAAATGTGATCCTACGACCTCTGCTCCACAACATGCAGGGGTGCTCAGTGAGGAATCTCGGAATTAGTTCACTTTACTGGGTGTGTTATGCCTTCTAATATTTGTTACAACAGCCCCAACCATGGTCTGGTAGAAAGTAAGTGTGAAAAGGGTGGACTTTGGTGTTGGGCTGCCTACCTCACAGCCTGACTCTGAGTGACCTTAGGCAAATTTTGTAACCTGTCTGGACCTTATTTCTCTCATCTAATAATAGTACTGACCTCACCGAGAACTTGTGAGATTGAAATAAGTGAATGCTCATAAACTAAACAGAATTCTTGGTGTGCGCTAAATACTAAATGTTAGCTGAATTGTGAATTTTATTATTTTTTACAACTTGGAAAAACTAGGGGCATACATTTCTATTACAAGTATAACCAGCCAACTACTCACCCCATCCAAAAAAAAAATTAGTCTTTATTTACAGACTTGTATAGACAACTGATGACCCCCCCTCCCCCCAACCCCTATACTCCAAGTTCTTACAAAAGAGTATTGACCTCACTTGGGAGGATGAAGATGAGGACAGAAACTTTAAAAAAAATTTTTTTTATTGTGTATTTATTTTTTGAGAGAGAGAGAGAGAGAGAGAGAGCAGGGAAGGAACAGAGAGAGAAGGAGACACAGAATCCGAAGTAGGCTCCAGGCTCGGAACTGTCAGCACAGAACCCGACCTGGGGCTCGAACTCATGGACTGTAAGATCATGATCTGAGCGGAAGTCAGAGGCTCAACTGACTGAGCCACCCAGGCACCCCGAGGACAGATACTTTTTAGGTTCTGCAGCAAGCCTTCCTGAGGCTGGCCCATGATCTACTCCAGTCCCACCTTTTTGGAGTTCGCAGATGACCACTCATGTTCCCCAAGTGCCCCAACTGTGTGTAGCTTCCTGGCTAAACTACTCTCAAAACCTATAGAGCACTTGTAGAATCTTCAATGGTCTTGAGGCAGCAAGGAATCTTTGTGTCTTTCTTTCCCCCCTCACCATTTTCTCTCCCTCCTCCTTGGCTCCCCCTCCCCTATTCCCTACCATTTTCCTCCCCAGGGAGCACCTTCTCGTTCCTCTCTCCATCTTCTCCTCATCCCCAAAGAGTCCTCCACGGGCTCATTCACAATGGTTTCAGCTTCGTGCCTTGCAAAGAAAATTCTGTCCCTCTGCACCTTTCAGGAAAATGATCAGCCCAAAAAGTTTAGGAAAAAAAATTCATTATCTTTAATAGATTTTGTTACCAGCCCCAGCCAGGAGGGACCCGAGTTCCCAGGAAATCTAAATTAATAAATGCCCTACCAAGAGGTGTGGAGGGGGACGGGCAGGGAGGCCAACCAAACCAAGATATAATTTCTTTGTGAGCTTTGCAAGGGTGAGAGTCTGAAACAGAAGACCAAAAGTGCCGTCTAGCTAGGAAAAAGGATTTAAAACATCGCTGAGAAGCCCAGGACTGTTTGGAATCCATTTTGAGTAAAGTGGAAATATTTGGATGAGTGAAACGGCTGCTCTCTTTTAATTGGCATCTGGTTGATCGGGGACTGCTATCTAGGACCGTGAGAGGGTTGTCAGGAAAATCAGCGTATAGAACATTTCACTAACAAATTCCTAATTTCATCTGTGCCAGCCACAAAACTTATTGTGCTCATTTTGGCTCTCGAATGAAAGAGCAACTGGCGGGTACCTCTGGGGTCTCGGAAGAAGATTTAGAGAGGTTTGTTAGTCTATTAGAAGGCGGAGGGAACCGTTCTTCCCTTCAGCTGTAAACTCGAGAGAAGTCTATTAGAAACTCTCCATGTGGGGCTCAAATCCCCTTCCCCTTTGATTCAATCACCCTGACTCATTAGGCTGGTGGAATACCACTTTAGACTGTGCACTATAAATAATTAAAGCGTACAAACATGTGCGGTCACCTGATTCAGTCCCAAGAGGAAGTGGTAATGCAGAGGACGTTTGACTTTGTGCCGAGCTCCTTGTTGATGGCCAGGATTTAAAAACTGTATCTCTAGTCCCAGCCCAGTCCTAGGAGCAACAGCCCTGCATCAAACAAGTGCCATCCTGGCATTTGCTGCCGCACCCGACAAACTCCATCGAGCGGATCCTGAAATTAGAACCTACCTCTAGGTCAGCTTTTCCTCCTGATGTGACCTTTCAGGACTATACCTTCCATCTTTAAGCCACCCAGCATGGCAGACGGTATTCTCCAAAAAGGGCCAGATATTAGTTTCCTAGCTCTGCCTTAACACATTACCTCGCACAATGGAACTGAATTCTGTCACGGTTCTTTCTGGAGGGAAGAAGTCTGAAATCAAGCTGTTGGCAGGGCCATGCTCCTTCTGAAGCATGCTCCTTCTTTATATCTTCCAGCAGCTTCTTCTGGCTCCTGGCATTCCTTGGCTTGGGCCAGCATAAGCCCAGTCTCTGCTTCTGTCTTCACACGGCCTTCTTCCCTATGTGTCTGTCTCTTCTGTGTCTGTGGATCATCTCCCCTATCTGTAAGGACAGCGGTCTTTGGATTTAGGGCCTACACTAATTTTCTGTGACTTCATCTTCCCTATTTCCAAACAAGGTCACATTCTGATGTCCTAGGTAGATACGAATTTTGGGGTGACGCCACTCAGCCCAATATAGGCCAAACAACCTTTTCTGTTCCATATCTGCTTCCAAAACCTTGTCACTTTCCCAATACGAGGTGAAGTGTCTCCTCCCTCCCCTTGAAATGGGTGGGCCTTGGTGACAGCTTCAACCAGCAGAAAATGATAGAAGTGAGGCTGTGGGGCTTCGGAGGCTAGGCTATAAAAGACAAAGGGCCCCACCTGCCTCTCGCTCAGAATGAACCACCGTGCTGTGAAGAAGCCCAGGCACATGGAGGAGACCACCCCTCAGCCCCAGCTAAGCTGCCAGCAGCTGCAGGCATCAAGGTGCCAAGGGTGTGAGTGAGCCATCTGGGCAGAGGGTCCTCCAGCCCTCAGGCAGCCTCCCCTGCTGACCCTTCATGGAACACGGACAAATCTTCCCAGCCGAGCCTCGCCCAACTTGCATATTTATAAGTAGAATAAAGATTGTTGTTTTAAACCACTAAGTTTGGGGTGGTTTTGTGTGCAGCATTATGAACCTGGAACACAGAACCTTGTCACTCCTTCTCCTCGGTGCCTTCCTTTCTCCCTCTAACCAGTTAACCTGCATGTTTCTTCCTCCCTCCGGCCCTCCCTTAGCTGCTCATTTAATTTTTTTTCACTCTGGATTGCATCCTTAGTACCTTAACTGGTCTCTGGACTTTGGTCCCCACTTTCTCCATCCTACTAAGTGACCTCTTCAGCACGTTTTGGTCTTGCCACTATCCTACTCAAAATTCCATGATGGCTCTCCATTGCTTAGAGCCTTTTCCCACATTCCATAACTGAGAGATAAGAATTCTTCAATCTGGTCTAAGTTTACCTTTCCTGCCTTATCTCTTAAACCTTCTGTGTCCTTCTAGGCATTCAACAAACCAAACTATTCACTCTTCCAAACATACCTTGAGCTCACTTTTCTGCCTTGGTAACTCAGTTTACTTTTTCAACATTTAATAATGTTTTTGGGGCACCTATTCATGCCAGGCAGAGTGCAGGAAACGGGAATACTGGAACACCACCTCCCTCCCCATCTTCTCACTTCATCTGACTGAAATCCTATCCATTTTCCAAGGCTCAGCTCCAAATGTCACCTCCCCCATGAAGCCTCTCCAGTTCCCTTAGCTAAAAGGATCTTTGCTTTCCTCTGAATTCTTCCTACATCTTCTTCACCAATCAAACCAAATGACTTGTAGCTCTCTGACCACACCAATCTTTCCCAAGCCTCCCAAGCCATGTGCCTGCTGCATGGTCATCCTTCACGTTTTCCCAGCTAGCTAACCCCACATACCCTCTTACCTTGACTCAGATATCATTTTCTTCTGAGAAACTTTCTGTAATCCACTTGGTTTGACTTAGATATCCCAACGTATGATTAACCTTAGGCCTGGAATGCATCCTATGTCTATGTCTGTGGCCCTGGGAAGGTAAGGACTGGATCTTTAACTCCTGTATCCCATGTACCCAGCCCACAGAGGGTGCACCTAAATATTTATTGAATGACTGAATATTGAATACTTGAGGAACTCACTAGAAAGGTCTCAAAGACCTTTCAACATAGCTAGATATAGGAAAAGGATTTGGAAATGAGGTTTTGCTTAGGCATTAAGTTGTACATAGCTGAATTTCAGGTTCCTTGAGTTGAGTTTTGAGCTCAGCTCCAGGTAAAGGAACTCTATGCACACCCCTTCATTGGTCCCCAAGCATATTTTGGTAATGAAGAAACATTTTATTTATTTATTTATTTTTTGAAGAAACATTTTAACTGGAAAACATTCAATTTAGAATTTTGCAAATTGTTCTTTGTTCTCATCTCTTTGACAACATTATACATTTTTCAAACATAGGAACTGCATATTGTATTTCTTTCGGTTCTCCCACAGCCTCTATTTTGTACTGGGACCGCATAAGCACCTCAATATTTATTCAGCAGGTTTTTGTGGGGAGACATAACTAGACCCCCAAATCACTGATGGTTTCCTTTGAAAATCACTGAGCTTGTGCATACCAATCTACAAAGCTGCTTCTTTGCCTTGAATGGATAATGAGGCTCCCAGATTTCTTAGACTCTTGGAAGAAGCGAATCCTAAAGAGAATTGCATTCTGGGAGGAACCCTCCATCTCACACTATGTAGCTTGTCTTTCCTTTTGGGGATAGGATTGTGAACCCCGAGTTTCCTGGGATGTCATTATACATCCTGGGGTTTAGTCATCCAAGACTTGCCCCACCCTGCAAGTGACTCAGGGGACAATGAAGACATTACTGTGAGAGAGAGGTAGATTCTTTAAAACAAAACAAAACAAAACAAAACAAAACAAAGAGATGACCTCTCTTAAGCTCTGTTATTAAATCTGAGACTCTTGAGAGCATTTGCCAAGGGAATCCATCATTCTTTTATTTTGTATTTCCTGGGTCTCACTCAGTGTTCTGACTCCAGGAGAAGAAAATACCATGACTAGTACTTGAAATGCTGGCACCTATAGTATCTTGAGTTAATGTTACTTGCAGCTTTGTTCACGAACAATTCTGCCGTGAAATAGCTGTAAAAGAAACGAGACTACCAAGAAGTATTCCTTTGAGTGTCTCTGGCATGCAGAGAGGCGATGGGGATCTGTGTGTGTACGTGTGGGAAAGTGAGGGGGGATGATAAATAGTGTGCTACCTCTCCTTTAAGAGCACGTCCTTTTATTCCTGACACTTAAAAAGACACTGTCAAAAAGATGTTTTACTGATTTGACTTTCTGTGCAGGAGAACGTGCAACAGTTACCTAGTAAGTGGTTTTATAGGGAGTTTCACCCACACGTTATAATAAACTGAGCCCGAAGATAACATATCTTTTGTGCTTTTACAGTGCTTGGATGATAACTGTGAAAAATTATCTAGTGGAGGTGAGCAAACTGTACCTGTGGTCTTTTTCTCATGACCTCTGTATGATAAAGTTTACTATCTTGGAGCATGTGATGCATTGTCAAATAATAGGTTTGCTTGTCTGGCCAACAAGAAGTAATTGAGGAGTGTTATAGTTTTACAATCCATGTTTCAATGACTCTGCTGCTTTTGAGTTGTTAGACCTGAACAAAATGGGTCAATGTGGAAAGAATAAAGTTTTTTTCTCTCTCCCCCCGCTGCCATCTCCCACCTTCTTTATGGAGGTGTTTTGAAAGGGAGAGATGGGATAGAGGCCTTGACTGTGATAGTTCTCTGCCTTGGCATCCCTGGTTTCCACTGTAGGGCTTGAGGTGGGATGTCTTCATCCTGGTTTAATGACTGAGAGTGAATCTGGATTTCACTTACCCACAAATGTCTACTGAGCACCCTCATATTCCTTCTGTCCTTAGAGAGAAAATTAGCTAACTAGTTTATTTTGGTTTAAAGATTCTTTGGACCTTGGATCTATGTCTTTAAGGAACAATCTTCCCGTCACATTCTTCAGACTTACTGGGAGTAAATCAAAGCTTGGGTGACCTGGCTGAGCTGCGGCAGGTAACACATTAAAGAATGTTTGATTTTGCCACTCTTCATTTTCTTTGGGGCTGGGGCTCACCCAGCGTTTCACAGAGTGTGCTCCACAGAACACTGGTTCCAGGAGATGCTTTGTGAAGTGACTTTGGGAAACATAGCATACCTAATCTAAATCCTTATTTTAGTGCCTCCTGATGAAAATTACCATACAAAAGGCTTGAGGAAGTCCAATTGTAGAGAAGTACCCTAGCTCTAGCATTTCCCAAAGATGACCACAGAATCCCACCCCGCCCCCGACATCCTGGAGTTTAATCATCCAGCTAGTGTGCTGCACACTGTATTTGGGGGAATTTAAAACAAACTGAGATTTTGGTGATTTATAAATATAGCCATCATTCTTTCCAGAAAGAAACCATTGGGAGGCCAGTCATTGCTTAGCAACCTTCCCTTGCCCTACCAACATATACACATAAGTACTTGTCTTAGAATTTTTTTTTTCCAATAGGGCTATTAAGATTAAAAACTGAGGGCTTCCTCACATGTTATTTCACTGTTATGGGGGTCAGAGAGCTTTTTAGGAAAATAACTTAAGTAAGATAAATGACTAGGATTTATGTTTGTGTAAGAATGTTGGATGGACTTATTTGTGTTTGCTGATGATGGTGGTTACTAAAGATGCAAGGAGGGTGTAAAAGACTGGTATCCAAAATATACCAAGAACTCGTAACATTCAACAGTAAGAAAACAACTCAACTAAAAATTGAGCCAAAGACCTTAACAGACTCCTCATCAACAAGATATACAGATAGCAAATAAGCACATGAAAAGAGGCTCCACATCATATGTATTCAAGGAAATGCAAATTAAAACAACAATGAGATTTCACTACACATCTATCAGAATGGCCCAAATCTGGGACACCGATAACACTAAATTGCTGTTGGGGGTATGGAAAAACAGCAACTCTCATACACTGCTGGTGGGAATACAAACCAGTATAGCCACTTTGGAAGACAGTTTGGCATTTCTTACAAACTAAACATACTCTTACCACAAGATCCAGCAATTATGCTCCTTGGTTTTTACCCAAAGGAGCTGAAAACTTGTTTCCACACAAAAACTTGCACATGTATGTTGATAGCAGCTTCATTCATAATTGCCCAAACCTAGAAGCAACTCTGATGTCCTTCAGTAGATGAATGGATAAACAAACTATGGTGCATCCAAACAGTGAAATATTATTCAACACCAAAATGAAATGAGCTATCAAGCCATGAAAAGCCATGGAAGAACCTTAAATACATGTTACTAAGTGAAAGAAGCCATACCAAAAAGACTACATATGTATGATTCTGTCTATAGAACATTCTGGAAAAATTATGAAGACAGTGAAAAGATCAGTGGTTGCCAGGGGTTTGGTTGGGGGAAGGGATGAATAGGAGAAGCACACAGGATTTTTAGGGCAGTGAAAATACTGTGTAGGACACCATAATGATGGATACCTGTCATTATACATTTGTCCAAACTCATAGAATATATGGCACCAAGAGCGAACCCTAAGGTGAACTATGGATTTAGAGTGATAATGATGTGTCAATGTAGGTTCATCAGTTGTAATGCTCTGGTGGGCAATGTTGATAAAGAGTAGAGGCTATGCATGTATCAGGGAGGGGGTATTGGGAAATCTCTCTACCTTCCCCTCAATTTTGCTGTGAACCTAAAACTGATCTTAAAAAAAGAAAGTCTTAGAAAAAAATGCAAGGACGGGCCTGTTGGGTCTGGGGGAAGAATTTACTCTGAAAAACAAGTATTAAATGTGATTAGTCAAATTCAACAGTAGAGTTGTGGGGGTCCTTCTCTGGTGCCCTGGCTGCTCCTGCATGCTGCATCCTACTAGTGGCAGCCTCCCTGCAGACGGATGGCTTAGTGTCAAGTTCAAGTAGCTCTGCCACTGCTTTGGGACACCTCTAAGAGATGCTAATGGAGGGGAGGACAGCTGTTAGATAGTCCAGCATATAGGAAAATACCAGGGCCCCAGGGAGTGTGATTCAGTGCCCAAGAGGTGGGCAATGATGGTGGCTTGGGTAATGGTCTGGAGGAGCATGAAGATGGGCCTTGCAGACACGCAGTGGCAGCTGTGTGACATGTGGGAAGCAGAGAGGATTAAACCAGAAGTGCTGTGGGTTCTCCCCCATCCCTCCAGGGGGCTGGGAATCTTGAAAGTGGGCCGTGGCGCTATCAGAAACAAGCTCTACTATATTAGTAGAACTTAATTTTACCCAGATTAAAGGCCATGGACATCCTTCCCATTACTTAGATAATTATGTGCCTGGCCAATCAAGCCCAACTGCCTCTGACACCTTAAGGGAGTGCAGTTGGGACCTCATACAGGAACCTATAAGACAGTTGTATTAGTTACCTATTGCTGTGTAACAAATTATCCCAAATATTAATAAACGATAATAACTATCTCACTTAGTAGGTCACACACTTGGGAGCAGCTTAGCTGAGTGACTCTATCTCAGAGACTCTCATGTGGTACGAGTCAAGAAGTTGGCTGACGCTGCAGTCTTCTGAAGCCTTGATGGGCAGGAGGATCCACTTCTAAGACAGCTCCCTCACAAGGTTGTAGGCAACATCCTTAGTTCCTGGCTAGCTATTGGTAGGAGGCCTGAGCTCCTTAACATGTGACTCTCTCCATAGATCTGCCTGAATGGGGTCATAATGGCAGCTGGTTTCCCCAGAGCTAGTGATCCAAGAAGAAGAAGGCCACAGTGTCTTTTATGACTCAGCCTTGGAAGTCACACACTACCACTTCACTCTATTCTCTTGGTTAGAAGTGTGTCACTAAGTCTAGACCACACTCTAGGAGAGGGGTACTAAGCTCCACCCCTTCTGAATAAAGAAGCGTCAAAGAAATTTTAAACCACCACAATGGTGGTTCACTTGTATTTAATTCCCTCAAGAGGTTAAAAGGGTTAACAAGAGTGTCAGGAAGCATATGAGGGAAGGACTTTATTTGGAGAAAGGTGGGGAATAAATGTGCTGGCCTGCCCAGAGGTGAAATCTATTGTGAGTCATACAAACTCTTTTTTATTTATTTTGAAATCAAAAGATGGGCTCCAGACATGACTACTTGTTAAATTGGATGAAATTAAAAATAGCTTAAACGTTTGGGAAGGGTGGGGGGGGGGAGCTGATTAGTTCTCAGGATATATTAAATGTCCTCACATGAGAAGGGAGTCAGCTATTGGGAAGGGCTGCTTTGGAAAACATATGCTGTGTCAAACTCCGCCAGCAGATGCAGAATTTGCTGCTAAAGTTAGCTCCCTGAGAACAGAGCTGGATGGGCTGCCATCACAGATGTCTCTGGAACCAGCACCCGAGACAAATATAATTCTTACCACTGGAAAGCAAGGCCTCACACAAGAGCCTTCTCGCCCTGGTGGAGGGGTTGGAGGGAGGTGCGAAGGCAGATTTACGACCCCAAATGCTGACTCTTCTGTGATTCTTCAGGATAACAGATGATTTTGAAGCCACGAGGTGTCCTAGTATTTTGCATTTCTAAATCTGAGAATCCTTCATAAGGTGAATTCACGTTACTTTAAGCGGAACCCATGCTATATAAAATTCAAGGCCTGATTGGAAAAGTTTTGATATTCGTATTTTGAGATTTTTAGTCTGAAATGTTGGGAGCAGAGGAGATAAGTGTTCCAAATGCCTAAAACAGTAGAGGAGGGAGTTAGAAAACTCCAATAATGAGAAATGATTTACATTATTTCATTAGCGCAGGAACCAAATGCTTTCCCCAAACAGGGAGGGGACCCAGTTTCATGGCTGGCAGCAGACGGATGATGTCACTTCTGAGCTTCCAATACGTTACGGAGCAGGATTTCTCCAAAGTGAGTTTCACAGAATTTAGTCTCCAGGGATGCTTCACAAAAGAAGGATTCTCTGATAAATAATGATGGGGAATGATGCAGACACACTTCCCCTCTTGGAGGATCATGGGGCACATCAGCATTTTAATGGCTCTGAGAAGCCCTAAAATGAAGAAACCTGTTTCATTTTGTTTAGCTCTTTTGTTCCCAGACATGTAACCATGGATTTTTTTTCTCCTATAAATTCAATTGATCTTCAGCTCCTCTTTCTACCTTTTTATTTATTTTTATTTTTGAGGGAGAGAGAGAGCACAAGTGGGGGAGAGGGGCAGAGGGAGAGAGAGAGAGAGACAGAGAGAGAGAAAGAGAGACAGAGAGAATCCCAAGCAGGCCCCATGCCCAGCATGGAGCCCACTGTGGGGCTTGATCCCACGATCCTGGGATCATGACCTGAGCTGAAATCAAGAGACAGACACTCAACCAACTGAGCCACTCAGGTGCCCTGACTCTTACTACCTTTTTAAAATATCAGCTTCACATGAGCAGGTCTTTGTTTTATTTGTGACTATAACCCAGTAGCCTAGAAAGGTTCACAAGGCACCATAAAATAATAAACCTTAAGCTTCAGGATACTCTGTACCTACTCTTGTATTCACAAATTTGCATTCTTTCTCTTAGACGGGACCTCCATGATTGTTAGAAGCTTTGGGCCTCACAAAACCTGGATCTGCCCCTGCCTGGAACACCTGAGGTGCTCAATAAATACTTACAGAATACATGAATAAAGGAACTACAAAAGCAGCATTCCTTGGAGTACACATTGGAAAACACTGTCGTGGGGACTCCAGGCAGGAGGACCCAGTGGTGGATGTTCAAATTAGATTAAGGAGGTATGAGACAGGAGTAAAATCTCACCTGGGGAAGAAAACAACCGTACAATATTAGAATTGGAGATGAAGTTCCACTAATTGATGATAAGGGCTTACTGGTGTCTTACTTTCTCCCCAGTCAGGATTTATCTGATACAGTGTTAGAGAGTTTCATTATGTGGGTTTAGAGGGCCAGCAAAAATCATAATGCAATACTTAGTCATTTCACTTAGCCACCGAGGTTCTTGAGAAGCCTAGGTCTGGTGCTCCTGAACAGAGACCCTCCACAGCTCCCTGGGCTGGCCATTGCTCTGCCAGCCTGGAGCGGAGTCCCTCCTAGACATGGCAAATTGGATTTTGACAGTGTTGGATGATGAACAGAGTTCCATAAAACCCACGATCTGCCCTGCTCTGACCCTTCCGCTAGATTTCCCCCTTCCAATTCTGAATGGGGGTTTGACCCTTAAGTAATGAGGCAGATTTTTAATAGTTCTACCAGACCTCACATGTCCAGATGAACATTGCCTTTTATTATTAAATTTTTTTTTAAATTTTATTTAGTTTGAGAGAGAGAGAGAGAGAGAGAGAACAAGTCAGGGAGGAACAGAGAGAGGGGGAAAGAGGGAGAATCCCAAGCAGGCTCCACACTGTCAGTGCAGAGCCTGATACAGGGCTTGAATTCATGAATGAGATCATGACCTGAGCTGAAATCAAGAGTTGGTGGATTAACCAACTGAGCCATCCAGACACCCCAAACATTGTCTTTTAAAGGTGGGACTTTAGGGAGCAGCATATAGGCTCTAATACAGCTGTTACTAATAAAATGTTGGGGCCCTCTTTTGGAATTGCAAAATTGTCAATTTGGAGGTGCGTGAGATAAATCCATCCCTTTGGCCATATGCTGTTTTTTACCAAAAATGGTCTTACCCAGTTTATCTTGCAAAATGGCCCCACATATTCAGCTGACTGGATTTTAAAATCACTTTAGGGGTGCCTGGGTGGCTCAGTCGGTTAAGCGGCCGACTTCGGCTCAGGTCATGATCTCACAGTCCATGAGTTGGAGCCCTGCGTCAGGCTCTGTGCTGACAGCTTAGGGCCTGGAGCCTGTTTCAGATTTTGTGTCTCCCTCTCTGACCCTCCCCCATTCATGCTCTGTGTCTCTCTGTCTCAAAAATAAATAAACATTAAAAAAAAATTAGAATCACTTTAGGATTTTTATTCAAACTCGAATCCACTGTCAAAAGACAACAATTTGCCAGTATTGGGATTGTTCCAAAATATATGCCACATGGTCTGAAAGCAACTCCCCAAGAGGAGACCAGGACAATTTGCAGCAAGGATAGCATGGAGAGCTTCTGGGAGGGCTGCCATCAAGGGCTATAGTCTTTGCAATCATTTGTCAAGTTCTAATAGAGTTTTGGAAATTATGATTTTGAATCCTGGACACTCATCAGAATCACCTGGGGAACTTTAAAAACTCTCCATGCTCAGACCCTCTCCCCTGGTTCACCTAGTTTGGTGTGGGGCCCAGGCATTGATTTAGTGTGTGTGTGTGTGTGTGTGTGTGTGTGTGATTTCAATATGCAGCCAGGATTAAACTCTATGTTAAAGAATCAATCTTACTAACTTTAGTCATACTTGTTCCTGTTTAATTTTTCTGTTGAGATAAAAATCTGCTGTGACTAGGCCAAGAGGCACCACTGAAGGTTAATCAGATTTGTCATTTGAATTGTCATTAGCAAAACTGGCACTGTGTGCCACAACCACTAGGGGGCAGACTCTGACACCTACTGATTAGTGTGCAAAGAAAGTAGCTTACAAGAAAAACAAGACCCAGAAAAAACTCCAGGACACAAAAGGAAGAGTGGTTCGAGTTTTTCTTCATGATCAGATCAGCCCCTCAAGTGCCTCATTTTACTAAGTCTCCTAAATGCCATGATTTCTTCAAAGGTACCTATCATGGAATTGCCAGTTCTAACTATGGAAAAGGGAACAGCAGAGAAAGAAAAGCTACTGACGTATTTTGAGCTCTGTGGTGTGTCAGGCACCATGTTGAGTGCATTGCATCCATTATCTCATCTAATCCTACATAACCCTATGAAGCAGGATTAGCACCTCCTTTTTATAGATGAGGAAATCTATAGATAGACTGAGGCCAGAGAGGCAAAGTCACTTACACAGCATTCACAATCACAAGGTATTAACAGGAGATCAGAGTTTCCTCATTCCTAAGGCCATGATCTTTATTTACTCACACAACCTTTCTGGGAACAGATGGTGTTTAGGTGTGTGAATTTTCGTTTTTGTTTTTGTCATCACAGATCAGATGGTTTAAAGTGAGTGGTTTGGTGCTATTGTCACTCTTGTCAGAATGACTGTAAGTGATGTGTACCACAACTGCAGATGCACTATCTTCTATAGATGAGGAGAGTCAGATTTGTTGTCCAAATACCAGCTGTGAGATTTAGGGGAAAGAACTCTGGGCTGTGGAAATGGTCCACTTATTGCCTATGTGCCCAGAGAGAATAAAACCTTTAGGACAGGGTTCTGTCTTATTTACCTATTGCTTGGCACATCGTAGATGTACAAAAATATCCCAGTTGAAGAATGAATGTGTGCAAACATACATGAAAATTTTGAGATCTAAATTACATTGTTGGATGTAAAACAGCCATATAATCTTGTGTAAGTCCTGTCTCCTCCCTGGACAACAGCTTCCTTATCAGTTAGTTGAAGTGATGGTTCTAGATGATATGTAAGATTCCTTCCAGATCCAACACTTCTAGGACTCAGACTTTACCCCTCTCATTAGATAGACAAATACGAGGAGGGGCTCTGGGCTTCTGTTCTGGTGTCAGAGATCTACAGACAGGGAGGTGGTGGGAGAGACCCTCTGAACGTGATGTGGAGAAACCCCCTACTACTTGCTGATGGCGAGGTGGCCTGAATGTGGGAACACGAAGCGACAAGAGAGGAACTGAGAAAGCATACTCACCACTTTAAATGAACCTTTGTTGCTTTATTTTTTAAAGTAAAAAAAGAAAAAAAAATAAAGTAAAAAAAGAGATGGTGGGGATCTACTGGTTGAATTCTTTATAAGAATTAAGTTTAATTTTAGAATTCCACCATGATCTGAAGGAGAGGTGATTGGTTTCATTCTTTGCTTTCCATGTTAAGTCATGGTAAGGGAGACTCAATTTCTCCCATTCTTGTCTTCCCTGACTGCCATCTAGGGCCAAGCCATCCATGTGGGACTGCCAGTGAGGGTGGAGCCTAGAAAGAGGGAAGGCAGGGCATTGCTTATTACACTGGCTTTAAAGAGCTATTTCGACAAGTTCTCTACATGTTCCTCAGCCATCGGAAAGCTGGTCTCAGCAGAGTGTGCAACATATACTGTGCCTTTATCATGCTCAAAGAATCTGTGTTAACACACACTGATCACCAATAGATACTTTTGAAAGATTGATTTAGTTCTTATGGACTTTCTGATTTGTCTCCAGACACACCAAAAATAACTTCACTTCTCATTCTGCTAATGAGCAAAATCACAAAGGCACGTGGAGCATGGCTTTGCATCATCCCAGGGAGATCCCCCCAAACCCAAGTAGAATATGATTGAGAGGATATATTGGTCATTTTTTTCACCTGTGGAGGAGGAGCTTAATAATTCAAGACCAGCCTTCTGAATTCAGCCCTTGTTTTCTGACACAACCGGTTCAACTTTCATTCATTCAAAATATAGGAGTACTAGGTAAAAGTCACTAGTTCCTGGCTATGTGTCAACATGTTCTAAGCACTTTATGACTATTAATTAATTTTTTTTTAATTTTTTTAACGTTTTATTTATTTTTGAGACAGAGAGAGACAGAGCATGAACAGGGGAGGGGCAGAGAGAGAGGGAGACACAGAATCGGAAGCAGGCTCCAGGCTCCGAGCCATCAGCCCAGAGCCCGACGCCGGGCTCGAACTCACGGACCGCGAGATGGTGACCTGGCTGAAGTCGGACGCTTAACCGACTGCGCCACCCAGGCGCCCCTTTTAAATTTTTTTTTAACGTTTTATTTATTTTTGAGACAGAGAGAGACAGAGCATGAACAGGGGAGGGGCAGAGAGAGAGGGAGACACAGAATCGGAAGCAGGCTCCAGGCTCCGAGCCATCAGCCCAGAGCCTGACGCGGGGCTCGAACTCACGGACCGCGAGATCGTGACCTGAGCTGAAGTCGGACGCTTAACCGACTGAGCCACCCAGGTGCCCCTATTAATTAATTTAATTATCACAACAACTTTATGAAGTAGGTACCATTATTATCTCTATTTTATGGATAAGGAAACAGGGAAAAGAGAGGTCAAGTAACCTACACAAAGGCACACAGTAAGTGGTGGAACCACTGGCTCCAGGGTTTGTACTTTGAACCTGTATACTATAGCCCCTCTCAAAAAACATTCAGTAATACCATTGTACAATGGACCAGGACCCTGACGGGAAGATGGCCTTCAGAGTGTCAGGCCAGACAGGCTGGAGTATAGGTCAGTATCCCAAGTCTACTGGGAACTAGGGGACAAACCAAGAGTGGAAGCAGAAGACCAATCTTGTGGACGAGGCATAGGAGGTTGGAGATAGGTCATGACTCTGTGGACATGCAGGTTTTTAGAGGCTCTGTCATGAGTAAGGCATAGACTGTCCCAGCTCTTGTAGATAAAGATGGGGATAAAGCCCCTACCTCTGCTGCTAACTACCGTCTCATTGGCTCAGGCCTTGAGGAGGAGCCTGTGAGGTGAAGGTCTTGGTAAGGTCAGCCTGTCATGCTGGGATAGGTGGGGACAGTTTTCTGCCTGTGAGAAATTAGGGTTGCCCAGAGTTCTTGGGCCTCCATGCCTTCCTGATCTTGTGGAGCCCATGTCGTTCTTACAGTTCTGGGAGATCATGAGTAGGAGGAAGAGTCGGCATCACTCCTTTCCCTGCTGCTTTGTGTGAAGGCAGAAGTTTCCAGTGTGTTAGAGTTCCTTTTAGAAGCCATTGATGTGGCTGGGCTTCTTCTTCTTCTTCTTCTTCATCTTCTTCTTCTTCTTCTTCTTCTTCTTCTTCTTCTTCTTCTTCTTCTTCTTCTTCTTCTTTTAAACCAAATTAGCGCTGGTTTTATTTAAATTGAAAAGGGAAAAAAACATATTTTGTAAACAAATATATTAAATATGACATACCAGACACTGTCTAGTTTGGTGACAAAATATATTTTAATGTAGTTTGAAATGTATTTATCTGGGGGCACCTGAGTGGCTCAGTTAAGCATCTGACTTCAGCTCGGTCATGATCTCACGTTTCATGATTTTGAGTCCCCCATCAGGCTCTCTGCTGTCAGCACAAAGCCTGCTTCAGATCTCTGTCCTCCTCTCTCTGCCCCTCCCCCTTTTGCTCTCTGTCTGTCTCTTTCAAAAATAAATAAACAAAAAAAAAAAGAAATTATTTATCTGTTATGGCTTGCAAACACACACACACTTTCTCATCTGATGTTAGAGATTCTATACATTGCGTGTGAAAATAAACTTTAAAAGATTCCAGTGTAGTTAATACAGAGTGTTATATTCGTTTCAAGTGTACAATATGGTGATTCAACTCTTCCATATATTACTCAGTGCTTACCAAAATAAACGTACTCTTAATCCCCTTCACCTATTTCATCCCCCCACCCCGGGCTAGCTATTCAGTTCATCCCTCCAGATCTTTGCCTTTATCTGTGTCCTTGGAAGGTGGTGACCTTGGCAGATTGATCACCCTGGTTCCTTTGTGCTCTGGGTTTGCCAAGAGGAGTCACCCCCCAGCAGGCAGTCAGAAAGCCAGAGGAGAGAGTTCTGGTTCTGGTGGGGGTTGTATCCCTCTGCTAAGTCAGTTCTGCAGGGGGGGAAGGGGAGGCCCTCCTTATGCGGGGGCCCCAGTTCTCACTGGCTTTCAGCAATTCCTCCTCTGGCCCCTCGAGGTGAGGGATGGAAGCTGTTGACCTCTCTTGCATCTGGGGCCTTCACATTCCTTAGGGTTCACTTAACTTTGACTACACCTCCCTAAATAGGCCCTTCATTAAACTCTTCAGTCAAACCCTTCTGAATGGGTTCTGATTTCCTCCAGGGCCCTACCTGATATCTGGTCCTTGCCCCTTCTACCATGGTGATCTCAACTCCAGGTCTGATCCCTGATCCACTGAAGTGGCTTGGCCTGCTCTTGGCTGCTGGCGCATTCCTGGGAACACCAACCCTCTTATGCTGGAACTTCTCCCCTCTGCCCTGCCACACATTTGAATCTGTCCCCAGTCATCACCCACTTTGCTGGCTTCCTGCTCCGAAGTTTCTGTCCTGGCTCCTGACTCTAATTCCTTATGATGAATCAAATGTATCTATTAGGCTCCTGCTATGCCTGGCATACATGTTATCTCATTTAATTCTCATAATTATCAGATGCGGTTAGTATTACACTAAGAGATGAAAAAAACCAAGCTTCAGTTGCTTCTGCCTGACCAATATAATTTCCCCTTTTCAGCTAGTAGCACTCGGAGTTTCCTTTGGGAAACCACTCCTCCCTGCTCTCAGCCCTTGTGACTCAGATGATGCCAACCCCACCCATCTCCCTGGCCAGTTAGAGACACCGTGATTGGCTTAGACATGTGAAAATCACCTATGTTGGACGAATCAGAGTTAACTCTAGGTTTTCATTAGGATAATCAGAAAAAGGGCTCTCCTTCTGGAGTTGATAAATGGAGACTGTAAGCCCTGGTGGTGAACTTGCTGCACCTGATGGGAGAATCTAAGAGAGGAAATGAATTTGACAGAATCAAAGACTGAGATATAGCCATGTGGTTGCATGTGGTCATTCTTTTGTTTTTTTTTTAAGTTTATTTTTATTTATTTTTGAGAGAGAGATGGAGAATAAGCAGGGGAGGGGCAGAGGGAGAGGGAGACAGAATCCTAAGCAGGCTCTGTGCTGACAGCAGAGAGCCTGATGAGGGGCTCCCTCTCATGAACTGTGAGATCGTGACCTGAGCCAAAGTCAAGAGTCGGCCACTTAACCAACTGAGCCACCCAGGCACCCAAACGTGGTTATTCTTGAAGCTAGTCGACATCTTAAACTTCTGGATTGGGACAGGGCAGTAAATTCCATTTGCAATTTAAGTTGAGTTTCCATCATTTGTGACCATAAGTATGTAACCTTAATATCACACATCCGGTAACTGGTGGAGTGGGAGTTGAACTGAGGTTTGCCTGAAGAACTTGAGCTGAGTTATTCAAGGGTCTGAGGATACTAATGGCTGTGAAAGCTGCACATGTTCAACATTCCTCCCCAGTGTTTTTCATTAGGACTTGAAGCAGGTTGTATGAAATGGACCGTTTCTTCCCTGGGTGCAATCTTGCTTCCAAGTCATAGAGTAATTATCATCATGTCCATTTTTAGTGACCTTACTAGGAACTCCACAGTCTTCCTCAAAGGAACTTGAGTTCTGTGGCTAGTTGATTCTTAACACACACTTACCCTCTTTCCTTAGTAATAGAACCCTTCACATTTAGCTGTTTGCATGGTAATCCAGAATAAAAGCTGTAGTTCCTGGTGTGGCCATGTGACTAAATTCTAACAAATGGGATGCAAGCATAAGAGGTATGTGCAACTCCTAGGCACTATCCTTAAAGAGAAAAATATGCATGTCCTCCAGCACTTTATTCTTTATGTTGACTGGAATGTAGCTGATTGCTGGACCCAAGCAGCCATCTTGGACCATCAGGTGGAAGCCATGTGTTAAGGATGATGGAGCAACAAGAAGGAAGGAGCTTGGGTTCTGGATGATTATTAAGTTGCCATGTAAACCCCCAGCTGTTCTTATTTATATGGGGAGAGATAACCTTTTCTTTCATTTATGCCACTGGTTTGGTGGCAGTATTGTTGGCATTACCAGCAGCTGAAACAAATCCTAACTAATTTAGGTTCTAAAAGGCCTAACAGGTCTTTTCTATAAATCAGATCCTGGGGAGGACAGGAGCCTTTCACAGTTTTGGAGACAGATCAGCAGATGGTCCCCGAAAAGAGTCTGGGGCCTTATGAATGTCAGTGACCAACCAGAGGTGGGCTTATGTGATGCTAAAGATTTTTAGGGGCCTATCCCAGGGAGCCTGGGAGATTTTTATATTTGTAATTTGTATTGCTTTCCTTCCATGTTACAAGCTTCAGACCCCACGAAACCTGGGATCTAGCAATGGCACAGACTGTTGTTTTTGTCTTGACTTGCAAGGGCAGGATTCAGAGACACTTCAGGTCATCTCACAGAGGAAGGTCTGACCTTATGTGTAAGACCCCCTCTTCCCTGTGTCTTACTCCCATCCATCCTGTAGGTTCCCCCTAATCTTGTCTCCTTCAGGATGCCTTCCCTGAATGTCAGAACCAGCTTGTGTCTTTTTCTCCCCGCACTAAAGGTCTTGAGGATTTGCCTCACTTCTTTTCCTGTTCTCAGCTGCATGTTGCAGAACGCGTACTGACCTTGGAATCAAAAGACCTGAACTTGAGACCTGGCTCACCTTATACCTATACCTAAGACTTTGACCAAGTAGTGGGCTCTCTGGGCCTCAGGTTTTTAATCTTTACTGAGAGGATGATAACACTTGCTTCAACTAGTTAGCCAGAGGATTAAATTAGATAAAATATGTGTAGTTTCTTGATTGATGATGAAGTGTGATAAAATCAAACATATTATGATTACTAGTATCATAATACTAATCCCCAAGGGTTGTGTTCTTCTTTTCGCTTTAATGGTATCTGATGAGCCATACAGGTACTCAATCACTTGCTATTGTATATTGTTCTCTAATTGTTTTGTGTGTCCAATTTAATTTTTCCAAGTATAGTGGCAGGTCCTAGAAGGCAAGGACAATGTTTTATAACCTCTGAGTACTTAGACTAGGGCTGGGCATGTGGAAAGCATTTTAGGTACAAAAGGGGACATAGAGGGAATCAGAGTTGCTATCCAACCAAAAGATAG
Organism: Neofelis nebulosa; assembly: GCF_028018385.1. Lineage (NCBI taxonomy): Eukaryota > Metazoa > Chordata > Mammalia > Carnivora > Felidae > Neofelis > Neofelis nebulosa. The sequence goes on from NC_080790.1 coordinate 62,044,258, forward strand.
TTTGTTGGTAAATGTACTGTTGTCTTGGGTGTGGCTCTTTGCTATATTCTCATCAGGAGCTGATTGGACTAGGGAGGCAGATTCACATCGGAAAAGCTCACAGGAGGGGTTCCTGGGTGGCTCAGTCGGTTAAGCCACCGACTCTTGATTTCAGCTCAGGTCATGATCCCAGGGTCATGGAATCTAGACCTGCATAGGGTTCACTGGTGAGCATGGAAACTGCTTAAGATTCTCTCTGTCTGTCTCTGTCTCCTTCTGCCCCTCTCCCCCACTTGCACTTTCTCTCTCTCAAAAAAAAAATTTAAAAAGAAGTCTTATTAAAAAATAACAAAATAGGGGCGCCTGGGTGGCTCAGTCAGTTAAGCGGCTGACTTTGGCTCAGGTCATGATTTCGCGGTCCATGAGTTCAAGCCCCGCGTCGGGCTCTGTGCTGACAGCTCAGAGCCTGGAGCCTGTTTCAGATTCTGTGTCTCCCTCTCTCTGACCCTCCCCCGTTCATGCTCTCTCTCGGTCTCAAAAATAAATAAACGTTAAAAAAATTTTTTTTAAATAACAAAATAAAGAACTGCTTTTTAATCACTGAAATGCTCAAGCTTCCTGCCAAGCCCCTTCCTGGCATCTGTATGCTTGGGAGGCCAGATTTGTATTGAAAAGGTTGTTTGGTGCACCTGGAATGATGGCATGGAGAGGTGGACTGTTTGGGGGAATATTCAGTTTTGTCCACTGTGTGGCTTCAAGTCACCTCGGCCCTGCAACAGGGTCTACTTCTACAGGGAACAGAAAGTTCACTTTCACTTAGTGCCTTGAACTACCTGAACACCAATGAATAAACAGGGCCAATTTCCCACTCCAAAAACTTCTCTTTCTATGTTCCAGGATTTCTCCTAACTAGGTACAATATAATTGATTTTGTATCTGCTTATTAAATCACGATCGTATTCAATTCTGCTTCCCCAAGTGTCTTAGTCAACTTGGGCTGCTACAACAAAATATAGACTGAGTGGCTTAACAGAAATATATTTCTCATAGCTCTTGAGCCTGGGAGTTCAAAATCAAGGCACCAGTTTGGTTCCTGGTGACAGTGCTCTCCCAGGTTGCTGATAGTCTCCCTGCTGTATCCTCACACGGTAGAGAGGGAGAGAACTCTGGGGTTTCTTTCTCCTCTTATAAGGACACTATCCCACCAAGGGGGCTCCCCTCTCAGGACCTCATCTAAACCTAATTACCTCCCAAAGACTCCACCTTCTAATACCATCACACTGAGGAGTTAGGGCTTTAATATATGAATTCGGCAGCGGAGAGGGGCACAAACATTCAGTCCATATCAGCAATCGGCTGCAGTTTGAGACTCCCAAACTTCTCAATCTCTTGGCTTTCTCCCAGAGATGGATAATCATACCCAATATGTGCAACTTAAAAAAATGTTTTTAACTGTTTTAACTCTTGCAGAGAAACCTGATTTAAGCTCTTAAGGACGCCTCACTGCTGTCCCTTCTGGAATCAGGATTCCAGATGACCTGTACATGGAATAACTGAATAATATTCACAGTGTTGATCGCTGGACTCTGTCCTGTGTCTTCCAGCCTTATTGGCAGGGACTGACTTGTTGATTTTTATTGCCACCTGTTTTCAGCCTACCTGAAGTGGATCATCTAAAAATTCACCCAGTCCTCAGCCATAATCCAATGCAGTTAAAAGGCACTTTTTCTCCTGCTGAGAAATTAACACCTTCTCTTTTGTCCCAACTTTCTGGGATCATTTCCAATATGTCCTGGCTGGGAGTTAATTAAATCTGTGTTGACACATACTCAATTTCAAGTGGCTTTGCACATACAGGAAACCTGTTGAGATTTTCCCTTTGGAGTCCAAACCCACTGATTCATCCCTTTATCCCAGTTTCAGGGTAAGTTTTCCACTTGCCAGGAAAAGATGGAATTTAAAGCGGGAAATTAATGGGATTTCCCCACCTTAAGAAAATCATGGTTTCCCACTTTCCTATAAAGCTTCCCAAATTTCGAAATGTGTCTTCCTCATGATGCTTGCTATTTTCTATTAAAACAACTGGATTTATGGTTACAGAAAGCTCTCAGAAGCAGGGCAGAAGCAAATAACAAGCAAGGTTGGAATCCTCAACTCCACAGCAGCTGTTTCAAGAACACAGTACTCAAAACTGGAGTCAGAAGATCTAAATGTAGGTCAAGTAATTTTAAATTCCGATTGGATATTGCATATGCACAGCCGGGAGCTTTTTTTTTTTTTTTTTTTTTTCCCATCAAGAGTTAGAGATTTGGGTGGGTTACAGGAAAAGTTATTAGCAGCAACATCTAGAGTCTTTGGTTCATGCCAAGAGGCACATGTTAGTCTCATCTGATGCTATGTGCTTATTTTAGTGTCCAGAGTGTGGTTGGGGAACATCCAGGGAGAGCATCTTTGCACGCTGAGTTGTGGCCACTGTGCTAAAATTCCTACATATGTTGGTCCTCACATAGCTGGTCTGTCGATGCTGCTGTGTTACTTTGGGGGCGAGGTTGCAAACTAGCAGCTGTGGGCTGTATTTGGTCGGCAGGTATGTCTTATTTCACCTGCACGGTATTCATTCTTTTTAAAAAAACGAGCTAACTTTGAACGATTAGAGTGTTTCGTACAAAAATTAGTATGTGTGTTTTTCTTGAAAACTTGGGTGCTCTGGCCACACTGGCATCCCTGCTTGGTAACAATGGGCTGTTGCTGAGTGGTGCTGTCCCCTTTGAATGGGATGTGTATCTCTGGTTTGCCAATTCCCATAGGGCTAACTTCATTCATTTACATTTTCTGCTGCATATAAGAATTTGCACTCCGCCATCAAGCAAAACGTCCCTACACAAATGTCCTGATACTCTTCAACAGTATAAGATAGATGCTCATAGCCCCTGTTGGAGTGGGAGACGCACGTTATCCTCAGTTATTTACATGTAAGTCCAAAAGGAGTGTGTCAGAACAGATGGCCTTGAGAAAATGAGTCGAGAATTATAGGATGGGTTTCTTGGTGAAGTGATAGGGAAGGAAGATTGAGGTCTGGACTAAGGGTGGGAACATAAAGGGATGGCCCTGAGACCTGTGGAGGCTGATAACAGAAGGGAGAAGGGAGACTGACACTTTTGCAGAGAGGACTCTGAAAAAGTGTTGGGTTGTCTGGGATTATGCCAGGGAAGAGGTTATGACCATGGGATGCTGTGCATCATTATTTGAAACAGTCCCTTCTGGGGCGCCTGGGTGGCACAGTCGGTTAAGTGTCCGGCTTCAGCCAGGTCACGATCTCGCGGTCCGTGAGTTCGAGCCCCGCGTCAGGCTCTGGGCTGATGGCTCGGAGCCTGGAGCCTGTTTCCGATTCTGTGTCTCCCTCTCTCTCTGCCCCTCCCCCGTTCATGCTCTGTCTCTCTCTGTCCCAAAAATAAATTAAAAACGTTGAAAAAAAAATTAAAAAAAAAAAAAAAAAAAGAAACAGTCCCTTCTCCTCAGGAGACTGTGTATTCCCCAAGTACAGAGCCATGGGCAGAGGCCCTGTTATATTCATTTCTGTGCTATGGTGTCCACACTAGGGGCTCAGTAAATGGCCTTCAAATGGGACTGAAGTGTATGCTGGTGCATGTGTGCATGTACATGTGTGTGTATGTTGTGTGCATGCACCTGCACATATCTGAGCGCAGGAAGGGTGGACATTAACAGAGACAGAGAGGAAAAGCATCCTGGGAATATATAATACATGCCAAGAAGTACAGGCTTTGTCATCAAGATGACAAAGGTTCATTGAGAAATATTTCCCCTCCCTTCCTAAGGACAAGGAGTGGTGATGGCTAGTGGATTGCATTCTTGCCCCTAAGGCCCAGGAATCCACAGCGACAGCTCTGAGTAATGAAGGCTGGGGTGAGCGGCCTCATTTAGTGAATTGCTGGATATTCACCAGCCTTCCTCTGACATTCATTGTCTTTAAATCTGCCCCCGTTTCTCCCTCAGAATACTCTCAGCCAATTGTGTGACACGGATTGGGGGGTGAGAGGCAATGTGGCAAAGCAGTAAGAACACTGGATGTGAAATTAACAGACCTGGGTTCAAGTGTGCCCCACACTACCCCTCCCCATCACCCCTTAGCTATGTGGCCATAGGCAAGTCGCTTAATAGCTCTGCTTGGGCTTCTTTGCTGAAAGTGAGGAGAATCACACTATGTACCTCTGAGAGTTGATGTGAAGAGGAAACAGTGCCTGCCATTTGGTAGTGCTCAAAAAAATATTCCCTATCATTATTCTAAAGTTCAAAGCTGTGGAGCACCTGGGTGGCTCAGCCAGTTGAGCGTCCGACTTGGGCTTGGGTCATGATCTCACAGCTCGTGAGTTGGAGCCCCATGTCAGGCTCTGTGCTGACAGCTCAGAGCCTGGAGCCTGTGTCAGATTCTGCATCTCCCTCTCTCTCTCTCTGCCCCTCCCCCACTCTCTCTCTCTCTCTCTCTCTCTCTCTCTCTCTTTCAAAAATAAATAAACATTAAAAAAAATTTTTTTAGGTTCAAAACTGGGGTCCCTGGGTGGCTCAGTCGGTTGAACATCCGACTTCTGTTCAGATCACGGTCTCATGGTTTGTGAGTTTGAGCCCTGCGTCGGGCTCTGTGGTGACACCTCAGAGCCTAGAGCCTGCTTCAGATTCTGTGTCTCCTGTCTCTTCCCCTCCCCCAATCACACTCAGTCTCTCTTTCTTAAAAATAAAATAAACATTAAAAAAAAATTAAGTTAAAAGCTAAGTGGCTTTTCTAGTCTATGACTTTCCTCTAAGATGATTTCTTTTTCTTTAATAACCTTTTTTGAAAGTTTATTTACTTAGAAAGAGAGAAAGAGAGCATGCATAGGAGCAAGCAGGGGAGGGGCAGAGAAAGAGAGGCAGAAAGAGAACCTAAGCAGGCTCCATGACGTGCCATCAGCACAGAGCAAGATTCAAGGCTTGAACTGATGACCTGTGAGATCATGACCTGAGCTGAAATCAAAAGCTGATGCTCAACCAACTGAGCCACCTGGGCACCCCCACTCTAAGATGATTTCTTTCTTTCTTTTTTTTTTTTTAATTTTTTTTAATGTTTATTTTTGAGACAGAGAGAGACCGAGCATGAATGGGGGAGGGTCAGAGAGAGAGGGAGACACAGAATCCGAGGCAGGCTCCAGGCTCCGAGCTGTCAACACAGAGCCCAACGCGGGGCTCAAACTCACGGACTGCGAGATCATGACCTGAGCTGAAGTCGTACGCTTAACCGACTGAGCCACCCAGGCGCCCCTAAGATGATTTCTTAACACTGTGTTCTACACAATCAGAAGTCAACTGGCTCGGATGTTTTCCGATGAAGTGCAGAAGTTGGTTCCCCAATACCGTAATTACTTTCCATGTTTTGGGGTGTGGATATACTGTGGTGACCCATGGGGATAAAACAGAACAGACTTCTATTTGTGTGCTGTGACCCTCTTTACCTCCAAGTAAGGAGTTGGCTCTGGTCCCTGCTGTGTCACACCAACTCTCAGATCACTTACCCTTGTTAAAAAGTGCCATCTGCCTTAGTCCTCTTTGCAGAAAGCCTCCCTGACTCCCATCAGGGTGTCCCAGGGAGTTTCCTGACCACACTGCTCAAGCCTCACAGTGCTGGCTGCCCACATCACAGCAGGAGGGTTGGCTCAAAACCTCACACCAATTTTCCCCTCCTCCTTCTTTAGAAACTTGGAACTTCTCCCAAGTGTAGACAGATACCCACTTTGGATCTGAACTAGAGAAAATTCCTTATAGCCCAACATATGAAATTGAAGACTTTCATGCTTTGCCCATCTCCTCCCCTCTCCCTCCCCTTCCCCGGGCTAGAAAGGGAAGATGAGATAGAGTATTAGCCCTGTTCCTACAGCCCAGTTCCTCGGATGAGCATGTCGAGCTGGATACTGTAGCTAAACATAAATGAGCGGTTATTAATGATGGGCATAATGTTTTCTAGCAGTTAGCTGGCTGTGATTCTAGGATTTTTTTTTTCCACTGTGTTTTGAAGGGTTAGGTTATTTAAACTTACCATCAAATAGAATCAAATCAAAGTGAGCTAATTTTTCTTAAACACTAATCATTTTAAGGCTATTGAACTAAATATAGAGGCAGTTCATTAAATCATTAAAACAGCCTGCAATAATGCTCACAAAGTCATTATGGAGCTATTCCCTAGCCAGAGAGGTAGTGTTGCCTTAAGCACAGTTTAATCAAATTAGATGGTGGGCTATGTCATGGGGTTTCTCCTATTGATATTCATTAAAAATACATGATTTATCACTAATCTCTGTGAGGTAGATCCCACTCTTCCAAATGAATTTTGTAAATGTCAAGGGGAAGAAAACAGAATGGCGTATTGTTATAATAATTTAAGAGTGGTGTGGTCACATTTACATTTTATATACTATGCAGTTTAGGAACAGAGAATAGCTTTAACAAGGCTAAACTTCTCTTAGTTAAAGTTAGAACAGAAAGGCTGAACCCTGAGGATTAGCCATTACATTTTAACATAGAATGGGCCCCAACATTTGAATTATCTCTTAGTAGAAGGGTAGCTTGTCCCATTGTTGAGCTAATGCTGTTCTCAGATTCTTTGGTGGAGGGAATTCCACACAAATGTGTGCTGTCCTGTTTTCAGATCCTGTCCTGATTGGGCAGCTGGGAGAAGGCGGTTTGTTTCCTGCCCCTGGGAGCCCTCCTTCTGTGCTCACACTTCATTTCCTCCAGAGTTCTCTGGCCTCCAGACCTCTCCTCGCAACCCTAGTGAAATTCGCCCAGCTCTTTCCTTCTCAGTGGACTGGAAAGGGCTGATAACAGTTTAAAAGTGCTACCCCACCCAGAGGTATTTGCATTTTAACTGGGATCAAAGCTGAAACTAAAGGGATTAAGTCCTAATAGTAGAATTTTAAGCATCAACCAGTGGGTAGAAGAGGATTTTCTGCTGCTGGAAGAACCCTCCCTCTGGCCTTGATGGGAGAGCAGGGCGGTCCACAGTGGGCAAGGTCAGACCGGAGATGGGTGGAGGGAAGTTTGGTGGTAGGTAGACTAATACTGCTTTTTCCTTTTCCACGTTGGGCCTTTTTTCAATTTTTTTTTGGTTTTTGGTGTTTTTTTTTTTTTTTTTTTTAGCTGGGAAATGAGCCTTCTCTGTTTCAAGAATTTCCTTCCTAAACCGGTATCTTTCTAGGAAGTACACTTTGAAATATTGATATTCTGGTTTGTCCTCTAAACATTTTTCCTCCCCAAACTGGGGACTGATATTCAAAACTCAGAGTTACAGTTTAGTTTAAAACTCTCAGTCTTGCCTTGAAAATACCCCTGAAGGAAGAAAGACACTTACAGAAGGAGCAGTAGTACCTTTTCGATATAGAAATGCGCTCGTTCTTAGCAAGGCACATGAGATGTCTCCCTACACTTAAGACACTTATCAAAAGGTTTTCAGAATATGACTTACAGCCAGAATGGTCAGAATCAGCAGACAGAGGCACTCGATTTCTGGACGATAGGAAGCTTTTAGCATCTTGGCCATTTAACCTAATCTAAGAGAGAAACACAGCTTAAATGAAATCCTACTTATTTTACTCTGCTATATTGCAGAATAATGGAATGCCCACCCCTTTTCTGCACAGGAGATCTCTAACTTGACTCTTGGCTCAGTGGGAGGCTCTCAGAACCCTTTCCAATGCCAAACTCAAGATACAATAGGGTCTGGCTATTAGCCCTGGAATCTCCTGGCTGTGAAATAATGGAGATGTGAACAGAACGGTACTGAATTATTGGCAGGAACTGACTTAACGTCTCGATGTAATAAACGAGGGTCCCAGCAAAGCCTCTTGTTAAGTAGCTAAATGTCTAATTCACCTGGGATATTGTTTCAAAATTCATTTCATCTTTGGTAATTTGATGAAATGAAGCTCTGTACTGGTGCTTTCTCTCATGCAAGGCTGCATGCACCTAAGGGCAGGGCACATTTATTTTGATGATTAATACCTGCAAGTTTCGTGGCTTAATGGGAAAATGCTAGATACATTTGAAATGGTACTGCCTTCTCCCCCCTCTTCATTCATCAGGTAAACACCTTGATTACTTTCCTTCCAAGTTTGAGCTCAGTAGAACTTATGTTATCCACTGACACTCTGGAAACATTATTCTTGCATATTTGTGGTTGGAGAAGCCTGGGAGTCACATGGTGACTGATTTCAGGTGGGCAGTGTTGGGTGTGTATTGTTTAACTCACAGCTCTTTTCAAAGATGGATAACAGAAGGCTGGGAGAATAAATGGAATGTAATAGAATATTTTTCCTTCTGCTCTCATGGCACCCCTAAAATTTCACCAAGAACCACAGGGATAGCTTCACGGCCAGTCATTTAAAGGATATTGCACTTAGAGGCACCTGGGTAGCTCAGTCGGCTAAGCATCGGACCTCAGCTCAGGTCATGATCTCACGGTCCGTGGGTTCAAGACTCCACATCAGGCTCTCTGCTGACAGCGGAACCTGGAGCCTGCTTCGGGTTCTGTGTCTCCTCTCTTTGCACCTCCCCACTCATGCTCTGTCTCAACTCTGTCTCTCAAAAATAAATAAATGTTTAAAAAAATTTTTTTAAAAGGATATTGCACTAATTTTCATACATTTATTGAAACTGTTAGAAATGAGAGGACTAAATTAGAGGTCACGAATGAAGAGGGTTAGACAAGACAGGATGAACAACTTTCCAGGCTTTGGCACTGAAAGTCCTGTGTCTGGGGAAATCCCTCAGTCCTAGGCAAACCAGCATGAAAGGTGACCCTAAAAACTCTTTTGCTTTTTGTTTTCCTTAACCTCCCTTTAAACAACCTGGATGAGCTGAGTCACCTGCATTTTAAATATTATGTACCCAGACTGAGAACATCTCCTTTTCAAGCAGTCCACTCTTACCCTTAGTAAGTTGAAACATTTAAACAGAGAGCTAACCTTTTAAAATTTTTTTTTTTAATGTTTATTTATTTTTGAGACAGAGAGAGACAGAGCATGAATGGGGGAGGGGCAGAGAGGGAGACACAGAATCTGAAACAGGCTCCAGGCTCCGAGCTGTCAGCACAGAGCCCGACGCGGGGCTCGAACTCACGGACCGAGAGATCATGACCTGAGCCGAAGTCAGAGGCTTAACCGACTGAGCCACCCAGGCGCCCCGAGAGCTAACCTTTTAATAAAAATTGTTGTTTACATCTGTGTCCCCTTTTATAATTGAAAAATATTTTCACAGCTGTTGTCCCAGGTAATCCTCAAAATTAAGGCTATAGCTCCACCTCAGAGAAAAGAAGACTGAGACTACAATGGTTGGTTTCCTGTCTCCACTATCATCCTGCCTTTGGTCAATGTAGGGCAACCTCACCCATTTTTCTTAGATTTGAAGTCTTCTTTAGCAAGTATTCACAGAGCCCGCACTCCACACCCCAGACATAGTGAGGCGGACACAAGTTTCAAACCTTGACTTCTTGCCAAGCCTTCCCCAGGTCTGATGCAGAAACTATTACCTGGCTTTAAAATCCTGCTGGAAGAGAATCCTAAAACCTCTCCATGCTAGGCTTCAGCATTTTGGTATCTTCCAATAGATTTCACCCAACAATAAAAAGTTAAGTTGTCCCGATTTTAAATGATGCCACAGTCATCTGAAAACCCAAAGACAGTGGGCTGAGTCTCCTTGGCAAAGTGCTTTGGGTGTGCACATGTGCACGGGTGTAGCTGTGTATACGGCTTCTAGTGACGCCTATTCACTTCTGTATCTCAGTGTACCCAAGGAGCAGTTATGGTCAGTTATGTCATTGTTAGAAAAAAAAAAAAGTCTATCTCTTTATTGATACAGTATAGACTTTTCCAATATATCATAGTGCCATTAACCTTCATGTGGTCACCAGCCAGCCCCTCCCCACAATGTCTCTGAGCGTAAGCTCTTTGGGATGTAATTAACCTCAGACCCGCATCTGCCTCTTTTTCACACACTGAAGCTTCATCCAAGGCCCTGACCCCACACTCACTATGGGCCTTCGAGCTGCAGTTTTCTGTTAAGTTTGGTGTGTGCCAAGGTCCTGCAGGGAGAAGAGACACACACATGTTATTAGCAAGAGCATCTAACACAAGGCTATGTACAGGTGGCAGCTTAATAAGTACTCTTGGGTGACAGAATTGAGTTGTCAGGCCCTCTGTTCTCCTGGCTATTAATCCTTTTCTGTCATGGTTTAAAAGACAGGATGAGACAGCCAGAAAAATAAGAAACCAAAAGCTCTTAAATCCTGGCCTTCAATTGGCCAGAAGAGAAAAGAGTATTTCAAAAAGATGAGTAAGGTTAGAGTTATTTGCATAGAATGAATGACCACGGGACTCCCAAAGCCTGGGCCTGGTCTCAGAAGGCTAGTTTTTAAACAGAAAGACAGTGAGGGGTTTCCTTTCCAAAATTTACCTCTTCCTTTTTTTCTTACACGTAATAACTAGCTTTCATGGTCAATAGCTTATATCCCTCCAGGATAGCAGGGATTTGTCTGTCTTTTTAGTGCTAATTCTTAGTGCTCAGCAGTGCCCAGCACATAGCATGCTCACTACATATTTGTTGAGCCCAACCCAGAGGGTTCCACTTCTATAAATGAGTATCATAAGCTCTGGCAGAAACGGAAGGGGGTAAAGGTAGTATCTGTTGCGTAACTGCCTCTGCAATCCTATGCTCACTAATGCTAGGTAGTAGTCTTGATTATAGACTACCGTACTCCATAGCAGATAACAAAGCTGCATTTGTATGAAGTGTGTTGAATGAAATCTTGACTGTTGGATGGTCACCTTAGCCACTGTTCACACTTCTTTAACTGCTCTAATTAAGCCTTGAAATTTCTTCCTCTACCGAACAAGTACTACAACTGCTAAACAAATACACTCTGGGGAGTGGCATACAGATCCTGTTTAGCTTTTGACCTATAATGCAAATACTTAATGACGAAAACTACATGGTATATGTTCCTAGAATGTTGAGGGGTAGAGAAAGACAGGTCGGTGAGTAACCCTAGGATCAGTCTTGATGAGGCAGGCCAAGAAATACTTAGCCAAGTGAGTGCCAGCTTCCTGGACTAAGGCATGAACCCAAGCTTCCTACATAGGTCTATCAAAAATAAAGACTGTTTTTGCTTAGTGTGGGGTATGTTTATAACCTCCTGAGCTCTTTTGACTTCCAGATCAGAATCAGTGTATCACAGATGGAAGCCTGACCAGAGGCAACTGTACTTGTTCCATTGGGAGGGGCATGGGAGAGTCCCTAGGGACAATGGCTTGTCACTATCAAGTCTAAGAGATGTTTTCTATCCCTGGCCTGAGTCCTTTTGGACATGGTCTCTCGTGTTCCTGGTTTTCCTTTAGATGGAGGCAAAAGATGCAGTGAAGAGGACGTACAATGCTAAATATTCAAAAGAAGAGTAGCTGTTAAAGGAAGATGGAAAGAGGAATTGAATTTAGCTTAAATAACAGAGGGAGGAGAACCCAACCCAGAGGGTTCCACTTCTATAAAACTGGAGATAGAAACTACAGCTGACCTGAAACAGACAAGGCATACTTGGAGCTGTCTTCAACTACAGTGTGTGTGAATGACGTTCTAAATCGCATCCTTTCTTATCACCAACATCCCCATGCAGGTTCCAGAGTCTACAACTGGGTTCGAGGCTGGGTGAGATCTGCCTACAAAGAAAGGTCACTTTTGTCTTCCAACTAATGTGACAGCAATGTCAGGGGATGTGACAATGAATTCCTTTACCCAAAGGCACAGAAGCAAAAGGGAATCATGGCACCCCTTCAGGTCTCTCTGAAGGATGGACAATTTCTTGATCATCACAAGTGATGAGCAGGTGAGACAGTGAATTTTCATGTCAGTTGGGAGAGAAGTTTCATACTAGATGTGTTTCTTGCCATTCATAGAATGAGGAAATTTACCATCATTTGAAAATCTGAACTATGTATGTTTACTCAGTGAAAGCTTATGGCCTGATGAGAACAAATTTCTTTATATCCTTAATTCAAAAGGTTGGGAACAATATATCAGTGTGATGTAACTTCTTCATGGCATGTGAAAAGATCACTCTTAGGAAAAAACAGATACAGTTTTCATAATCATTAAACATCTTACTTCATAAATCTTTTTTCCTCCTAACCCTCAAAGCTGAACAAGAATAAATGCAACAAGGTCCATGATTCTTGGAACTTTGACACTAAAAACAAATGCATACATTATAGCCTTTCCATATTAAATGTCTTCTTGGTTTCTAAATACATTTGCTTGAAGATGAGAGCAAACGTGTCATCCATTGAAATAGACTCTTGTTTGCTTTACAAGATTGCTCATTGAGAGTAATTAAAATACACTAACATAGAAAATTCAACATATGAGAACTATTTTTTATTAGTGTGTCTAAAATATAGGTTTTGTCTTTTTACATAGGAAAAGTATTAGAACAACAAGAATAGTGTAGTCCCACTTGTGTAAATTGAAACAGGTACATGTGTGTTTAAAATGAGAGGAATGGTCTACACCAAAAAAGGTATCGACAGTGGCTGCCTAGGTGCACGGGATCATGAGCGTGTTCTGATTTCTTCTTTTCTTGTCTTCTCTTTCATAACGAATATGAATTGTTCTTGCAATAAAAATTAATCACAATTTAAAAAAATAAAAAAATGATACTCAAAACAATACTCAGAGATAATACTCATAATACCCATAACAAATTAAAAAACAATGTCATAGATTTGATTTGTATGGATTTTCTCCACTTACCTCCTGACATTGAGTATCGCCAGCCGTTCCTTCTGCCTCATTTTCTGGTGGTAGCAGACTGTGATGCTCAAATGCTTCTCCAGTAGATGAGGAGGAGGGTCCCTAGGAATGGGACACAGGAGCTGGCCTGGGATGTGGTACAGCAGTTTACCTTGTGCCCGCCTTCTAGTGGTATTGATGCAGAAAGATCGAAAACAAAAAAAACCCCAAAAACAAAAAGACCCTAAATCTAGACTCCCCTTCAAAGCTTCATTAGCCGGCTTTTTTCTTTCCTTCTTCTCTTTCTCTATTTACCACCCCCCCCCCCCCCGCCTTTCTTTATTTTTCTCCTACTAAACTTCTCTTACCTTGCTGTCATGATGCTTCATACAAGATAGATACTCATTAAGTGTCTGTGGAATAAAGGCCCAGAGATGTTAATTGATTTATCCAAGGTCACACAGCTGGTTAACAGCAAGGTAAGGACTAGAACCCAGGTGAAATCAGGAAGTCCACTGGCTACAGAAAGCATACTGTGCCAAAACAAAAAGGATGTTGGTGTTGCAGGCAGTCAGGCTACGTTAGTAAACTGACAAGGATATGGGTGACATGTAACATATGTCATCAGGCTAAGGACAGAAATAAAGGAGTAAAGGCAGAAATCAAGTTGATACACTTTGGTACATGTTTGCTAAAACTCTGGTTATTAATACAATTGTGCCTTCACGGAATAACTACAATTAACTATTGTTTTCAACTTCTCGTGGGTAAGAAGGTATATGGCTTTGTAAAACGTGCAGGTAGAATGAGCATTATATTTTTGCTGAAACCATTCATGATAAATTTATTCAGCAAAGGGAAAAAAATAAATCCATCTCCATTGAAATCACAATGAACCTGTTTCCATTAAAGGCCCCCAAGAGACAAAGCACCAAGTGCAAAAGCAACAAGAGTGTAGATGAGAGATTTCTCCCCACCGAACTGTCTGCCCCAGGAGGCAGCTGGGGCAGCCTTCAGACCCAGGAGGTGAGAAAGAAAATCATTTTGTTGGGTAAAAGTATTCTGAGTTACTGCCTTCTTTGGAAATGGAAGAGTTTCATTTTTCCATCTGATAAATGGAGAAGAACCTGTTTGCAGCGAAGACAGTGGAGTTAATCGTCCCAGGATAATGGCTACCTTTGACCAAAGACACAGCCCCAGGAGTTGTGGCTTCATTCCCTTCAAGTGTTGATCAAGTCTCAATCTTCGGGATGGTTGTGACATATTCTATTTCTGTAACTCCCTTTGAGAAAAGCATCCTATAATTTTTCTCTACTTCTTGTAGCTGCTGCTGATGGTGATTTGTATCTCCACCAGAACCATGCTGGGCGGAATTGACCCTTTGCGAGCATCACTTCATGACACGATGAATAGGAAAATAGAGGGGTGGAAAGAGGAGAAAGCAAGCAAGCAAAGTGGGAGGTGAGAGAGCCCTGGGATGACAGAGCCAAGAAGAAATCAGGGTCTGTCAGCAACCTGACCCTCACATGCCTCTGCACCCACATCCAACTTGTTCTATTAAAGACATGTTGTTTTGAAGCCTCTAAGTACCTACAGAGCTGGATTTAGGGTCATGAAAGCACCCCAGGCATGCCAGTAGCTTGACTTCCCTTTAAAATAATAGTTAAAAAAATTGCTTACTTTGAATTTAATAGGATGTGGAAGATACTGCTTTTCCAGGAATCAAAATTGTAGTCACAGGCCAATTTCTTACTAATTCACTTCTACTGGCTGAAATAGGATCAATGTTCGGAAAGAAATCCAGCATAATGTTTTCTAACCTTTCTGTTCTTGTCCTTCTTCCTGGTTTCTTTTGTAGTGATTTTGTGAACTTGACCACCACTTTCTGGAGGAGTATTAAAGTGTTTTAAATTTAGATAAAATATATTGCTTGTTCCTGATAGTAGCACCGTGCTACCATGTGCCATTATGTAGTTTTAGAATTTTGCTGAACGTGACCGTCAGCTGGCTGACCTTGGTGGGTGTCTCTGTGGGTGTGCAGCTTATATGGGAGCAGTGCAAAAATACTCAATATCAAGAGAACAACATTGGTAAGAAATGTCATTTGTATTAATTCTTTTCTAAATCTTTTATTTTGAAACAATTACAGACTCACAAGAATTCACAAAAAACGGTAAGTGTCCTACGTACCCTTCACCCAGCTTCCCCCAAAGATGGCATCTTAATGCTGCTACAGTATAATATCAAAACCAGAAATTATAACAGGTATATTTCTGTTAACTAGACTACATATTTTATTCAGTTTTCACCATTTTAAAAACCTAAATTCATTTGAATGTGTGTGTGTGTGTGTGTGTCTGTGTGTGTGGTTCTAGGCGATCTTATTCCACATACAGATTTGTGTAACCACCTCCACAATCAAGATCTGAACTTGTCCCATCCATCCCTCCCAAACAACTCCACATGCTACTGGGGATTTCTTTCTGAGTTTCCTTTCCAGACAACTACCTGTTTCTGGGAGAATTGGACTGTATGAGTTTGTTGGGGCTACCTTGACAAGGTACCACAAACAGCATGGCTTAAACAACAGAAATGTATTGTCTCAGTTGTGGAGACTGGAAATAAAGGTCCAGATGTCAGCCGTGCTGGTTTCTCCTGAGGCTCTGAGAGAAAATCTGTTCCACGCTTCTCTCCTAGCTTCTGGTGGTTTGCCAGAAACCTTTGGCCTCCCTTGGCTTGTAGATGCATCTTCCCAATCCCTGCTTTCATCTTCATGTGGTGTTCTTCCTTTGTGCATATCTGTGTTCAAATTTCCTTTTTTTATAAGAACATCAGCCATAATGGATTGGAGTTCACCCTAATGATTTTGTTTTAACTTGACAACCTCTTTAAAGACCCTATCTCCAAATAAATTAGGACTTCATATGAATTTGGGGAGATACAACACCTTACCACAGGACTAATTTATATTATCTCAAGCTGTATTGAGTCCTGGGTGAAGTCTGAGTTAATTAACATCATATTTCCAGATTATTCTGCGACGTTGAAATGCCTGATGCCTAGAATACCAATTTTTTTATACTTCACCAGAACTTGATTTTGTGGGAAGATTGATAGTGTCATAAAAACACCAAAATAAGAAAACCAGATAAGCTTCTAAACCTCTTTCTCAGTATCTTTCCCAGGACGGATCTCCTATCCATTTCAAAGGGCATCTTTCCTGCAACATGTAACCCATCAATGTATGTATGGATCAATGAATTCAATGAAAGAATTCTCTGGGATCTAAGAAAATTCCAACACCTAAATAAATAAAAAGAACATAGAGAAAATGATGGGTTAATTTGGGAGCGCAATAGTAAATGGAAACTTTCCATACTAGATTGCTGGTTCTCACCAAGCATGAGGCAGCCTGAGGTCATTTCTATGTTGTATGTTTCCAAGCCACCTTTTTACAAAAGAAGGCACTTTTTTTTTTTAAGTTTACTTATTTATTTATTTATTTTTTTAGTAGTCCCTACACTCAGCATGGGGCTTGAACTCACAACCCCGAGATTAAGCATCACATGCTCTTTTGACTGAGCCAGCCAGGTGCCCCAAGAAGGCGCTTTCCACAACAACCAAACAACAACAACAACAGCAACAACAACAACAAAACCTAATCTAATTCAAAAATAGGCAAAGGGCTTGAATAGATATTTCTCCAAAGAAGATATACAAATGACCAACAAGCACATGAAAGGAGGTTCAACATCATTGGTCATTAGAGGAATGCAAATGGAAACCACAATGACATCCTAGTTCACACCTTCTAGGGTGGCTGTAATTTTTTTAAAAAAGGAAAATAACGAGTGTTGGTGAGGATGTGGGTAACCCTTGTGGAACCCTTGTGCATTGCTGATGAGAATGTAAAATGGTGTAACCGCTGTGGAAAGCAGTTTGGCAGATCCTCAAAAAGTTAAACGTAGAAATACTTATAACCCAGAAATTCCACTCCTGGATATATATCCAAAAGAATTGAAAGCAGGGACTCAAGGAGATACTTGCACACCAATGTTAATAGCAGCGTTATTCACAATAGCCAGAAGGTGGAGAGTATCAACAGATAAATGGATATACAAAATGTGGTATATACACACAATGGAATATACTCTTCAGCCAGAAAAACGAATGAGATTTTGACACATGCTACAACATTGATGGACTTGAAAACATTATGCTTGGTGAAGTAAACCAGACACAGAAGGACAAATATTGTAGGATTCCAGTTATATGAGATACCTAGAACAGGCAAGTTCATAGAAACAGAAAACAGAATAAAAGTTACAGAGGGTGTTGGGAGGGGGAAAGAGGACGTTATTGTTCAATGGGTACGGAGTTTATGTTGGGGATGATAAAAAAAGCTTTGAGTATCGACAGTGGTGATGGGTACATGGTATTGTGAATATATTTCATGGCATTGAATTGTATACTTACAAATGGTTGAAGTAATGAATTTTATGTTATGTATATTCTACCACAATTAAAAAATGTAGCATGTGCGTTAAAAAGAAGGATCTAGGGGCGCCGGGTGTCTAAGCAGTCAGTGTGACTATGGATGAGGGTGTACTGAGGGAAAGTGAGGAGCCGAGGCTGTAAAGATAGGATGGGGGCCTATCATACAGAGAAAGCCTAGTCATTGGTTTGGGGACATGGTTACAACATTTGGTAGCCAATTCTGAAGAGATGAAACGATTGGAGCTACACTCTGCAAGATTCGTCTGTGGAGTTTGGCGGGTACATTTAAAAGTGGCTCAAAGGACCTCAAATAGGGGACCTCAAATAAGGCCTCAAATAGGTGATGGCAGCAGACACAGAACAGCCCAGAGAGAGACGAGGAATGTTCCTCAGAGGAGAATGTCCTTGGGTGGAGAGTGGAGAAAAGGAAAGGAAAGTCTGAAGAAGAAGGCATTTGAGGAGAGGAGTCCAAGAGTTTGATTTCCCAGCAGATGCATTGTGAGGGGCTTCATATACTGGAAGCACTCCACATTCATCCTGGTCAACCTTAACAAGGCCTTCAACATGCGGTGCTCTCTCTCATTCTTCGCAGCAGCTATTTCAGGCTTTCCTCACCTTCTTCAGATTTCCTCTTGTCCCACCATCTTCCTCCTCACCGCCTCCGACTTTGCCTTTGAAATTTTACCTTGAAATCATCGAATCAGAATTCCTTCAGCCTTTTGCCATCCTGGCAACAAACTGACCTGCATCTGAACCCACCCTCTCTCCCTTCCCTCCTCCTGCCTCATGCATGTGAGCCCTGCCCACCTCCTTCGGAACCTAGAATGATCAATTATCCCCAATGTCATGTGAACATTGATCAGTTCTATTCTTACCTGACTACCCTGGGTTTGTTTTTTAACAGATTTATTGAGCTGTAATTTACATACTGTACAATATATCCATTTAAAATGTGCAATTAGTATAATTAAATTTTATTATATTCAGAGTTGTGTAACTATCACCACCATCATTTTTTTTTTCAGCTATTGCTTTATGTATTTTTTTATTGTGGTAAAATACACAAAACAAAGTTTACCATCTTAGCTATTTTTATTTTATTTATTTATTTATTTATTTAGAGAGAGGGAATGAGGGAGGGGCAGAGAGAGAGAGAAAGAGAGAGAACCCCTAGCAGGCTCTGCGTCATCAGTACAGTAGCCCGATGGGGCTTGATCTCATGAATCATGAGATCATTACTTGAGCTGAAATCGAGAGTCGGGTACTTAACTGACTGAGCCACCCAGATGCCCCTACCATCTTAGCTATGTTTAAAAAAATATTATTATTATTATTTTTTTTAAAGTAATCTCTACCCCCAAAATAGAGCTTGAACTCATGACCTCAATATCAAGAGTCACATGCTCCACCAGCTGAGCCAGGCACGTGCCCCATCATCTTAGCCACTTTTAAATGTACACTTCAGCATGCCATCATCCATCTCCAGAATTCTTTCCATCTTGTAAACCTGAAACTCTATACCCATTCAACAATAACTCCCCGCTCCCTTTTCTCCCTAGTCCTTGGCAACTACAATTCTATTTTCTGTCTGTACAAATTTGACTACTCAAGATACCTCGTGTAAGTGGAACCATGTAGTTTTGTCGTTTTGCAATTGGCTTATTTTATTTAGCGTGATGTCCTCAAACATCATCCATGTTTAGCATGTATCAGGGTTTCCTTCCTTTGATAGGCTGAATAATATTCCATTGCAGCTATCTATCTTATTTTGTTCAACCATCCATTCTTTGTTGGGCTCTTGGGTTGTTTCTACCTTTTGGCGATTGTGACCAATGCTGCTGCGAACATTAGTGTATAAGCATCTCTTTGAGTTATGGCTTTCAATTCTTTTGGGTATACACAAAGAAGTAAAATTGCTGAATTGTATGGTAATTTTATTTTAAATTGTGAGGCATGGCCATACTGTGTTTCCCACAGTGGCTGCACCATTTAACGTTCCATCCAACAGTGCACAAGCTTTCAGTCTCTCCAGATCTTTACCAACACTTCTTTTTTTCTTTTTTTATAGTAACCATCCTAGTGGGTGTGAGGTGGTTTCTCACTGTGATTCTGATTTGCACTTTCCTAATGATGAATGAGGTTCAACATCTCATGTGCTTATTGGTCATTTGTATAGCTTCTTTCGAGAATTGTCTATTCAAGTCCTTTGCCTATTTGAATTAGGTTGTTTGTTTATTTTGTTGTTGAGATGTAGGAGTTCTTTACCTATTCTGGATATCAATCACCCCAATTAATTTTAGAACATTTTCATCACCTCAGAAAGAAAAGTCACACCACTTGTCTGCCACCCTAAATCCTTATCCCTTATTCTTGTTTTTTTAAATTTTTATTTAATTTTTTTTTTATTCTTGGGTTTTTGACACCAACGTTATTCCTTTCTTGAAGAACTCTCTTGCACTGGCCTCTAGAAAATTACTCTCTTCTGGTTTCTTCCTACTTCACAGTTGTCCCTTTGCTCCATTTCCTCTGTCATCAAACTTTGACATTTTTCAGGATTTCCTCTTTGACCCTTTTTCATCACACTCTATACTCTCTCTGGATGGTCTCCCTTTTTTTTTCTTTTTCATGATTTCTATGGTGATTTTCAAATCTCTTTTTCCAGTCCCAACTACTTAAGACCACATCCAATTTGTTTCCACTTCCCCACCAGCTCTCACTCTTTTATTCTAAATCTACTGCCTTCTCTCCATCTCCATTGCACTCTCTGATTTGCAACCACCACTACCTGTCATCTCTCGCTTGGATTACCTTACAGCCTCCCAATTGGTCTCCCTACTTCCAGCCTTGCCTTTCTCAAATATACATCATTCCCAGAGGGATTTTCTACAGTGTAAATCTGATCATGGTGTTCCTCACTGAGCAACCGGTTCTCCAGTCACTTCAGTGAGTCTTCTCTTGCCTTAAGGTTACTATGCAGGCTCTTCCTTCTGTTTGGATGCTCTTCTAATGCCCCTTACACACCTGATTGGTTTGTCCCAACTACTGGAGTAGAACTCACTTTCTCCAGAAGGCTTTGTCCTACTTCCCAGGGGAGAGTGGCTCTGCTCACACCCTAGTCACCCACTTATCTTTCTGCATCCCCCACCAGAATGCATGCTCCCTGTGCTTGCCTGGCACATTTGAGGTCCTCTGTATATATTTGCTTCATGAATTTGTTGTAACTGTTTTCTAGCACAAGCACAGAGTTGGGACTATTGCTCTGGGACTTGATGGAGAAGACTAGGTTGAAGATTTAAATGGGAATCTGAGAATTAACTGCATGCAGGAGACAGCTGAAGCATTGACTTATATTCAGTGTTTACTGAATATGAATATATATCTTATTAAACATAAGTACATCAATATACTATTAGTATATATTACTAGCTTATAAAGTATATACTATAAATAGGCATGTATCAAATAAGTATATGTGTAGTTATTAGGAATCTGAATATCTACTTTACTATATAAACTTTGCTACGTTCAGATTTTTAAGGCAATTGCAAAGAATTCTCAAGTCTCTGTTTTCGAAATGTCTATATTTGTGTTTTAAGCCCAGAGTCATTAATAAGTACTTGGGCAGCCCCAGATATTCCATTTTTGACTTGAAATGCACAGATGTGTTCAGTGCTGAGACTTAAGGAGTCCATTCCTGTGTGCTGCATGCTCACAAAAATCACCTCTGCCTGTTGTCCTATCTCTCATAAGGAACCTCTGGCTTTCAGGGGGAAATGGGTAATTCCCAAGTTAAATACTACCTGAATTTTTTGGATAACATAATCAGGAAACAGTTGAAAGTTTTGGTTTCCAATATTTCAAAAGTACTTATGGGTGAGCTACTTAAACACAGTCAGGAACCAGAGGAATAAACTTGGGACCTAATAATGACTGAGTATAAAGTCCATAAAAAGAATATCTCCATAAAAGCCTAGCCCCAAAACGTATGATGATGGCATTACTAAGCCCTCACTAAGTATACTCAGTTCCTCCATGCCTCATGTTGGCCTCACAACAGCCCAAAGAGATAGATATAATTATGTCCATTTCACAGATGCAGCTGCTGAGAGTTAGAGAAGTTATGTAGTTTGCCCAAGGTCTCTTAGCTTAGAAATGGTGAAGCCAGGATTCAAGCTTCAGGCTAGTCGGACTCAATGCCCAGGCTCACAATCCCTGCATCGAACAGCTTCCCAGTGTGCCCTGAAGCAAAGCCAGGCTGCCTGGTGTCAGATGGCAGCGTGGATAAAACCATGCGATGGCAAACACATGGCAAATGTACCGTGCTCCTGATTCATGATGGGCTTCTACTTCCATCACTGCTTTTCGTCTTTACAAGAACCCCAAGCATGTGAGGACAGGGCCATTATCCCCATTTTAGAGATGAAGGAACTGAGACACAGGCAGGTTAAGCAACTTGCCCACTGTCTCACAGTGAGACAGCGGCACAGCTGATATTGGAACCCAGGTCTCCCGGCTTTTAGTTAAAAAGCTTTTTTCCATTACAGCACAACCTCGTGGCCTTCAGCTTGCAGACTCTGATTGAACAGCAGCATATGAATTAACTGAGGTTACTGTATTATCCCCTAAAATGACGGCTTCCCATTAAAAAAAAAAAAAAAAGAACAGCAAAAATTCACCAATGGAACATGTGAAAAATACATTTTCACAAGGTCATTCTTACCCAGAGCTGTTTTAAAAAATTATTATTCTCCATTTGGGCTTTTGGTCTATGATCCCATGGTATGTGCAGTTAAATGGTAATTTAAAATTTTAAACAAACAATGTTGCAGAACTGATTTCTGGTTAACAGGACTGATTTGGAAGGACTGTGGGTTTGGAAGATGTATGTTAAGAGAACTTGAGGGCCACCTGGGTGGCTTAGTCGGTTAAGTGTCTGACTTCGGCTCAGGCCTTGATCTCACAGTTCGTGGGTTTGAGCCCCATGTCAGGCTCTGTGCCGACAGCTCAGGCCCTGGAGCCTGCTTTGGGTTCTGTGTTTCCCTCTCTCTCTGCCCCTCCCCAGCTCACGCTCTGTCTCTCTCTCAAAAATAGGTAAACATTAAAAAAAGTTTCAAAAGGACTTGGAATATCGGTTGACCTACACAGCGAAAGAATTTAGAGATGTTAATTTGGAAAGAAGGAGTTGTAGCAGCAGTTGGGTTTGCAGGACCTGCATCACAGGGTGATAAACACTGTGTGTTGGTAACATGTATTTCACAGGACCTGCATCCATGACGGCCCGCCGTGGGGACAGCAACAGTTACGTGGTTACCAAGTACTGTATATGATATGCACCCTTAGCACACTTGTTGGGATTTGTGTTGTTTTTACTGAAAAATATTTTTCTTTGTGGAAAGTATGATGTCTTTAAAACACCTACAGGTTTACCCCTCAGACTGTAAGTCAACAGATACTAGTTGGGGCCCTATTCTGTTCAAGAGGAGGTGCCAGGTCTTGAATCAGGATGTTTGATGTTAGTAGGAGTCGGAGCTTCAGGCAGGATGCAGGGGCTGCCCCCGGGACTGCCCGTGCCCTCTGCTCTTTGGCAGGAGCCTAAATCCTCACCTCATCCATAAAGGTGCTTGGGGGATTCCCAGTTTCTGAGCTCCCAGCAATCCAAGAAGCAGATGTTGGAGAGGAAGCCCCACCTACCCTTCAGCTTTGTTCCCAGGCCAAATAAAACCAGAGAAGTCTTTCTATTTTGAGAAAAGCAATTTATTCTGGACTCATGTTTTCTCCCACACTTGGGCAGGTGAGATAATCTTAATGCAGTTTTATCAGCCTTAACTCTTGAATTCTTGGCTGCTAAACTTAAAAAAAAAAAAAACAACTCAAAGAAGCATAAACCCTCCATTTCCATACCAAAGAGCACTAGGCTGTTCTTGGAAACCTTTATCTCTTTCATGGCGGTGCATGTCTCATATTCTGTCACAGAATGGTGAGAAAATCAGCCATAAGAAGAGAAAATAGTGCGACAGAAACTTAAAACTAACTCGCTGATAACAATGAAGCAATAAGCATATGTTCTTTCTCCCCTCTTTCTTCAGCAAATATATTGAGAAGAAAACATGTCTTACATAAAGCAATCTTTCACATCTCCATGTTCATGAAGACTCAGAAAGGTAGCTACAGCCTTGACTTCACACCGTATGGATTCAGCACCGCTTTTGTTTTCTGTGGTTGCTCAAGTTCTTAGGAAATGCCTCTCCAGATGGATTAAAATACAAAACAGGACAAATTAAAAGGTGCGTCTGAGGAAGTGAAACACAAATCAGGGTTCGTCTCCAAGCAGAAATACGTGGGTTTTTGCGTGTGGAGGAAGTTTTATGGATGCTCCGAAGGTCACCCAGATGTTAAGGGAAGTCTGCAGTTACAATTTCACGTCTGTGCTTATGTGCTGTATGATAAATCACGTTTATCTCTCTAAACATTTCAGCCACTTGTTATCATTTTTCAATTATTTTTACTCTGTTCTAGGGGGCTTTCTCAGGGATAATTTGTCTCTTAAATCTCCTGTTTTTTATTTGCCCCCAGTGAGAGAAGCAGGAAGTACACAGCAGATCTTGGAAATGAAGGAGTTGGCTGTTCCCCACGAAATGCTGAGCCGCTCTTAACCCCTTTCCCCCCATGAGGTTTTTTTTAACCTGATGAGAGAATGGCTAGCAATTGAATGAATCAAAGGATGGGAATATGAGTTCAAAAACTGGGGAACTTTCCCAAAGAAAAGAGTTTATAGTTGGGGAAGCATCAAATATGCCCCCCTCAGACCCCAAAGTACAATAAAACTAAAAATACATAAGAGCTTATGTGAAATTCATATTTATGATTTTGTATAGATTCACAGGATTTAATTTCTATTTTTAAATATTTAAAGGAAACTCCCTCTGATTTGTGAATATCAATATTGTCCCACTTAATATGTAGATTAGTCAACTGTATTGAAAATGGTAAAGTAAGGATAAAAATAGGACCTCCATGGGGCTGTTGTAAGGATTAAAATATATAAAATGCTTGTAAGAGGGTAGCACAAAGTGTTCAATATTTATTCTTATTATTGTTATTTTTATTACTTCTAAATGTATTCCCATATTTATTTTACACACAATGGGGATCAAGTTATATGTACTCTTTTGCCACCTACTTCTTTTTAACATTATAGCTTTTAGACAGCTTTCTCTGTTAACTATAAATATATATATATATAATTTATTGTTTTATTATATATATATATATATATATATATATATATATATAATTTTTTTAAAGAAAGAAAGAACAAAAAAGAAAGCAGACTATACCAGATATTTGTTGGACTCAACCAGTCTTAAAAATGAATGCCACAGGGGTGCCTGGGTGGTTCAGTTGTTGTGTCCGACTTTGGCTCAGGTCATGATCTCACGGTTGGTGGGTTCTAGTTCCACGTTGGGCTCTGTGCTGACAGCTCAGAGCCTAGCCTGCTTCAGATTCTGTGTATCCCCTTCTCTATCTGCCCCTTCCCCACTCACTCTGTCTCTCAAAAATAAACATTAGAAAAAATTAAAATAAAATGAATAAAACAAATTCACCAGGTCATTCTCCTCTAGATTTCATATGATTCAGTGTTGTCAAAGAGAGCAAAATAAATAACATTCAGGCTCTGTGAGCTGATTCTGCAACCAGACACCGAGCAGGCAGAAAGCAGTTAGTCTGGGGCACCTGGGTGGCTCTGTTGGTTGGGCGTCTGACTTTGGCTCAGGTCATGATCTCGCGTCATGAGTTCCAGCCCCACATAGGGTGCTGTGCTGACAACTCAGAGCCTGGAGCCTGCTTCAGATTCTGTGTCTCCCTCTCTCTCTGCCCCTCCCCCACTTGTGCAATGTCACTGTCTCTCAAAAGTCAATAAATGTTAAAAAAAATAAAAAGAGAAAGAAAGCAGTTGGTCTGTAGGAGCATCTAAGTGGCTCATATACACTGTGGCAGGCACAAGCATCCCCTAAAATTTTGTGATATCCTAGGGTGACAACATGGTGGAGAATTAACACTCCATTATTGTTTGGGGACTTGAACTTTCAACTCAGGTCCCATCCCCATGTATAAGCTGATTTGGAGTTGTGGAAGTAAAATAATCTGGAAGCCAGCTGGTCTTGCTGCTTGTCCTGTCCTAGACACTGTTTTGATCTGAGAGGCTTCTAGAAGGAGCCCATGGCAGGGAGCAAGTGGACTGACTACATGCTTGATGGTAGTCACCCTCTGCCCTGGGTTGAATAGTGTCCCCCCAAACTTAGTTCATGTCCACCTGGAACCTGTGAATGTGATCTTATTTGGAAATAGAATCTTTACAGATGTAATCAAGTTAAAACGAGATCACATCAGAGTAGTTTGGGCCCTAAGTCCAATATGACTGGTGTCTTTATAGGAAGTGGGAAATCTGGACACAGGGTGACAGTGAAGGCAGAGGCGGAAGTTATGCTGCTTCAAACCAAGGAAAGCTGTTAAGGGATTGCTGGAAACCACCTGAAGTTAAGAGAGAGACGTTGAACAAATTCTCTGAGTGAGACCCCAGGAAGGAACCAGCCATGCTGACACCTTGATTGAGAACATCTGGTCTCCAGAACTGCAAGAGCATACATTTCTATTGTTCTAAGCCACCAAATTTTTGCTAATTTGTTATGGCAGCCCTTGGAACCTAAAACAGCTTCTTATGAATGTATGCATATTAGAGTGGAAATATGCAAAGGATATATGCTGATCAGATAGACAAGGAAGGAAGTAAGGGAGGGAGGGTAGAGAAAGAACAAGTGTCAAGTTGGCCGACACTGTTTAATCAGAGGATATCAGATACTGCTTTGTTAAGATGCTAAGGCTCAATTAACTCCCCTAAGAATCTGGCTCTGAATCCACAGCTGATGGAACATATACTCTGATGGAAACACCAGCCAGTGATAGTGATAGTCAATATGTTTGATTAGCAGGGGATTTATCTGTAAGCAGCATACTACTTAGATGCCATATGTAAGTCACTCTTACATTGTTCACCCACAGCCCCCTCTCTTGAAGACCTAGACCCAAGTCCGGTGGCCAGGAGGCCTAAGTGTCCCTCAAGGTACTGACTCTAAAATTACACAGAGGTGTCTTCTTTATGAGGACCTGGGGGGACTTGACCTTGCTGGCACCTGTGTTCTGGAAACATCAGCAGGCTTCCACCCAACCTCAGTGGAATCCCGGGCTTGCTCTGAGCCCTGTTACTGCTGCACAGAATCTGGATGGGTACTATTCACCCTTGCAAAAAAATATTTTAACGCTTTTTAGTCCAGACCCTGCAGACCTAGGATTTAAGAGTGTTTGAATGAACCCCAGGCAGGTAAATGATCACATTGAAAGGGGAACCAAGAAGTTTCGTTGAAGCAATTTTAGAGTGTCTTTGCTTTACAATGAGGATCAGTGACTGTTATTTTACTAGGGCTTCTGAGACAAAGTACCACAAATTGGAAGGCTTTGGCAACAGAAATGTATTATCTTGCATTCTGGAGGCCAGAAGTCTAAAATTAAAGTGTTGACAGAGTTGGTTCCTCCTGAGGGCTGTGAGGAGGAGTCTGTCTCAAGCTACTTTCCCTGGCTTGTAGGTGGCTGTCTTGTCCCCTGCGCCTCTTCATATTATCTTCTCTCTGTGTATGTCTGTCTCTGTGTCCAAATTTCCCCTTTTTATAAGGACGGCAGTCATACTGTATTAGGACCTACCCCAGTGACCTCACTTTAACTTGGTTACCTACATAAAGACTTTATCTCTAAAGAAGGACATATTCTGAGATACCGAGGGTGGACTCCAACATATCTTCTTGGTGGTGGGGGAAGATGGGGAGGGACAAAATTCAGCCCATAACACTAATCAAGCTGAGCTAAGAGCCTGGGCACTGTCCAAGTTCACATCCTGATTGCTCTTTACTCACTGTTAGGTTTAGACAAGTTATTTAAGCTCACTGGGTCTCAGTTTCCTCATTATACCTGGGGGTGGTAATAATAGAACCTACCCTAAAAGGGATAGTTGTGAAGAGCACCTGTAATAGCACTTGTCACATGCTCAGTGCAGGGCAGGTAGCTGGTAAACATTCAATAAATAGATATCGTATTAGCATAAGGGAGGTGACAAACTGGACTGAAAAATGAGACATTAGTATGATGATATCGGGCCAATCCAATGCAAACTGACTTACTATGTGACTGTTTTCTAAGAGGGTGAGAAGTGTAGGATCATCCCAGAGTTCTTATGGCCCCAAGTCCCTTGATGCTGTCTGTGTTTCTGGAAGATTCCAGTGGGTAATCAATACTTCCCTGAGGGTTTGACCTGAATCCTAGTTTTACCATCCTGAGTCGTCTATGTTTGGGTTTTAGGGAGCCATTGGCTGTCTTAAATAAATAAAATCCCCACCAAAATCCAAAGCAAAAGAGGTTATGTGTGTGTTTGTTCCTCTTCCTTCCCCAGAAGATGGCAGAGTGCCCTGCGTTGATATTAGAAGAGACTCTTCCACACTCCAGCACACAAGGCACTCACTCGACATTCCACGCCTCCATTTCTTTAATATATATATAAACAGACAACACTTTAGATGCTAGGAAATGATGTGACCTAGAAAGTGAGATGACAGATAAAACGAGAGAAGGATCTCCAGGAACACAATCTTGTCGAGGTAGATCTTGTCAGAGCGGATTTTCTGTGACCATAATAAAGGGCTTTTAACACGAGCTGGGTTGCCTCATTTCTGAAGAGTAGAGGCTAGAGAGATTCTTAAAAAGGAAAAATAAATATTGCTCTAATTGGAGCCAGAGGTGAGGCAGGGTGGGACAATGAGCGAGCAAGGACTATTTATGTTGGAAAAGGGAAGCGTTAGAAACGATGTAGCTGAGGAATTCAGGAAGATGAAGGGCTTGGTCAAAACCAAAGCAGTCCCTCTTGTTTGAGAAGAAAGGACGGGGTCCAGGAATGAAGAGGAAGAATCAAATTACAGGGCAGCGAATGTAAGCTAAATGAAAAGAGAAACCACTGCTTTCTGCAGGTATTGAGGCCAGGAAATTCAGTGTTAGGACACGGTATGCTGGCTGAATCTCAAAAGCTTTGGGAAAATTTCATGCTAATGAAAAATGTTCGTGGTTAGTCAAGATTAGGTAATAGTCACCTGCGTGGAGGCCAGGGATATTTTAAAAGATCATTGTAGACAATAGTGTGCCCCACCAGACTGGAAATTTCTAGAAAGTTGATCCAATGTCCTATATTTTTCTTTTGTATTTCCCCATTAGTGCATGACACATTGGTCATTGCTACCTTTTTTTTTTTTTTAAAGCAGTTATTTTACATGCTTTGTTCCTAATTCTTACCAACGACCCCCTTTTACATTTAGGGAAAATGAACAAAGCTCACAAAACCAAAATGAGTTATTCAGGGTCATTGGGAGGCAGATATGAGATTCAAACTCAGTTCTGTCCTTCGTCTAAATGAGCACAATTTCTTAGTGCATTTCATAGGACTTAAAGAACTTGAGACATGAAGTAGAAATTAGAAGTCATACAATCTGACCACCTTTCCTCCTATTTTACAAATGAAGACATTAAGTCTAAAGGTAAGAAAGGGATTGGCTGGGTTGCTCAGTGGGTTAAGCATCTGACTCTTGATCTGAGCTCAGGTCTTCATCTCAGGGTCATGAGTTCAAGCCCATGTTAGGCTCTGCACTGGGTGTGGAACATACTTAAAAAAAATAAAAATGAAAATAAATAAAGGTGAGAAGGGATTGGTCCAAGCTCCCATAGGAAATGGCAGAGCAAAGTCACTTGCTAAATAAATTAACTCACGAATCTGTGGAATTTCTAACAATTAGAAGAATGATATTTGTGTATCTCACAATTCCAACTTCTCTCAAAATGTCTATGTATTTTTACATTTCTTATGTTTCAAACAATCCATGTCTGGGCAGATAAAAAAGAAATTATATTCTCTTACTTTTAACAAATCTCAAATAATAGCACTGGAGGAAGTAAAATTTTTCTTTTTCTTTTTTTTAAGCTTATTTATTTAAGTAATCTCTACACCCAACATAGGGCTTGGATTCATGACCCCAGGATCAAGTAGTCACATGCTCTTCCGACTGAGCCAGCCAGGCACCCTGGAAATAAAAACGTTCTTAATCTTTCTGCCTCTGCTAGTCTCAGTTTACCAGGATTCAATTTATATCAGAAGTTCTCTTGGGAGTATCTCTAGATTATAGATGGAATATTTGAAGCCAACAAAAGTGTGAATTGTAGAGATTTTGAAAATATTCAGTAACTGGGATCTTATTCAACTAACACACTTGGGTCACCAGTGACTCTACATGTCACGTTAAGTGTTAGGGATACTAAGTTAAATGGAAGAAGATTTTTATCTTCAAAGATCTTGTAGTTTAATACAGATCTTTAATACAAAGAGATAAGTCATCACATGGTTTGAAAAGTGTTATAAGAAAAGGAGAGAATATACACAAATAAGAATTCAACCTAGTAAAGTTTCTTAGGGAATCTGTCAAATGAATACATAAATATAGTTCATAATTAGAAAAGGTACATTTGTAAATTAGTGCTCCAGAAGTTCTTCAAAAATATTTGAAATTTTTCTTCTCTTTTTCCTTGTGAATATAACCCTATCTTGCTTATTGCATTGGTTGGCTATTGCTGTGCTCCAAATCACCATAAAACATAGCTCACAGTCTCTGTGGGTCAGAAATCTGGGTGTGGCTTGGGTCTTCTGGCTCTGGCCTCCTCACAAGACTGCAAGGTTTTGGCTAGGGCTATAGTCATCTTAAGGCTTAATTGGGGTGGGTCCACTTGCAAGCCCACTAAAATGGTTGTTGGCAGGATTCAGTTGCTATCCGGTCTCTTGCCATGTGGGCTCTCCACAGGGCAGCTTACAATATGGTGGTGACTTCCCTCAGAGTGAGTGAGTGAAAAGGCGAGAAAGAGACAGTGAATGATAACAAGACAAGAGTCACATGGTCTTTTATAACCTAATCTTGGAAGTGACATCCTATAACTATCGCCATATTCTATTCATTACAAACAAGTCACTAAATCCAGTCCACACTCAAGACAGGGGTGTTACACTAGGGCATCAGTGCCAGGAGATGATCACTGGGGACCATCTCAAAAAACTGCCTGTACACTTATCCTGTGAATTTATTTTCTCTATGAACAGTGCTTGCAACACCACCTGCCCATTGGACCAAACCAGAGATACAAGACTTGCCCTTTACTGCTATACGTCATCCCTCACCCCAGTGAATCCATCATCATGCCTTGCCATTTCTATTCCACCTCCTAAATCTCTCTCAAGGTCATACAGTTGGAAGGCTCCTTCTCTCCATTCCTATTGCCAACCACCTTGGTTCAGGCTCTTTGTCATCTCTTGCCTGGAGGGATCTAGGATGGAGACAAAAACCTCAGTGTTTTGCCTGGCCCCAGCCTGGGTCCCTACAGTCATTCTGCATATAGGGCAGATACCCTCATTCTAAGGCACAAATCTGAGTAGGTCACTCCAGCTTAAAGTCCCTCTGTGGCTCCCACAGTCTCCAGGATAAAGCCTGAACTCCTCAGCCTAGAGAATGAGGCCCTTGGTCATCCAGTCCTGCTGACCTCTCTACTCTCCCCTGCCTTGTACTCTAGCTTCTTGGAACAATTGGTAGCTTCCAAACTGGCCATGTATTCCCTGCATCCTTGAGATAGCAGCTCCCTTTCCTTCCTCTGAATAATCCTCACTCAGAACACTGCTCAGAGAGGGTGTTCTCCGAGAAGCCTCCTCCGTCCTCCCAGAGGCAGGTGGATGCCCCTCCCAGGGCTCTCATCATCCCTGGGCTGACTTCTCATGATATTTCCACACTGCACAGCAGCGACCTGCTTTCACATATGCCCACTCAGCCCTCACCAGTCTCAAAGCTCACTGAAATCCAGAACTGTCATGTCTCTTTAGTAATTTATCCCTAGGGTCTGCTAGGTGCTTGATGACTATTAGTTGGAGAAAAATGATGAAAACTCTGGGAAACTCCGCTTCTCCGACCTCTCAGCTTCTTTTGTTCCAGTCATCAGGGACAGCTGCATGATTTGTGGGCCCAGTGCACAGTGAAAATGAAGGGCCCCTTGTTGAAAAACCACGAAAAAGCCATTTCCTTTCTTCTTCTCTCTCTCTTGATCCATTGAGGTATTTTTTATTTGCTATTAAACATTGCACACTCATGCATAGGGATAATTGCAGGGAGAGTGCAGACCCTCCCAGGCACCTGGGGGTGTATATCCAGACCCCTTTCCTCCGCCCATGCTCTCTCATTCACTCCCTCTGGGTAGGGCAGCACTTTCTGGGTGGGGTTGAAAGAGAGGGGTCAAGAACCCATCCTGGGGAGGCAGTGGGAGACAGGACAACATTTGAGCAAAGGCTCCAAGCCTTCAATGCCTTCTCTACTGTCCAATCAAACTTCACTTACAAAACATCAAGCCAAAGATAAAAGTACTGACAATTTTAAGATTATGACCACAGAGCATTAAGCCATGAAGCTTCTGAGCACAGTGAGTTGTGTGACTGTATGGGTCGCACACGCATGAAGCCAGCCTGGCCAGTTATTCATATGCTATTGTACCCCTTCCTACAGAATTTGGTTCATTTCCACTCTTTTTGTTTCTGCATCCATCAGCCTTTGTAGGACCAGGCTTTTGAAACTTCCTAAGGCAGATCTACATGCTTGGGAGGAAGTAGCAGTAGCTTTTCAGGGAATAACAGAGGACACCGGAAGCCTTCCTGTGCTGGTGCTCCCATCATATCCCTGAACACATCCAGGAGGCCCAGAGTTCTCCACTACATTAATGAATTATTAGAAAATATGATTCTCAAAGTATAATAAGATAAGATTAAGGCAGAATAGAATGGAAAAACCTATTCCCTCTGAAAGTCACTTTCCATTAATTTCTTCTGCCTTCCTCCTTGTGTCTCAGCTAATCCCCCTCACCCTGGGCTCTGACCATGTCCCCTGCTCCCTTCTCAGTAATGCTCCCCTCATGTTACCCTGGACCTTCAATCTCAACCCTCTGTGGGCTCCTCTCGATGCTCAAGTCCCTTCCATCTTAAACTCCCAATCCCCTGCCCACCCAAAGTCTCCCTACAGCTATCCATGTGTTTCTTTCTTCCTCTCCTCAGCCAATGTCTTATAAGGGTTTCTGCTCTAGCATCCTCAGCAGTCTGCCTCTGCCCCCCAACCCCAGCTGCTCCAAGTACTCTCAGTTCTCCTCTTTCCTCTCCAGTGTCTCCCTCCCTCTTTGCCTGCCCTGCAGGCTTCTTTTCCTCTATTATTACCATCTAAATTTTTTTTTAAGTAGGCTTCATGCCCGGTGCTGAGCCCAATGCAGGGCTTGAACTTGCAACCCTGAGATCAAGACCTGAGCCAAGATCAAGTGTAGGACACTTAACCCACTGAGCCACCCAGGTGTCCTCGTCTGCCTATATTTTAGAACATGATTTCCCCAGGGTTTTTCTGGGCCAAATCTCTTCTTGCTCATTCTCTGGGCCAAGAGCCTGGATCCTGGTTCCAGTTTTGCCCTAACGTTCTTAGTGATCTTGTGAGTCACTTCAACTCTCTGGCCTTCCATTTCTGTATCTTTAAAAGAGGATTTTTGAGTCTTGGCAACATTGACACTTTGAGCTAGATAATTCTTCGTTAAGGAAGACTATTCTGTGTATTGCAGGATGTTTAACAGCATTCCTGGCCTCTATCCACTAGATGCCAGTGGTATCTCCCAGCTGTGACAACCCAAAATGTCTTCAGACATTGTGAAACTCTTCCTGGTAGGGGGCAAAATTCCCCCACTGAGAATTACTGCTCTAAAATGAAGAATTGAACCAGGCCATCCATATTCATTTGTTAGGGTTCCCATAGCAAAGTGACACAAACTGAGGGGCTTAAATGACAGAAATTTATTGCCTCACAGTTTTGGAGGCTAGACATCCAAAATGTCCTTGATCAAGACATCCAAGATCAAGGTGTCAGTAGTGCTGGCTCTTTAGCACTTTGAGGGAAAATCCCTGATTTTCTTCTACTTTCCGGTGGTTTGTCGGCTTTGACACTCCTTGGCTGATCTCTGACTGCATGTTCATGTGGTGTTCTCTCTGGGTGCACATCTATGTTCAGATCTCCTCTTTGTATCAAAACACTAGTCATATTGGATTAGGGGCCCACTCTATTTCAGGGTGACCTCAATTTAACGAATTACATTTGCAATGACTCTATTTCCAAATAAAGCCACAATCTGAAATTCTGGGGCCTGGCGGTTAGGACTTCAAATTAATTTTGGAGGCACACAATTTAGCCCATAACACCATCTTTTATGCTAGTTGTGAGCTCTGCTATTTTATAATCTAATGAAAAGAAAGGAAATATTGGTCTTTGTGGACCGTAGTGTACATTCAGATGCTTCCTGCTGAGTTTCTTCTTGCACCAACCACATCTCTGGAAACTTCTCTTTGGGCAGCCCATTCCTTTTGACTTCAGGTAAATTTCAGAGGAATTGATGAGAAAATGGGAATTTCAACTGCAGCTAGTCTACACAGTCTCTGGTAGGTAAGACTGACAAAGACCTCAAAGAATGTGATGGGCTACCATTACAAGGCTCATTTCCCACCTTTGTGTTGCTGTAAACACACATCATGGAACTAATGATATGAATTAGTCTGCATAGTTACAGAAACAATGTTATTTTGGAATTACTCAATGACCTCCCTCCACCCCCTTAACCTCCATCCTCTCTCTCATCACAAAAAGGATGAAGTTACACATCCTCCCAGCCTTTCCAAAGAGACACTCTTCCTAAAGTACAATGG
This sequence comes from Neofelis nebulosa, assembly GCF_028018385.1. Classification (NCBI taxonomy): domain Eukaryota; kingdom Metazoa; phylum Chordata; class Mammalia; order Carnivora; family Felidae; genus Neofelis; species Neofelis nebulosa. The sequence goes on from NC_080790.1 coordinate 62,078,450, forward strand.
TGAGTAAATTGGTTGAGGCATCAGAATTTTGGGGGCTGGTTATGTACTAATTGCTCCTCTCTGTTTCATCTGCGAGGGACTGACCCCAGGAGGTCAGGACTTTTGGGTGAGGGGTGATAGCCCTAAGTCTTCTTGAGCCTCAGAGAGACCACAAGTAGTTATTGTGGAAGGAAGCACAACATCCCAAACCAGGAGGCCTTTTCAAATGGATCTTCAGTGTGATAGGGCTCCAGCAGTTCTTACTCGGTTGTCAAAGGCACCAGGACATCAGATCCACAGTCATGTCTCAGACACCGATTCTCTGGGAATGCAGGATTTCCCAAAATAGAATAGTAGCTCTTTACCTCCTTGCTAGTCTGCTCAGCTTGCCACCCCTATTTGGCAAATAGTAAGTATTTTGAAGGACTTTGAGCCATTATGATCTCATAGTCACGTCTTGAAGGCTGTAAGACAAACTATTTTTACATTTACATTCCAAAGTATGCAGGTGAGCAATTATTTGAATGGTTAAAGTCAGAAATCTTCCCTCTCGGTAATGGTACTTTTGGGCTGCATTGTCTGGAGAGTGCCCCAGGCCTCTGCTCTCTACTCTCTGTTGTTGTCTTATAAACCAGAACACAACTAGCATTACAGGGAGGTAGAGAAGCAGGTGTCCAAAAGGGTGGCCTGGGTAACAGGTGCTGGCACTGTTCATAAAAGTAGGCATCAACTGGGGCGCTTGGGTGGCTCAGTCGGTTAAGCGTCTGACTTCGGCTCAGGTCGTGATCTTACAATTTGTGAGTTCAAGCCTCGTGTTGGGCTCTCTGCTGTCAGCACGGAGCCACTTCAGATCCTCTCTCTCCCTCACTTTCTGCCCCTCCCCTGCTCACTCACTCTCTTTCAAAAAAAAAAAAAAACATTAAAAGAAAAAGTAAGCATCGACTGAGGGTCCAATAGTTCCTAAGAATGTGAGGAAGGAAGAAGGGCTTGCAGAATCTTGCTGGAGGAGATAGCTGAACTAAGAAATGGCAAAAGGGCTCTGTCCAGTGCAGGTCAGAAGAAGAGAAGGAAATAGAGGCCTGAATGGTTGTGAAAGATCCTATAAAGGAAGTTAGGCATACTGGCAGTCTCCAGAGTCCATAGGTCTTCTCGACCTCTCCATTCCTTGTTGACTTATGGCAGGCCTCTCTCACATCTGCATACCTGGAAAGGCCCCTACCCACTCTAGAGCTATAGGAACTGAGGTCCACACAAGGTCACTAGCCCAGAGTTAGACAGCTAGTTAGCAATAGAGCTCAGCCTAGAATCCTGCCTGTCTGGCCCAGAAGTCTTAGGTTCATCTTCAAAAGCAAGGAGGGCAAAGCCAAGAGAAAAAAAAGAACTCCATGGAGGCATGGGGTAGAGAGGGCCACCAACAACGATTTCTGTTATTACCCCCCACTCTTGTCCATGGTGAGGTTTATTGAGAACCCGTGACCCATGTTCCCAGCCCTATGCTAGGCACTGTAGAGGACACCGAAGATGATTTTGATTCCCAAGGTGCATACACTATAACTGAGGATGTAAAAAGATTGAACCAGTTAAGGAATAACATAAAAAACAGCCGATCAACAGGTCCTACCATATGTAAGGATCATTTCTAGCTCTGAGTGCAGCAGTGAAACAGAGAGTGCGGCCCTTAAAGACCTTACATGCCAGAGGGGGTCGATGTCCCAGAAGCATATTAACAGTGTACATCAACCAGACAACTTCACACAGAGAGAAGTCCTGTGAGGAGGACAAACTAGGGTAATGTGGTAGGACATAACTGGGGGAGTGGGGTTGGAGGAGATGGCTCAGTGAAGGCGACGTCCAGTTGAGGCCCGAACAGTAAGAAGGAGGGAGCCATGTGAGGCTCTGGGAAAAGGGCATTGCAAGCAGGAGGAAGAGCAGGTACCAAGGCTCTGGGGTGTGTACAGGCAGAGAGAGTGGTACGTATCTAAAGATAGAGAATGAGTGGGTGAGCACAGAGACAGGGAGCATCGGGGGCCAAAGTACATAGGATTTTGTAGGATTTTAGATTTGTATTTTGATTGCAGTGGGAAGTTAGGGGAGACTTGAAGAAGGGGGGAAGGAAGTGTTGTGATTTAAGCTCTAAGAAGATTCTCTGGTGTGGAGGAGGGACTGCAATGAATGGAGAGAGAAGGGAGCTGGGAGTGAGGCTGAGAGACTGTTGCAGTCATCCAAGTGAGAGATGGAGGCGGCTGGGCCTGGGGCTGTAGCAATGAATGTGGGGAGAAGCAGTCAGGAGGGCAATGCAGTTTGGAGATAGAGCTAGGACCAATTGATGGATTCATTTTGTGGTTTCCTTTGCGTTGCCTGGGATAGGGAGGACTGTGGGGAGCAGGTTGAGGAGGACATGGGACAATTCTGCTTGGGCTACATGACGTGCCTTTTGTACATGTGTATCACTCAGGGTTTAACCAGAGAAGTAGGTCTGCTAGAAGACGTATATCCTAGCGTAGGTATCCCGCAGAACTTGGGGCCCTTTGTCATGGAGCTAAACAGACACCTGGCACAGGATGCAGAGAGGCTGGAGGAGGGTCCAGAGAAAGGCAGAGCGTTTGCAGGCCTCACTGCTGCTTCGTGCCTAAAAGTGAGCCAGCAGGTCAACAGCAATCCCTGGGAGCTATGGCGGGCTGGTGCTTTCCTTACACCCTCCAAGATCTTCCAAGAATCTCCTTTGTGGCCCAGCCTACCTGGAAACATACAGGAAAGAGAATCCCGGGAAATGTAGCTTGGTTTAGTCGATATGACACAGAGCCACCACAATACCCACATGGAATTGTTGAGCGAGTGGTTGGAAATATGGGTCTGGAACTCAGGGAAGAGGTCCAGGCTAGAGGCAGACATTCGGCAGTCATCAGAAAGCCACAGTTCATGAAGCCATGGAAGGGAGAGAAGGTGGACAGGGAATAAACAGAAGACAGAGCCCTGGGTGGCTCTTAACTGGTGCTCAGTTAAGCATCCAACTCTCAGTTTCCACTCAAGTCATGATCTCACTGTTTTGCGAGATGGAGCCCCGTGTCAGGCTCTGTGCTGGCAGCGCAGAGCCTGCTTGGGATTCTCTCTGTCTCTCTGTCTGTCTCTCTCTCTCTCTCTTTCTGCCCCTCCCCTGCTCATGCTGTCTCTGTCTCTCTCAAATAAATAAATAAACTTTAAAAAATTTTAAAAAGAACAGAAGACAGAGCCCTGAGGTACTTCAACATTTAGAGGTTTGTTAGAAACGGAGGAATCATCAAAGGAGAATGAAAAGAAGCCAGTGAGGTGTGCAGAAAACTAGGCAAGTAAGGTGACACAGAGGTCTAGGGAAGAGAGGAGGAAGTGGTTGACCACATCACACACTCTGAAAACTGAAGTAGGACGAAGACTGTGCCACGATGACTCTGCAAAGGTAACATCCAAGTGCTGATTAGAATGTCATCTGCTATGGTCTGTATGTCTGTGCCCCCCCCCCCCACCAGTATATATGGTGAAATCCAAACCCCAAAGATGATAGTATTAGGAGGTAGGACCTTTAGGAGGTGCTTGAGTCAGGAGTTAGAGCCTTCGTAAATGGAATTAGTGCCTTATAAATGAGGCTCCAGAAAGATCCTTAGCCCCCTTCCATGTGAGGACACAGCAAAGAGGCCCAAGCTATGAACCAGGAAGAAGGCTTTTACCAAAATGCAACCATGCTGGCACCTTGATCTTGACTCCTTGGCCTCCTGATCTGTGAGAAGTAGATTTCTGTTGTTTATGAATTACCCAGTCTGTGGTATTTTGTTATAGCAGCCCAGTGGCCCAAGACCTCATCCAAATACAAATACAGTACTGAATAAAGGGATCGTGGGTGGTCAGCCGTGGGAAGGATCAATCTGCATTGACCTTTGAGTTACGGGTGAAGACCTCAGAAATGAGTTGATATTTAAGAAGGGCTCTGAAGGTCAGGTGGAATTAGAGCATCTGTGACAAGTAGGATCTGCAGGGGCTTGTTCATCTCCAAACATTTTCAAGAGCCACTTAAAAGTCACAAATCCCTAACCATTTTCCAACAACCCACACAGAGACCTCTCAGCCTCCTATGCACATCTAAGAATAGCCTACTTGGCTGCAGTTGGCCTGAAATTCTTGCTTTTTGCGTCAAAACACTTGGCCACTATTTTCAGGCTGACGCTCCCGTCTACAAATGAGAAGAGGTGCCATTGCTCGTTGGAAGTGTTCTCACTTATTTGTTGTTGGCAGAGGAATGTGTCAGAACCTGGACAGTAAGTCAAAGAGTTTGCTGAAAGGAATCACTTTGGTTCTCTGCCTGTGGGAGAATCTTGATTTCAGTAGCTCAAGAACAGGCAGAAGCAGGATTAAAAGATTAAAAAAACCCAAAAACAACAAAACCAACATTTAGTTTATTTAGCTTCCAAATATTCCAGAAATCTCCAACAGGACTTTTCAAACAAAAAAGCATCCTCACTTATAAATGTGCCATTTTTCGGGAAGCCCATTTCTGCACAATGGAAGACTGGATGAGAAAGAAGGAGGCAGACCCAGTCTCCCTTATTATAAATAAATCACTTGGATGTGTTTTGGTGAATAAATTTAGCACACTTTAAAATTCTATTTAGAAATATTAGTTTTTGAAGGATTTACAATAAGCAGCCAGAATGGCTGTTTCAAGATTGGTGGTCAAATGGATGGTTTAGTTCTGCATCAGACTGTGCTTTCTTATAATCGCTAAAGGACAGGGTGGGGGTGGGGGTCCTCGTGATCAGTGCTACTAGAATAAAGGTCGCTTGTGACTTTTGTAGGCCCTGGCACTTTTGCCTTTGTGGACCCCTTCCTCCATTAAAAAAAAATCTATTTTATAACTGCATTGGTATAAAGACAACTCTGTTAAGATTATATGTTAAAATATTTTCTTTGACCTAAGAATTCATTTTTTTCTTCTGAAAAGAAATTAAAACTTTTTTGGGGGGCGGCATGTTAGTTTCTTGTCGCTGCTGTTGCAAATTACCACCAATTTAGCAGCTTAAAACAACACAAGTTTATCATCTTACAGTTCTCATCAGAAGCCCAAAATCCATCTCACTGGGCTGAAACATCTTTCCCAGGTGTTCGCAGGTCTGGTTGCTCCTGGAGACAATCGGGGAGAATCCGCATCTGCTGTGCTGAGCTTCTAGCGGCTGTCCACATCCCTTTGCTTGCGGCCTCTTCTTCCATCTTCCAGGCCAGCAGAATCAATATCTTGAAACCTCTGTCTGACGCTGAACTCTGTTCCCATCCTCACATCTCCTTCTCTGACCCCTCCCCTCCTACCTCCTGCTTATAAGGACCTTTTCGATTATTTTGGGCCTACCCAGATAATCCAGGATAATTTCCCCATCCCCAAACCCTTAATGTAATCACAACTGCAAAGTTTCTTTCACTATGTCATCCCTACGAGTTCTGGAATTAGGATGTGGATATCTGGGTAGGGGGGACATTACTCAGCCTACCTCTGTCCCTAACATTATGGTGGGGCTGAGGCAGTGTGCCTGCTGTGACTAACGGATAGATTGGTCCTGACCTAACATGCCAATCCACAAACTTTGCAGCAGAATGTAAAATGCGCTGCTTCCTTCACTGAGAAAGTCTTGCTGTGAACAAACCACTTAGCGACACAGTGTCTTTACAGTTTGGTTCAAACTCCTCATCTCCTCGCAGACCAGTAACTGGCAATTAGGGGGCTGATAGACTGACTCAGGTGGATGAGGTCTGTGTTAAGTAGCTGTAGGAGCCTTCCCATTATTGTACGCGTTCTCTCTTTTTATACTGGTTTGGGCTATCCTCTGGTACACCTGTGGGCACTCTGTGTTTTCTCCCACGCAGACTGCATGAGCCATAATTTAGAATGATGCCGAGCAGGCCTGATCTCTGGTCGGTGCTGGACGCTAATGGAGGGTTTCCACTGAGGCCTGTTTCGGAATGAATGAATGAATGAATATGTTCAAATTAATGGAATTCAAGTATCCAGTGACTCTGGGCCCACCAAGTAAGTGGTCTATTTACAAGTTGGTCCACAGTGGTCTCTGTGCAAATGCCTTAGAGGCCATACGTTGTGGGACAGGGTGACCTTCTTTGTCGCCTGGAGCAGAGGCTTCAGTGTGGTGGTGCAAGGGCCCTGGGAGCCGCTGCCTCCCGGGTTCTGTCTCTGCGCGTGGAAAGGGGCCTCCGGATCCGCGAGGCGGGGGGAGAGTGGTGAGTGGCGGCGGACTGCAGTGCAGGGGGTGGGAGCCCGGAGGAGTGGGCGCGGTGGCAGCGGCGGTGGCCGCGGAGGCCTAACGACACGTAATTTTCTTCTCACTTCACGCGTCCCTCTCCATCTGACGTGGCAGGTGCGCTGAGAAGGAACGGTGTGTGAATCGATTCGGAGAGGGTCAGGGACACGGCAGCGAGCCCGGGCCGCGCCCCAAGCCATCGATCGCCTCCAAATCAATTTGCACACCGCTCCCACTTAGGTCACCTGCCATTTCAGACAGGGACGCAACCGTGAAGTGAGAAGGAAATTATGCCAGGGAGTCCGGGGACCCTCTCTCAAGAACGTGGGGGTCAGCCTTTAGCTGCCCTGGCATCAGCAGCCTTTGGAGGAGACAGAGCTCCCCAGCCCAGGCCCCTCACTGTCACTCAACCCCGCCCTGAAGGGAGGAGAAGCTGGAAGGCTGCAGCAAAACGGGGCCACTCCGAAAATCTATCAGCCTTGAGCTCACCTCTGGGGTTTGGGCTGCCACAGTCATAATCCTAAGAGCTATTTCAGAAAACCCAAATTGCCAACAGTAATAATCTCTCCGCCGCGGGACTGGTTTTCATTTGTGCCTCTCAATGCACTTTACAATTAATTCTCACCAACCTCTGCCTCCCACGAGCCAGGAGCCCAAGGGGAGCCCAAGGCAAGGATTGGAAGCTTCATGGCTCCCCCATTGAGAGGGCAAAGGGCTTTCCCACTGGGAGACAGGCACCAAGGCCCAAGCCTTCCTCAAGGACCCAATGACAGCAATCTTTTTTGGAGAGGAGAGAAGGGAAGGCAGCATGGGGGGTGGATAAGGAGCTAGAGGATGTCTCTGGCTCCTGGTGTGTCCAATCAGCCTCCAATCAGTTGAGGCAAGAGGCATCTTAACCACTTACCAAGGCAGAAGACTTGATCGGTAAGCAATTTTCAAGGATGCTGTCCATCCAAACCCTGACTCTGCTGTGGAAATGCTGTCTTCTCCAGAGCTGTGGAGAGAATGGGGTCACTGCCACCCTTGTTAGGTCACAGGAATCCCAACAAACACAATGGAAGATGATTCCCTGCCTGCAAGTGGTCAGCACAGTGGAGGACACGGAGTGGTACTCAAGAAATGGACCCTGAATCTGAATCTGCTTCCTGTTGACTTGGTCTCCTTTCCCAAGTGGATGGTTTAGATTATAAATACAATCCAGTTGGCTAGGCAGATTTTCCAGGCAGTGGGCTCCTTACTGTTACTAATTCGTTTTGTCCACTCCATAAGAAGCAGGACCAAGGCAGGTCCATGAGAGGTCTTATGGCAGGAGCAGAGAACGTAGAAGCATGCATCCATCTTGAGTTTTAAGAAGAAAACAGGAAAACCAACTAAGCCACCTCATGCCTCATGAAGTGCTCAGGTACACCTGCAGTGCTTTCCCTCGCTGGGAAGGAAATGCTGATCATGTTCTTGCCTTCCTGCCAAGCCCCTCCTGCCCGTGCTTCAGCTCTGTCAGAGCTCCAGGAGAGGGATGAGGTTAGGTTTTTCATTTTTGGAACTTGTATCCTGGGAATGGCAATAAAGCAGTAGAGACTGTGGCTCAAGAAGGTCTCACTCACCTGCTCCCCAGATCAGACCATCTGTTTCAAGCAGGTTGGTGAAGCAGGGTCTCTGAGTGCTTACTACCCAGATCCAGCCACACTGGCACATGCACGCATGCATGCGCGTGCACACACATACACCCTCTCCTCAGCCCAAGGTCATGCCTTTCCAGCCCAGCTTGAATTTTCTCCTGGGTGAGGCCTTCTCTCTGCAATCCTTGCTCTGTTTCCACTTTGTATGCAGATTTAATCTTCTTTAAAATCAGGGGAGACTCTTTCAGATCCTGCTGCCCACCATACTCCCCCCCCCCCCCCCACCCCGGCCAACTGCAGAGAAGCTGGTCTTCCTGTCCCATCATTTTCTTTGACCCCAGGGAGCATTTCCAGAGAAAATATAGAAAAAGTTTAGAGTTTAGTTCAATGAAATTAGACTGGCCCTTGGGGTCACCAAGAGGCTGATGGTGTGGTCCCTGCCTGGAAGAGTTTTTACTGGTCTAGTGCATATGCCTTGACTCCTTGGCCAGATTTAACACTCTTGGGGGCCAGGCTTGTCTGCATCCGTGCCACCAGGCCCAATTCAGTAAATATATGACAGAATCAAGGTTTTGGGGATGGGAAGCTTAACTGTAACCAATTCTAACTTGGTAAATGACCTCGTAGGTTAAATTTATTGGCCTCCATCTTGGGAGACGGAGTTGGATGTTGAGGAGAGAAGACTGAGTTGAAAGAAGATAGAGCATCATTTTTAAGAGCTTCAACTCTATTCCTGCCTTCTAAAGTAAGTGAGGGAGCAAATGCTCCTTTTCTGCTTATCTTCCCCAGTGAACATTTTCTGAGGGAAAAAACATGTAAGAGGAGTTTGGTCAGGAAAGTGAAGACAATAGATACATTTTGCATCCCCACCAGGTAAGACTGCAAGAGTTTCACCTGCTGAACAGGGTCATTCAACCCAAGAAAACCTCTACTTGACCAAGGATCATGGGAAGTGTGGGTTAAGTCCCTTTCTGTGACTTGTTGGTTTGTCTGTGTAGACTCAGGGTCCCCAGAGGGCAGGAGCCTGGCATACTTAACTATTTACTTAATCTTTGGTTCCAGCAACATTTGCACATGGTATATACCACAGATGCATTTTATTAAACATATCTTTATATTATTAAATGCTTTAGTTTTGAACAGGAAATATGTGCATCTGGCACAAAAGTCCAAAGAATCAGGAGCCTCCCTTTCACATTTGTTCCCTAGACACACTGATCTCTTAGGTCACTGGGCAAGTACTGTAACCAGTTTCTTTTCTTTAAAAAAAATGTTTTTAATATGTATTTAATTTTTGAGACAGAGGGATAGAGAGACAGAGACAGAGCACGAGCCGGGAGGGGCAGAGAGAGGGAGACACAGAATCCCAAGCAGACTCCAGGCTGTGAGCTGTCAGCACAGAGCCCCAGCCCTGGCTGAACTCACACACCTAACTCATTTGACCTGAGCCAAAGTGGGCACTTAACTGACTGAGCCACCCAGATGCCCCGTAACCAGTTTCTTTTGTGACGTTTCAGAGATATTCCACACATATGCAAGCAACTGTATTAACAAATATTCTTGATCTGTCTAGATTATTTTAATTCATTCTACATAAACAAGTATGTCCACTTCCTTCTACTTTTTCTGACATTACCTCCAATGCCTTTATTAGAAGTGTAATCTGTTCACCTAACGCATAGTATACCTAACAACGCAGTTGAAGCAGTCGCCATCGCGATGACACCGCGGTCCCCGTGAGGATTCCCGCCACGCTTGTCGGTTCAGGCCGCGCGAAGGTCGCGCCGCGCCTCCGGGGGTGCAGTGCCAGGCTCCGGTCGCACGATGGCGCGCGCTTCCTGCGGACCCGGCCCTCGGCTGCGACGCAGACAAAGGCTGGCGCCCGGCCTCCCCCGCCGGGCAGCGGAGGCGGCGGGCGCTCCGGGTGGCCGCGGTCGCCCCTGCGCGCCGATCCGGGCAGCTGCCGCCTGAGCCTTTGTCCTGCCCTGCCCGCCCTTGTGCTAAAGGATAGGAGAGAGGACGCTGGGCGCAGGCGGCGCCAGCGGGCATCCACCCGAGTCCCGACCCGGCTCCCACGCTCGGAAGCTCGGCCCCACTGGAGCTCGGGTTAAGGGCAAGAAGCTGGAAGCGCCTGAGTGGGACCCAAACGCCTGCTCAGGAAGCTTCCCTCCCCTTCCACCCCTCTGCAAAGAATTTGCCCCAGAATTCCACCCTGTGGAGGATTTTCACCACTGACTCTCCAGTTGAAATGCTCTAGGGCCTGGGTGTCACAAATTCAGAGAAGGTACTGGCATTTAGATTTACCAGGAAAACTAGTGAGCGCCTGGGTCTGGCTCCCAAGCTCCTGTCTGCAGGACCCAGGAAAACTTCTCTCCACTCTTGCCCTCTAGTCCGGCAGTCCGATTGAACTTTCTGTGGTGATGGAAATGTTCTGTATCTTCACGGTCCATAATTTGGTAGCCATTAGCCACCTGTAACTATTGAATGCTTGGTGTGTGGCTGAAGAACTGAATTTTTGATTGCATTTAACTTTAATGAACTTGAAGTAGCCACATGTGCTTGCATGTGTGTAGAGGTCCACGGCTACCCCCTTTGGACCATGCAGCTTTAAGGGCTCAAGTTCATCTGGGCGGTTGAATATGTAGTTATGTTGTTAACAGTAACATTTTATAAAGATTCACATAAAGGATAGAGCATGTGGCTGTTGCATCTGAAAAGGTGCCTGGAAGTAGGTGGCCTGGGAAAAAGAAGAAGTGGGGAGTTTATTTTGGCTGTTGGGGGAGATGAGTAGGGGGTGAGCTCCGTGCAGGGTGAGGTGGCATGGGAAAAAAGGTGAAGAGGAAAGGAGTCTTTAAAATCCCCTGTTTCTATTGCAAGTGGGACTGGCCCAACTTTGATCTGTATTTAGAGAAAATTGGGGGGCATAATCACCATCATGTGGCTGAATATACAACTCCCACATGCTGGGCTTCCTGGGACAAGGTTTAATCAAACCCAGAAACAACTTGGACAGAACTTGGGTTCTTCTTCAGTCCTATGTGCGTGTTACCAGGCCTGGAGGATGGCCTGGGTCTGCATCACTGGCCAGTGCAGGTTGGGGTTCTGCTGCTGCTGTTTTCCCTGGATATGTGATAAATATTAAACAGAGACAGTATTGCTGTGGGTTAGGAGAGTGTGTGAATAGGGTGGGAGACAATCCCCGATAGGGAAACCAGAGGATTAGAAGTGTTTCTTCATGGGCAGAATGTCTCAGGTGGCAAGTTGACTTCTCACTCATCATCATCCTTTTACATTCAAGGAGGTATTTAAACATAAAATTCACAAGTTACTTGCAGCAGCAATCATCAGGGCCTCTGGTACCTGAAGACTGCTTAGTCACCTGTCTCCTCCAAGAGTAAACCAATTGACAACTTCCATTTATTTTGATTGAAAATAAACATGTACACCTGTATGGTTTCCCTGGTCTAGCTTATTGAACATTTCTGATAGCATTCCAATGATGTGACCATTTTCTAAAATCCGAGGCGGATGCTCCCTTTTGATCTTCTAAATGACATTGGGGTGTGTGTGTGTGTGTGTGTGTGTGTGTGTGTGTGATGGAGGTAAATGGAGGGAAGGGCAAAAGTGGACCAAGAAATCTTGTATTATCTTTGCGGATTCGATGTGCCCTTTAACCTGTTCTAAAGTATCCAGAAACCTACCTGTGGACACTGACATTCTGGTAGAATGGAAGCTGGCTGAAGTGTTCTGTCCGGGGCTCCTTCCCATAGTCAGCATTCAGTAGATATTTGGTGAATTTTTATGAGAATGGACAATGGGCCATGATACCATATCCAAACTATCTGTGTGGATTGTCCATCCCTTTTTTGTTTTGTTTTATTTTTCCCCTGGAGATGTTCCCGACCACAAATAAAGGACAAGGGGGAAAATAGTTAAGCACACCTAGAGCTGCGTCCAAACAAAAGAGGCAAGAGACTAAACAAACCCAAGGTTTTCTATTTCTCCCTGAGCCACGTAATCCCTTTGATTACATCTAATACCTGCCAAAACCCAGATGGTGTGCCCACCCATCTCCCGTGTGATAATGCCACATTGTGAAATCTACCCATTAATATTAATTGTCAGCTAGAGAATCTGTCTGAACTACTAAAGCTTGAGATTGCCTTGAGAAAGCAGGCCCTGCTTTAGCAGGGATTTTAAGATAATTCTCATTCTTTCATTCTGTATCTCACATATGTAGAATGTTAAATAATAGTCAGAGAATGCTTTTCTAATTTTGGCACATGTCTGCCTCTCACAATCCAGGTCTTAAACCACTGTTCATTTGGGGTCTACACCTGCTGACCAAAATATTACCTTAAACTGCTGTGGGCTTGCCAGCGACATGTAGGCACCCACTGTTCTCCATGTAGAGAGAATTTTAACTCCCTGGGAGCTGTTTGAATTGAATGTGCCCTAGCATGCGATGCTCAACTATTTCCCCTTTATTTTTCTCCCTCTCAGTAATTGACTTGGTAATCCTTGAAAAGTATTACAAAATCTCAGTTTTTTTCAATTTGTGCTTGGGCCTTCCTGAGGAAGGAAGGCAGGGGCAGAGGAGAAGGCCTAGGAAGAGAATTGAAGGTCCAGGTACCTTTGGGGTGCCTCTCCTGCCTGATGATCCCACTGTAGTGCATTTTGGACGACCCCAAACGTGCCCAGGTCGCCTCCATGATCTGATCTGAACTTCCAGCTCTCTAGCATTGCAGTTTCTGCTGCGTTCACTGAAGTTGTTTTTTTTCCCCCTCAAGCCACAAAATTTTAGAATCCATTTATGCCCGAAATAGATATGAAAATTTAGTAGGTGTGAGATTGAGTTTTTCCTCTGGAGTCCCCCCTCCCCCCCAACACCCCCGCCTTAATTCTCATGGGTTATGGTACAAACGCCTTTTGACAGTCGTTCTTATAGCCAGCACCTTAAACTTTATGAGTAAATGCAGAATCCGGCCCACACACTGTCTTTGTTTTTTGCCAGGAGCACACAGGGCTGGTAAAATGAATTAATTCAATATTCTGTGTCCCCTGTTCAAGGAGGGAACTTCCTGTTGCCTTGAACTTGATGTTAGCTCTGGACAGAGAGGCAGCCATGCTCATTGCTGACTGACTGGGACAGAGGGACAGTGCACAGGTGAAAACTGGCAATGTTCTGTTCTTTTGGGTACATAAATGAATGTTGACTTCAAAGTCCTGACAGTTCTTTTATTAGCAAATATTAATTTCAACTGAAAAAAAAAAAACCCAGAAGACCTTCCTGGAGCAGCATGTCTAAATAGACATTGAGATAATTTTAAAAACACCTATTGGTATGTAAAGCAACCTTCCTCATGAAAAGAAGTCCCTGCACAAGTGGCAGAAGCCAGTTTACACAGCTAAATATTTTGATTATTTAATTTATTGCCACTATTTTACAAAATGTAAAAAAGCCATTGAATTGCAATTTTGTTTCCATTCCTGGCCAGCTTTGTGATTCTATTTTATGAGAATGCTGCTTTTGGAAAGAGATGAGGAATGAGAGAGCAAATGGCTTTCTGTAGAGAGAGGTGAGTCCTCTTGGCTACTTAGGCTTCTGTTGATACAGGACTAGTAGAGGTGAGTTAGGGTCCTAGTGTCCTAGACTCGGTCGCTGGGTGTTCATCAGAAGGCATTGTGAAATAGCGGTGGTCCTCTGCTTCTGTCCTGCCTGTGGCGATTCTGCAGATAGTTCTCTGACTCCTTCATGGACAGTATTAGATGGGAGGCATGTGGGCAGGGAGAGGGGGATGGCTCTCTCTCTGTTTCCTCCCCTCACTGATGCCAAAGATTGGGACAAGTTGTTCTAATGGCACTCAGAAGGCAGAAATCAGTGCTTTTAAAACTGAAGGTGAATCAGAAGGCCTATTTCTGCCTCAAGTGTTTTTGTTCAACCATTTAAAACAACCAAAATTAACTTCTGAACACACCCATTCTTTGCACAGATAATAGTGGGAGGTAGACCAAATCAGTGTGCAAAAGAGAAACCCGCCCGGAGAGTTTGTTTCCAGTGTATATGTTTTCAAATGATCAAAATTCAGGTTATTATGGTGTTTGAAAGAATTCACCTGCAGGATCAGACCCCAACATTTCAAGCTTAGCTTTGAGCAAATTTTTATGACTGGCTTAGAGACCTTTGAAAAATACACTTAATTATAACAAGGCAGCATTGTGCAAACATGCTAGGGTGATGTTTACACTACTCCATTCTTATCAGTTAGAAGAAACACAACAAAAAATATTAAAGAGCAAATAAGCCAAAATCAATGTGAGAAGAGATGAAAGTATACTTAATTGAAAAAGAGAGTATATGTGAAAATACTGTAAAAATTGTAAAGTATCACCACACATAAGGTAATATCCTATTATAATTATCTCTAAGCCTTAAGAGAGAGCACAGTGTCGGCACAATGTGTTTCCTCGTGTGCTGGGGCTGTCTGCTGTTTTGTGTATTTATGTATTTAAGCTGCAAGAGCAGTGAGCCATTTTAAACCCCTTTGTAAACCAGTTTGGACCTTCGTTTTATGCTGTGCCTTCTCAAAGGACTTTCCTGAAACCTGTAAGCGTGTCAGATGCCCCTCATGAGAATTCTGGATGGGAAAGCCCAAACGGAACCATGAGTGGTTCTAACGAAATATTCCTTTTTAGGGATATGTAGCATGTCTTGAGATGAGAGGGTCAATTTGAAAAGCATTATGAAGATTTACTAAAGGTGCATTATGTCTGATGTCATTCAACACCCTCCCTCACCCCCAGGCCAGTTTATTTGATTTCCTCTGTAGAGGTCACCTACAGAGGTACAGTGCTAACCCTTAAGCATAGCACACCCAACATCCTGAAGCCAAAGCTGAAGATGCAAAATTCAAATGTCCCGGAAGACTCAGGTTTTCAAAATATTTGCTTGTAGTTCCAACTCTGGTTGGAACAGAACCCAACCAAGGGCCTCTGAACTGACACCCTAGGGATTCCAGGGGCTCCCCCCTCCGGCACAGAGCTGCTGGTATGTTCTTATAAACACAAATGAAAAGAAATCTCTTTGGTGTCTAATCTAACAGCATCTGAAACCAAGTTTTCTTTTGCATGAATAAATTGAGGGGTAAAAACTTTGGAAAAAACCTACTTCCTCCCAAATCAGAAAAACAGACATGAAGCAGATTTCTTCTATTCTTCATTGCCTAGGACCCTGACATTTTTAATTGGCTAGCAGAAAGTTATTTAAATATAATGGGCAGGGCAAAACAAATACATAATTTGATGGTCTGTTAGCAGCTCCTTTTACTTATCACATGCAGAAGAACACTTTCTAATTTTCCCTTTGATTGTAACTAGAAATCTAGTTTATTAAGCAGAAACATAGATTATTAATAAATAAACCACTTGATGCCTGTAAAGCACTTTGAGGGTGAAAAACCCCTACTGAATGGCAAATATTATTATTTTTATTGCAAGCTAACGGGAGGAAACTAAGCTAATGAATGCTTACAGAGCCCAGAAGTAGTCATCACACGTAAATTGCCACATACTGTAAACTATTAAACTTGTTTCTTAGATAGAGATGCATTTAGATTTTAAGTTGATACTTTTAAATTTTTGCCAAGGATGAAAAGCAACCCTTATAGGCCTGTAACTTAAATAAGAATAACTCAAGGGATTAATCAGTTTTCACATTTAAACAGAAGTTGCCTAAAACATATAACACTTTTGAAAGTACAGCTAGCAGAAAAAGAAAAAAGAAAAGACCACGGTTAATTTTCTGAGTTAAATTGTTACCGAGGGATATAGCTTTTTATAAGTATCACTTCTTTTGAATAATATCATATCCATACACCAACCTGCATTAAAATAATACCCTAAACAGATAAAGTGAAACCTGATGTTTTAGGGTTCAGGCTCAATGGTTTCTCATGCTATACTCTTTTGCATTTGGCCTTGACACTATGGTATATATGATATGTAAGATGAATGAAATCTTTTACTATCTGATATTTGAAGTAGGGAACCATATAAAAATAATACCAAGTCACAACGGAATAGTTCAAAATGGAATTATGGATGTAAGTCTGATTTTCCTCTTAGCATTTTTCAAAAGTCAGATCATAATTATTCACTTTTGATGTTAGTGAAAGTGGACATACTGTATGTTTTAATGTATTATGTTAAATTTGCTAATACATACACGAATATGTGTTTACATAAATGGAATCCACACTTTCTGCTCATTCTTCTTGACAGTAGATTTAATTTAAACTCAAACACATAATTTAACAGAGAAACCGATAATAATTGTAAAGTTTCCAATAGAAATGACTTTGTTTAAATCTCATATAAATATATATTTTGGCTAAATCCTGCAGGAGAAATCCATATGGGTTACTTGAGATTTTCCTCACTGAAAATGTCAAAGCAAGTCTTCATTCTCAAGAGAACTAGGTTCTGATCTGGGATCACAGCGAAGGTGCGCTGAAAGGAAAGCATTTAAAGACAATTTTCTTGTCTCTCCCCCACCTCCACACACACACACACACACACATTCCAGGCATTTTAAAAATGACACCATTATGCTCCATGTCCAGGACTGGAAAACAAAGTCTCCTCCTGTTTGACAAGATTCAGCCTGCAGTGATTTTAGCAGCCAAGATACAAGATTTTTAAATTAGGGCCTTCAGAATGGAATATTAGCAGACCCATATTAAAACAATGCTGGCAGCCCTTATGATGAGACAGGGTAATTTTCTAATTAGCAGAAGGCTATTTGAAATGCAGCATGGTGTCCCATTTTTCATACTGTTATTTTCTACTGGGTAGAGCTAGAGAAGTAAAACAAAAGCCACAAAACCTCACAGTCAAAGTTCTATAAATTGGTCTCTCCAGCCCTGTAAAGACAGAATCTAATTTTAAAGGGTTTTTAATTCACAGAACTTAGCTTTGCTGCACTAGGAGTGTTGCGCTACTCGGAGCACCATCCAAACAGTTAACAGATCACAATAGCTACTCATCGGTTGTTTGATTTTATGGTTTAAAAAGATGTATAATGGCCTGTCTTATTCATCCTTGTTACCTTATTATCTGTGTTTGGGTTCATTTTTTTTAAGAGGGTTTAGCAAAGGGTTGTGTGTACAGTGAACGCCAAATAAATATGATTGGGTGGTTAGAAGGCTTAGATACTTTCCGGCATTTATTCTTCAGAGGTAGAAAAGAAGGGTTTCCTCCACGAGTTTGGGTCGTACTTTTTGGCAAACTGGGTCAGGGGAAGGAGTGAGGGTTGGAGGTAAAAACTTTCGGGACTCACACGGGAAAAGGCAAATTAGATTCTTGACATTAAGATTTCAAATATAGAAGCATTCAAAGAACAGATTTTTATATGTGAAGATTTCGAAAGTCAGTCATCCTGTGCATGTAAATAGAAATCACTGTGGAGAGCATCATCTTCAGTTATGAAGGAGAAAGCAACGGTAATGTTCCATCCAAGTTGTGTCATTTGCATATGGACCTCTTCTGCAGATTGGCGAACAGGAAAATAGGTTCAATGGCAGAGAACAACTTGCTTCAAGCCATCCTCCAAATTGCCTCCAGGTTTTATTTTTCCAAAGAACATGTCACCCCCACCCTTCTCAAAAGCCTTAAATGGTTTTCCACTGCTTATAGAATTTGCTCAAGATTGTGAAGCCTGACATTCGAGGCCCCTCCCAAACTTGCCCCAGTATCTCTTTCCGGACATCTTGCTGCCATGCCAGTCTATGCTGTAGCTACACCGGGTGAACTGCAGCCCCAAACTCATCACCCCTGTTGGCTCAGGCCAATGCTTCCACTCTGAATTCTCTCCCTGCGTCTTCCCACCAACCAAAGCCTTACTCATCCTTCCTCAGCAGCTGAGAAATCCCCTGCTTTGGGGTGTTTCCTTGATCTCTTCTTTATTTCCTATCCTCAGCCTGACTGGTTTTGTAGCCAGATGGGTGTAAATTTCTCCCCCAGACTATGAACCACTTGAGGACATGGGGACATGAAACTTTTTTTTTCTTAACTTGTCTTCAGCCCCCTCCACACCTGGTACAGGAGCCTGGGTGTGGTAGACAAAACACCTGGTATTCCATTGACCCTAAAGAAGGGGCCTGCCTACTTCACATTATACACAGCGTTCGATATTCTATACATTAGAGAGATCAGTTATGAATTAAAAGCGAAACAAAACAAAAGCAACAGCTGCTGTATTCCGGGAATCACACTTGAAGCAGAGAGAGAGAGAAAGAGAGAGAGACAGAGACAGAGACAGAGAGAGAGAGATTGAGAAAGCAGCTGATGTTTAGGGTTCTCTGGAGCCATTTCTTCGTTCCCTTCTACCTCATTCCAACGTGATGAAAGCAACTTCCACATCCTTCCCAGGGCCCAGGGATTCATGGCCTGGCTTTTACCTGCATTGAAACTGGACAGTTTTGGCCCACTCTCCCCTCTTCCTGGCACAGCCTGATAAATGCAGACACACCTTATAAAGTTTTGGCTTTTTGATCATGGTGCAAATGTTTCTCTACATTTGGGGGCACTTCCCCTCCCACCCCCTGCCCCAGAACAGTCAAGGTTTAAAAAAGAAAACACAAAGGAAAGAAAAAAATATATTGTTCTATGATTAACTGAATAGAATTGGAAGTCTTTATTTTTAGGGTGATTAAAAATCAATGTGCTTCTCTGTCATGTCTGAGACTGGGATATGGTTTAAAAAGCAGTATGTTCAACTCTGTATCAGATCTCCTGTTCCAACTCCTTGCCCTGATGATTCCTGCTTGTCTTGTTCCTTGCCTGAATGCCAACAACTTGGTCCATCCTAGATGATTTTTCACTGTTGGTGCTGGTGGAATCGTAAATTCCATTGGCTCCTGTTTGCTGGGCCATCAACGATTTTCAATAGCCTCAGATGGCAGATGTCTCTACCTGCTTTGTTTCCCACAAGTAATCAGCTAAATTGTTTATCATACTTGTTTGTGTGTCTATCTCTACTCAATGGGTTATGCTTTTTCCTCTGGGTCTGGGTTCATGGAATTAAAAAAAAAAATTCTCTGTACCCTCAGAGGATACTGTCAGTGTTCTCACGGGTCTCTGACATGGTTGACATCTCTGACCACGGTGGGGTCACTGACTGCACTGCACGTTGCAGTCTACCATATCCACCCAGGGGCTTGCTTAGAATCTCCTAGATAGGGCTAAACAGATTTTCACAATATGCAGGAAAAGCATAGATGTAGAACCTGCATCTTCTGATAGAACATATGTAAGTAATTAAGAAAAAAAATAATTGCACGTTTGAGAAGGTGGACTCACCAAGCAGTTGTTGAACTATAAAAATGCATTAAGTGTAGTCAGTTTCTTTTTTTAATTATTCAGGAATGTTGTTTATGTTATCATGAAAAAAAGAGGTGAGAAAATATATTCGGCAATTTTTGGTTTTCCCCCATTTGAGCAGATGGCGATTTGTAGTTCAAAATTTGTAACTCAAATTATTTCACATTTTTATTAATCAGTACAATATGTTTTTAAAACAACAAACTGCACTTAGAAATATCAGTGTAAGTTCCCCAATTTGCCTAGTTCCAACAGAGAGCAGTTTAAGAATTTGAGATTTTGTTAGCAATATTGGGAAACAGGACATTCTAGTTCAGTATTTCAATTGTAATTATTTGTATTCCAGTGTTCAGAGTATCTCATATGGGGGAGGGGGCAGTTGAAAATAGTACAGAAAATTGCAATGGGGAGCTGTAAAAAGCTGGGAGAATCTGTTTCAAGATGTTTGCTGTTTTGGTAGAACAAAAAGTGCATTTTGTTAGAGACAAATATTTTTGTGATAAAAAAAACATTTTATGTGAAGTGTAGATTGGACTTTTAATATAAAAAAGAAATGTTAAGCCATTCTATTTTAGGAAGGTTTGCCATCTTAGAATGAAAGCTGTTAGAACCGCATAGATTGGAATGTTCTCACAACTGTTGTCATCCTATGTTCCTCTGCAAACCTGTTAAATTACATGAGTGTAGGAATAAAGGGATCTTTTTTATTATTATTAATTGACACTCATTTTTAGCTGGCATGTGCTGGCAGGTCTTTCCAGACAAACCTCAGACCGTATAAGACAGAGCTTCAATCTGAAAGTTTGGGAGTATTCTAAAGCTCTGTAATATGGAAGCTAGGAAGTGTAATATTAAAGTGATAAACATCTTATATTCAGTGTAATTCACAGTTTCTTTCATTCTTTTTACTATCTATAGATCTAAATCAAAACAAATTCCATAAAAGAGGGGGTTATTTTCAAGCACATTTTCCTTCAGAGAGCTCTTGAATATTTTATCATATCTATTTCTATACATATGCTATACATTTCTAGATCCCTGTTGAACAAAATCCAAGGTGATGATTAAAAAAAAAAAAAACTATGACATTAGAATTCCCAGGAGACATAAAGTTAGCCTTTGTAAATGAAATAAACTTTTGTTTGGGCAATTAAGGAATACACAGGGATATTAAGTCAAAGAACAATATGTCTGAACTATTAAATTGTGTTTTTTTTCCAGGAGGTTATTAAAAATGTATTTCAAATTACCAGAGTGGCAGGAAAAAATAAAAAATAACAACTTAAAACGGTTACATTTTCCTTTGCTGTTGAGAAGGCATATTGGATTTCATACGATTTGATTTCCAAGTACAATATTTCCAAATATCCACTTTAGGACGCGGTGAGAGGTTCACCCCCCACATTCCCAACAGTGAGACCTTTTGAGCTGTCACTGCAGCGAACTGTGAATGGGTGGGCACTTCAACTGTCATCTGGCAATGGGAATATATGGATTTTCTGGGCGTCCCTGGAATTGTGCAGAATCCCAGGATTTAGACAAGCTCTTCACAAGGTCAGACAAAAAACCAGACCCGGATCACGGTGCCGCCCAGCATCAAATGGGGCAGGAAGTATAAGCTTATGATGTGAGGAGGGAATCTGTAGTGTCTGAACAGCGTCGGCGTCCTCAAATGGTTAATTCCCCCAGGCTGTCATATTGCATAAACAGATCCTCCTTTAATAAAATTAATTAGGTTCTGAGCTTTATAGGGTGATGCCCACTGACCCTTTACATGCCTATTGTTCCCAGATCCAAGCGAAAGAAAAAACAGAGGCTGCCCAGTCGACAAGAGAGAGTCCCAAGTTGAAAGATTAGAAATCTCAAGTAGGAGCTGCGAGAGGGGGTGGAGGAAGCTAGGTAATGTTTGCTTCTGCACCGAACTTAAAAAAACAAAACAAAACAACGCAAAACCCAGCGTTGTGATGGGGTTTTGTTAATTTCGCTTTTTTGCAAGCGCCACGAAATTCAGGCTGTGTTGAGCTCCTGAGAAACATCCAGAGTCATTGCAGATTGCCGGGATGCGCAGCTTTAGTTCAAAAAAGACCCGAGGCATAGGGGCAGGGTTAGGTGGAGGGCACCACAGGATCTGCAAAAGAAAAGCAGTAACCTGCAAACCCACTTAGATTCCCACTACATCCCTCCCTTTTCTTCTGGCTACCCCCCAGCGCTATCCCAGGCATTTCACCGCACAAGTTGCTTCTGATATTCTTTTAAGTTTGCTAAGGGAACTCCTCGAGGGTGGGAGCGGGCGCTGGGATGGGGAAAGGTGAAATGAGGACCGTGGTCTTTTCTTTTCTTCTTCATCACAAGGGGCTTGAGGTCCCCGTCCTGAGGATCAAGTGAGCGCATCCCGGGCGCCTGTGGTCGAAGAAAATCTGAGGCACGACAGCAAACACTGCCCGATGTTGTTAGAAAAAAAAAAATTTTTTTTAAGGGAGGGAAAACAATCGCCGTCAACCGGATGTTTCCAATTACAAGGGAGCCAGAGAACAGAAAGTGTTTGGGGGAGGTGGGGGTGGGGGGACGTTTAGAGAGGATGGGCCAATATTTGGAGAGGATGGGGGAGGGTTGGAGGTGAGAAGAGACGCAGCGGGGTAAAATCCAAGCAATGAGGCTTCTGCGAGAAGAAGAGGAAAATAGGAAAATGAAGCAGAACTAGAAAAATGACAAAGTGTTGAGTGCTGATTTATTGCAGAAGCCTCTGGTCATTTCCATATATTGAAATGCGCCCAAGCGGCCAGTCAGTCAATTTCTTTTGAGCTGCTGCCGCCGCTGCCCACGGGCTGCCCACGTGACTCCCCCTCAGTCAGCCTCTTTACCACCCAGCCCCTGAAACAGACAGAAGAAGAGGAAAGAAAGAGAGTGTGAGGCAGAGGAAGCATCTGTGTACTGTAGTGGGTGATTTGAGAAGGAGCCATTTGGGTGGGTTTGGGGAAAGGAGGAATGTGGCCTGGGGAGGGGAGAGGTAGGTTTCAAGCTCCATTCAGGTGTTACATCCAGTGACTTCTCTGTTTGGCATCTTTCCATCTCTCTCTCTCTCTCTCTCTCTCTCTCTTTACTCTCCTCTTTTTTCCTCAGTCTCTTCTTTTCCTCTTTATGTCTACCCTCTTAAGCAGTTAAAGGGGACAGAACACACCGATAGAAAAAAAATCTATCTACAAATACACAATGGGGATGGGTGTGGGTGGGGATGTAGGATATTCAAGTCAGATTTGATTTTGGTGTCTTTGATACTGTCCGTTGCTTTCGTAGATTTTCCTTAAGGAAAGGCGTGCACGCGCGCGCGCGTGCGCGCGTGTATATACACACGCACATACACACACGCACATACACACACAAATCCTAGATAAAAGCCAGTGAGTTGTTAAAAATGAATTTGCAGCATTAGAGCTGTTAGCATCATTCAGCAAGCAGCAAGCTTGATAATTTCCAGGTGTTGGGGAACGCCGTTGTCCGGGAGCTCTTACAGAGCTTATAAATCCCTGTTGGGAGGGAGAAAAAAAATCTTTAGAGGTGAATGAAATATCAAATCACAAGACTCCTATGTAGATTTATGATTGCATAAGAAGCTTGATCATTTCCATATACTGAAATGTGCTGTCCTCCTGAGCCTGCCCAGCCCTTCCAGGAGACGAGGCGCTCCGTTCTGCCTTGATCAATGTTGACTATGAAGCAAGAAAGGAAGGGGGGGTGGTGGAAAGCAGGCTGGCACCAGATGGAGCGGGGTCTCGGGAAAGGTCAAGGTTAGCCCAGGCTGCTATTGAGTCGGTAGCAGCCTCACAGATAGATCTCTGCCTCGAAGGCACCCACTGGGGCTTCTCAAAATCAAATCTAATAGAAAAGGCAGTCACAGAATGAAATCGCTTCATCTGAATGCTAAAATTGTTATTAGGCTACATTAGAGAGATATCAGGCACGTGGTTACCAAAAAAGGGAGCATGCCTAGCAGTTTGTGTCTGAAAGAAAAGCTATGAATATGTTGATAACATCAGTAATGGGCAAGTAGAAGAGATGGTTATCTTTTTTTTTTTTTTTTTTTTGGTCTGAAGACCAGATTAACATATTAAATGAACATTTTCCCCCCTCTTTTCTGCAGAACTGCCTTATATTTTGAATTGCTTGGAATTCTTCTTTGGGAGGGGAGTTGTGAAAAAAAGTCATTCAATCCAGAAATAGGTGATCCTTACTGACCAAGAAGTTTGACGCACTTAAGGAATTTTGTTAGCATCTTTCACCAGGTGTGTGCCTTTGGAAATTTATTCCTCAGGCATTACATCAGGGGTTGACACTACCATGGAAATAAGTCTTTCTGGCTTTGGACCACTGGAAATCTGTCAGAGGCCTTCCTCCTCTCCCACTTCTTCCTCACCCTCTTTTTCTGTTTGTATTCTTTTTAGAGACAGAACTGCTTCTGGAGAAAATTTCATCTCCCAGGCAAACCCAGCCTAGGAGAGCGCTTGAGACCAGACACACATAGCCTGTTAGGGTAGCCGCACTAGCATTTTTCAGTCTCTCCCCCCAATTATCATAATGAAACCCACATTAGCTGTTTTTAACCTACAGCACAGCCATATCTTAAAGAAGGATTTAGTCTTGTAAAATAAATGTGGGCTACACTAGATTAAACACGATGACTGCACTCCAAGGGTTAATAAATTTAGAATTAACAGATCATCCCAGCTTGATACAGCTACTATAGATGATTTAATATGCAGCCTAAGTAGGTTGACAGTCAGCTCACAGATGCAGATAAGATCAAACAGTCTCTTGATTCAATAGATTGAATGGTTGTACTGAGTGTCTAGAAGGTGAGTGACAGAACATATATGGCAGGGGTTCTGGTAAAGAGGAGCTTCGATTCCCAACTGCTGTTTTGTGCACTGGTTTTCTTTCTTTCTTTCTTTCTTTCTTTCTTTCTTTCTTTCTTTCTTTCTTTCTTTCTTTCTTTCTTTCTTTCTTTCTTTCACAGTTAACCTGTAGCAATAAAACCCAGAGCAGGGAACAGGGGTTTAAAAATTCTCCTCCTCATATAGAATAATGGGAGCTTGTTTAAGTTTTGAGTAAAGAAAAGATGGATACCTTTAATATCAAGATCTATTTCTAATTAGTTCTGCCTGGTAATTAATATCCACTGGTTCCTGTCCTTCTCTCTCCTTACAGGCTCTCAGGTCAGGGCTCCACAGACAGGATGCAAGATTCCTGGATGATGCAGATAAAGGCAGGCTCATTGCTAAAATTATATAGGTAATTTCCTCAGCCCTCTACTGTGCTCTAGCTGTGAAGATCTGAATATGGAAATGAAGTGCAAAGCTAAGGTGAAATTCAAACTCCAGTACATAGCCACTGCAAGATGTTTACACTAGGAGAGAGCTTCCCTGTCTGAAATTGGTGGTGAAAAATAGCAAAACTGGGGGGGTGGGGGGCTGGGGAAGCTTGGGGAGTGTCCAACAGAAAAAGTTACGAGTATCTGTGCATCAAGGCTTGCCTTGGTGGCTCTATCTAGAGTTTCTAATACCTAACTGAGCTTTTTTTTTTCCAGTTTAATTTCCTTTATGTATTCTGACTGTACTATTTAAACAAGACAAAAACAGTTTTAAAAGAAGTGTGTGTGACCTGATGTGATAGACAAGTTTATAACAGTTTTATGATTTGATCAAGAGCAAGGGCTTCTCCTAAACCCATTATATTCTGTCATGTGAATATATATTCAGGCAATTTAAAAATGCATATTATGTATTCAATAGACCGGCACAGGTCTGAATTGTATCATGTTATTTTGTTCTCTCCGCCCCCCCTCAAGTCTTAATATGAAAATCTCTAATAGAGTGACTATAGAGCTACGGCAATCAGTTTTCCAATGTTCCTAACTTGGTCGTTTCATTTATTTATTTTATTTCATTTTATTTTTGAATATCAAAATGTCCAGTCCACCACTATGAGGTAATGTCCCACAAGTTTTTCTTCAATAAATAAAGCCATTTGAAACTGAATAATAGCTCTACACACAGTTAACACCTTAACTTTTCCCTCTCTACTCAAATGTCCTGGTGGGTAGCATGATATTCTTCTAATTCAGAATTTATTATCATTAGGTAACCTCTAGAAAATTCTTAAAATACTTCATTCTTTTAAAAATGCGGTTTCAGGTCTTGGTGTGTTTTTTTTGTTTGTTTGTTTTGTTTTTTGGGTTTTTTTTTTTGAGAAAACCTATTTTGATGTAACCTGCATATTTAAAGGTTTTGAGATAAAAACAGATCTTCCCATTTTAGGCCAGGGAAAGTGTTTAAAGTGTATTTGTGATGGGCAGAAGGAACTCTGAACGTGGGAATGGCTGTTTCTGGAGCAGGGATGGTAGGCATTTATTTCACATATTAACCAAATGCCTCCGAATTTTATTTTCCCTTTCTTGGACAACCTGTGATTGCAGCAGGGGGCACTACCAACATACGAATTACTTGGAAGTAGGGAACTCCAGTTCTCCTGTTTCCCCGACTACTTAGAGGCATAGCCACTGAAAACAGTTATCTCTCAGAAATTTGCATATTTATGGTGCCTCCTGCAGGTTCCTGTGATTGCTTTACAGTCAGGAAAGGTAACAGAAAAATATATATCCTCCTTTAAAACATGAAAAAGGATCATATAGGAACAGTGACTCTAATAGGAGACTAATCCTTGCAAAGCCTGTAGCATGAAATTTGTTTCTGGAACATTTTTGTTTTGGTTTTGTTTTAGGATTTGAAGGGAATATTTTGGAAGTTATTGGACGAAGTCCCTGATTCCTTGAAAATAGATATAGGAAAATACTTAACATCTTGAGAAAAAAATTAGCATAGACTTACTTATTCATTGAACGAATACCTCTAAAGAACAGAAAATTCCTTACAGACACAGAAAAGCCACCCAATAGATCATTTAAAAGCCTGGTTCCATGGCATATCTATTTTTTTAGTCCTAGTCATAAGCAACGAACAAATGTGCAGCACAGCTTTGGATATAAAAGTTAATTAGGTCTCAGAAGAGAATAGTTTCATTTTTATTGGCTCTGAGTTCCAAGGATACCTTTGATACACCTTTTCTTTCAGCCCTTTTTGACCTTCTTTGTGGAAACTGTACATGGGCCACTCAGGCGTGTTTCGTTCTGGATGCCAGATTTCGGTGACTCCGCTCATCTCTGAAAAGCACTGCACCAATGTAAGCAACACAACTGAAATTACACCCAGAAAAATCTAATGTTATGTTCACCTCAGGACCAAGATGCAGTTCACGTGATCTTTTATTAGGGGTTTTAGTTCAGGAAGAGATTTCCTGCACTCCTCAGCTGGCAATACCTGAACACAGGAATATGGAAGCTGAGACTTTAATTCTGAGTTGTTCAGTTTCCATGTATCTTCATCAGGGCCTCATCCTTATTTTATCATGAGTGTATTCTGCTTAATTTCCTTCCCTCTTAAAAGGCCAGTGTACAGGGCTCCTAAACCATTACTGCAGTCCTTAGCAAACCTCCTTAGTGATGGCAGAACACCATCCACAGCCTCCTCTGTAGCCCGTCTTTTCCTATGGAAGTGCCTATCAAAATCTAGGGGATGAAAATAATTTTTCCTGCAATTAGACTTTACATAATAAAGACACCATGTAGTAAAAATAATATGTGCTATCAATAATACGTGGTGACATAAATGTCCAAACTGTGAGCAGAAGGATTCTCTTATCACACATTAGTCACCACAGCAGTACGTCTACTTATGTACTACCTTTCAGTGCCACATTAGGCGATATATCTGTTTGTTATTCTGGGTAGGGAAATTCTCATTAAAATAATTACCGCCATCATCTTATTATTTCAGTGCAAGTGTATCCACAATGTTTAAGCATTTGGTATTATGCTGAAAAAAATATAGATCTCAGGATTCATATTTATTTACTTGCTGCTGGTCAATCCCTTGTCTCTAAAAAATGAAGAAAAGCTACCACCTGAAAATCATGGTTCTTTTGCCCCTCTCGGCTCCCACAGTGGAAAGTGTCTTCCTTCTACAATGTTTAAAAATTGGAAGTAATGAATCACAACTTCTTAGTGTTGTCAGAAGTGTATTCACTTTGAACGTTTCTATGAATGAGATATCATGTCAGTCTTACTGAGGGTAAACTAGCTGAAAACACAAGCCTGGACTCAGCTTAAAAGTGTTCTCTTTGTCACGTTAATTTTAAAGAAATTGAAACACTTCAATGTGAAGACCAGTGGAAATAAAACAATCCAGCTTGGAATTCTAAAGACGTTAGTAAAACTAAAGTTATACCAATTTTTTAAAAAAGTAGTTCCTCTTTGGTTTGCAGCTGCTTTTCAGTTTGATTTATTTATGCTAAAATAAAAGAAAAAATTGAAACTTGCAAGTTCCCATGAAGAAGAGTTGACTTCCTGTAAAACATATGCTTTAAAATGAGCATATTTTAAAGGTTCTAGAATCTTTAAATCAACACATGCAAAAGAGCTATAATCTTTAGCAAACTCATTTATGGGCTTAATATCCAAATAATTAATATTCAAATAATTAATAATATATATGCTTTCCCCCCTCGTGCTCAGAGTCCGAGAGGGAGTTTATTTTGAAAATCCACTAATCTTGTGTTTTCTCCTACTAATTAAGCTTGGAGTTCAAGATTCAATATGTCGAGGAGAGGGCCATGATTCTTTTTCCATCTTCTGTTAAGAGCACATGCTGATATTTCCCTTGCTCCCTGAGCAAGGCCACAGAAATCACTGTTTGTAAGAAGTAGTAGGGCGGATGCCAGTATAAGTCTCTATGAGCCTTGCCTCCTTCAAATAAGAACCAGCTAGAACAGGTCTTGATATTTGAAGAAGGTAGTATTTGAGAATCAGGCTCCAGAATTAATTTCTCAGAGTTACTCTGTGTTATAATGCACTTGGATTTGAGCTCTTTGAATATTTTATTGCATTTCAAAATCTGAGAACTGAGAATGATAAAGAAGACATTTGAATTTATGGTAGATGAGATTTTGAAGTTCCTGAAAATCTAAGCGGTCTACTTTGTAAGTCTTTGTTCCTGGACCAGACATTTTCCTAACGTCCTACTCTGTGCTAAGGGCTGGGGGGGGGGGGGAGAGGGGGAATGATGAAAATGACAGAAGTTCTGCCCTCTAAGCACTGACAACCCAGGACTTGAGTCAGGTAGTGGTGGTGGTTTTTATGACATAAGTTATTCAATGAAATATACACAGAGAGACATGCAATTGTTTCCACCTGATACAAATGGGCTCGCGGTTTATAATGTGTCAGATAGTAGTGCAAATGGCCTGTACTTCTTAACTATTTAATAAGTGAAATAATATGATTTTCCACTGTATGCATACTTATTAGTGAGCAGACACAAATACTTGAATCTTTTTCTTCTGCAGCAGCAACTGAAAGTGCATCTGTGGAATTCACTCCTTGGTTCAACAAATGTATTAAATGTCCACTATGCATTAAGGAAGTGAAATAGCATCATTTTAAAAAGGCTACATTCACAAATGCATGCTAGAAATAGTCTATAATATTGCCTACAAAACAAATGTAGTACAGAAAACTCATTTCTCAAAAGTAACTATTTAATAACATCATAAAACTGAAAACAATAGATTATCACAGATGTTCATGACCAAACCTTATTATTTACCATTCTTATTTATGGGAAACCAAGTTTCTTTTTCTAGAAAGTAAAAATTCTTGTGTCAGAAGTGACCAGAGCAGTGTTCCCCGAAACCAGGTCCTTGCTAAAGGCTTAGAATTATTCAAATCAGAAATGTGAAGCCAGGGCTATACAAAGCAAGGATAATAGTGTGCATCAGGATGGCTCTGGCACGTGTGACTTGTGAACTTTATGTGATATGCTTGTGCCTGTGGACGTGCATCCTAGTGCCTTAAAAATAAAAGCCATCTAAGAGCAGGAATCATGTCTCATGACTGCTCAGTGCGGTGCTCCATAAACAAAGAAAGAATAACAATTCTTGGGACCAGATTCTTCCTTTTATAGGAACCTGGAGGTTTAGATAACTGACCTTGTGCAAAGGATTTTTTTTAAGAGAAAGAGAGAGAAAACAGGCAAACTGTGTACAAGCAGGAATGGGAGACTAGAGAGATTTGTTTATCCTCCACCAAGCTGCCAAAGAAAGATGAAATAAGAATAGGCATTTTTTACCAGAAAAGTTCCCTTTGCTGAATTTGGCAGCAAAAACAAATACTTATGATTAACTATCAGAAGAAGAAGGTGTCTTCATTTCTGGAAAAAGGACCAGAATAGTCCCAGCTATTTGGTGATCTCTGGGAATGGTTGGCACACATCCGGAGAGGTCGTGGGGCTAGGCGTTTGTGGGGTTTATGAGAGATTGGCAGAAAAGGAACTTGAGCCTGGTGACATGTCTTGATGACTACTTCTATTTTGTCACCGAACTAATGCCAGAGAAGACCACATAAAACTATTGTGAAGTGAGAATTGTCAAGGCCACAATGGTATATGATGGGCTGGTTTGGTGATCTGATTTCCGTAAGAGAGAACAGAGAAAATGAACTGCTGCTCTTCTTCTGGAAGAGAAAAGGTTTCTAAATGGAGATATGGTGGCTGTACAGTGCTTCGTGGGTCTTCCTGTATGAAGTCAGTGATCTTCCTGTCTCCAACAACACCCAGCCATGGCCACATCTTGGTGTGTGTGTGTGGGAAGGGCACAGGGGAGCATGCATTTGAAAACTCCACTTGAACTCATCTACCACCTGTTTTTTATGGAATGGCTAAAACAAGAAGAATTGGAGAAGCAAGAGTTTGAGCTTTCCACCTTCATCTTTCATCCTGTTTTTCCTGCCCTCTCATGGACATATTCACCCCTATATCCCACTCCTATGTTTATCACTACCATCTCAACCCCCCTAACCTCCACCCCACTACCATTGCCTCTGTTACCGCCACCGTCCTTGTTTTCCTTATCAGCCACATCCTCACCAACAAACATTAATTACATATTATATTGGTGGCATATCAGGTTAATAAAACATATTGCAAAACTCTGGTCCATTAGATAATCCAAGGTACATTCTTCATCTATCTGTGAACAACGTCAGGCAGAGGAATATTTAGTGATTTGTGTGTATGTAGTCCTTGGGTAGTTCGATGCTGACTGTACCACGCTTACTGTGACTTTCTGAGCAAACCAAGCAATAGCAGGAAGACTACAACTTTCTGAAATAAGATGTTAATGCCTCTTTTATTTTTTACCACAGAGTAGATAGACTAGGTAGAGATAGAGGTGCTTTATTTCTTTTTGGTAAATTTATACTTTTTATCAGAATGTGACTTAGAATATATACATCTGTGTATGTATATGAGGCTGCAACATTCCTTGACATATAGTCTGAATTTTGTTTCTTTCCATTTCTCTCTTCCTCCCTCCCCCTCTCTCTTTGTATGCATATTCTAGGATAATAAAATAATAAAAACTTATTAGAACAACAAAGACCACTTGTCCAAATAAAGGACTAACTACCTATAAAATTTCCTTTTAGATAGTGAACTCATAGCTAGAAGTTGGCAATAAGACCGTCTGAAACCACTAAAAATCATTTCTGTGATGTTCTGTAAGGAAGACAGGGAGGATAAGAGGAAAGGAGTGGGGATGGGGGGGAAGGAAGGGGAGGGAAGAGAGAGAGAGAGAGAGTTTGTTCTCCAAAAGCTTTCTCAGCTGAGTTATTCTGTCTTTTATAAAACAACTTCACATCTGGACTGATAAGTTGAATTCCACCCAGTGCCATTTAAATAGCCCAAGTTATAAACCTCTTAAACTTGAGGTTTATAATAGAAACACTGACAGACCCTTAACTATAGTGCCTCTATAGTAATGAAAGCACAACTATTTCATTATAGCAGTGTCTGGCAGGGCCGCTATAATTAAGAGTCTGTCAGCGTTTCCATTATAAACCCAAATTTTAAGAGGTTTTTAACTCACATTGTTTTAAATCACATTGGGCTGAAACTTGCCGTACAAAATGTCAGACCAGATGTGGCGTGTGTGTGTGTGTGTGTGTGTGTGTGTGTGTGTGATATGTTGCTTTTCCTCTTATTTACCCCTCCCCCTGCCAAAAGAAGCCAATAGGTGAAGCTTGTTTTTGTGATTGGGTGTGAAAAACATGTACTGAAAAAAATTATTCCCTTGTTAAAAGCAGAAGATTCAGAGGGTGGCAGGGAATTAAGTTTGAGATACTTTTAATTTTTGGTCGTTTTGATTGTATTTTTTCCTTTAGAAGTGCTCTCATTTGGGAAACCGGATATGTTCATATCCAAAAAGCAATGTTAAAAAGTGAATCTTTTGATATTGGATTCCTGACATTCGTTTATTTGGAAGATATCTGATAATGTAGGTGGCTGGAGATGATGGGAATATCTTGCGTTAGTACTCTTAATTTTTCAGTTGCTCTAACATTTGGGATAATCTTTTTGAACTCACCATCTTTGGTGGGAATCACTTTTAGGCTAAAATTAGCTCTTACAATAGGGTTGCCTGATGAAAGCCTTACTGGTCTCTGGGGGAAACTAGTAGAATTTGAATGGTTATGTTGGTTTCATTTACGTGGTAATAGGATTTATTATTCGCTCAAAAACCATTAATGGAGCATCTACTGTGCACTGGGTACTGAAATACTGTGTATTCACATACTGTGGAACTAGTATGCTTCCATTGCAGTACATTGGACTGGCTTTATTGCCCAACACCTATGTGTCTTCGATGCCAACGTTTGGGAGCTAAACTGAGTATTTTAGCTAGCAGTGTTCTAACCAGAACTTGTTGTCTTCCAAAGGGTTTCTTGCTTAAATGGTGAGACTGCTTCCCCCTACCCATACATTATTGACTCAGCACACAGCAACCCAGTCTGGAGGCAAGTATAGACTTATTTAGAGCAGATTCAGCCTTTTCCTTCTTTTCTTCCCTTTCTCCATTCCTTCATTAGTCCCTCTTTCCCCTCTTCTTTCTTCCTTCCTTCCTTCCTTCCTTTTTCTTTCTTTCTTTCTCTCTCTTTCTTTTGTTCTTTCTTTCTCTTTCTTTCTTTCTTTGTTTCTTTCTTTCTTTCTTTGTTTCTTTCTTTCTTTCTTTTTCTTTTTTTGGACAGAAACATACAGGTATATGAAGTAGCCTGCCTGCCAGCCAGCTAAAGGCCCAGGGAGC
Source organism: Neofelis nebulosa (assembly GCF_028018385.1). Classification (NCBI taxonomy): domain Eukaryota; kingdom Metazoa; phylum Chordata; class Mammalia; order Carnivora; family Felidae; genus Neofelis; species Neofelis nebulosa. Next base: position 62,110,941 of record NC_080790.1, read on the forward strand.
CTCTGGAGAAATACCAGACTAACTGCTCCCCCAGGAACCTCCCTGGGGAATGTTTGCCTTTGCATAAGGTATAGACACAGTCCTGGGGTGGGGAGGGGGCCTCCTTAGGTCCTAGGCTCTGGATCACACTGGCAGTAGAGGAGGAAGAAATGTTATAGGGAGGTGGGGGCTGAGGGAGGCTGGGGAGAGGAGGGATCAGTGGTCCTTCTCACCTTTCAATTTAGGGGGCCCACTTAAGGCCCACCCTCTTTCTCACACACAACTCCCTTCATTTTTTTAAAATTAATTTTTCCTTTGTCTTAAGGACACCCTAGCACTCCCACCCTCAAGAACCCCAAATGTAAAACCTATGCCAAATATTGAATCTAAGCCCAAGTTTTATTTTTATGAAGATGACTGCCCATTCTCTATTTTCTGAATGGCTATTAGGCCAAAAAAAAAAAAGAAAGAAAGAAAAAAGAAAAGAAAAGAAAGAAAGAAAGAAAAGAAAAAAGAAAAAAAGGAAAAGAAAAGGAAGAAAGACAGAAAAAAAAGAAAAAAGTAAGATCAAAAGCAAGGTGGAACTGATTGTAACAATTTTTTAACCATTCATTCAGTCATTCATTTATTTATCTTTAAGCCTGTAAAGGTGTTTCCCCCTAAAGGCAGAGAGTGAATATTTTATTTTAATCTTGTAGTTTCCAATGAGACAGACCTTTTAACCCTTCATTCTCCAGCTCAGCCTGAGTTCCCCGCGCCAGGCGATCCTCGGCACGAGGGCTGGGACTGTATTAAGTCTCTCTCTTGGAGCTGTTTGTTGACCACATTCACGTTCTGAGCCCCGAAGCTAAAAGCACTTTACACCATAAAATAAAAGCACTGTCTTTTTTTCTAAAAGGTTACGTCTGGAGGCCACGCGGCTCATACTTCATACCGAAAACTACTGAAAGGACTATGAAATCCTCTATGATTTACACTCTCTCACTGCATTAGGGTATAGATCTACTCGACTCTAAAAATACGGTGGGTTTCTAACCGACGTGAATATATGTGCATTATTTCAGAAAGTCTGTTAGAAAACTTGTCAACACATTATAAAGCATAAACCAGGACTTGGCTATTAAGTACGGAGATCAGAGGCAGAATATATACTGCAGGAAGTCCTGGGGAGTCTCCTCCGCGGGCAAGATAAAAAGGGGGAGGAGGGGAGAGGAGGGGTCGTCTGTTGCCCTGGAGTTTACATTCAGTGTCGTCACCAAAGGTTTGGGAAAGAGCTCACGGAGCATAATTAGCAAAGATTCCACAGCTCCAAATGAAGTTAACTGAACGGCCAGAAAATAATTTTAACGTTGTCATAATTTATTACTTTCTTAAAGCCACTTTGGTAAAGGTAAATATACTTATTGTGTATCCAAGTGTGCGCGTTTAAAGTGAACTTTCACCCCTCTACAAAACCACCTGCATCATTAATCAATACTTATGTAATATTTTTAAACCTCTTAAAACAACACATTTTTCTTTCTTTAAACACGCATACAAACCCTTCCCCACCCCACCCCCCACTTTTGGGCTCTTTAGCGAGCATCCAGCAACAAAGAGGGAGGGGGCAACACTCGTAGGGGCGAGCACAAGGGACCAGCAGTGGGGGTGCGCGACGAGGAGGGATCAAATGCCAATACACAGCCCAGGTTTTCTGGACTGGGTGAAATCAGGCTGGGGGAGGGGCGGGAGCGGAGGGCAGTTCCTATTTCACTCTGGGCATTTTATGATGGAGGAATTAAATATATGTTAATGGTGGAAACGTCGCTGCTTACCTCTCCACTGGCACCCAGAGAAAGCAGCTGCAAAACTGGGTTTTTAATGTATGTTTTAAGATGTGGTTTCGGAAGGAACCCCCTGGAATCTGAAACAAGTGCAATAACATAGCAGACCTACTTGTAACTAAGTGCTTAATTTCCTATGATTTTTTTTAAAAAAGAAAATCAATAAAATGTTGCCAGTTATTTATTGGAAATAACCACAGATAGCGGCCCTGATGGGGTGCCGGTTTTAGAGAGCACACAATGGTGTAATGAATTGTAATTCAGAAGACTGTTAAATGTGAACCACAGAACCTTTCAGAGGTAATAAAGTCATTACTTTTTACACTACAGCCAACCCTGAAAAGCTTTATACACACCATTATATATAAATCATACATATATATTTCCACAACACACATTCGCCCATTTATATACCTTCTCTATATATAGACTTTCATGGATGGATGGATGGATGGATGGGGGAAATATTTAAATGTGAAAACTCGGTTCCGAAAGAATCTGACTATTGTTACCTGATGAGGCTTTTATCTTATTTATTTATTTTTCAAAGACCTCCCAGTTGCACTTTCTTCTTCCCTCTCTTCGCCTTCCCTCCAACCATTCATTTCTACGCACCCCATGTCTCTTGCAATGACACTCTTTTGGTCGCTCTAAAGCTAGTTTAAAAAGATTAAAAAAAAAAAAAAAGACAGTAGTGGGAGATGCCGACCTGCTCTGAAGAACTCATGAAAAAGGGGAAATGGTGTAACGCACACACTACAGAGCTTTACTGCAAGTGAATCTTCCTGCTTCTTAAACAGGATTTGAATGCCTCCCCCCTACCCCTAAGCTGGAGGGGAACAATAACAACAAAACACATTTACGCAAACCCCGTTCAGCACACATCTCTCCTAATGTTGAACATCAAACCCTCCCTTTCTTCCTTAGTGGGGCCCGAAGCTTCCCCGAGCCAGGCAAGCCAGTCATTTTCCAATAGGTTTGAAACTTTACTAAGACAACACGAGAATAAACAGCCGTTTGCCTGCGCGGCAGGGAGGTGGGTGCGCGCTTGCAAGCCGGGGGCTTTAGCTTAAAACAATAAAGCCCCCAGCCGGGTGGGTGAATTTACAGAAACGACGTCCCTTAGACTGAGGAGGGGGAAAGAGAAAACGCGAGGGGTTGTGGAGCCGCTGGGAGGAGAGGGAAGGAAGGCTCCTTGCTCTGCAGACACACACTCACACACGTCCACCTGCAGCTCCGAGTCTCGCGGGCCACAGCGACCCGCCTCCACCCTACACCCCCCACGCCTTCCTTGGACTTGAGTCCATTTGCTTCTCCCACCCCCCTCCCCCCCAGCCCCCCCTGCCCTTCCGGATTTGGAATCGCAGCTCTGGCTCCTCGGCGGCGGCGGCGGCGGCGGCTGAGGCTACAGGGTGGCGCAGGCAGGCGGGGAGGCTGGGAGGCGGGAGACGCCGGGGGACTTTGCAGACACGTTTCTGAATAAACTTTCCAATCGCAGGGGGTGCTGTTGCTGTACATTTTACGTAAAACTGAAAGTATCCCACGCCAGAGTGAAGCCCGCTTTTTGACAGCGGCAGCACGCGCGCGCGCTCGCGCGCGCGCGTGTGTGTGCGCGAGAGCGCGTGTGTGCATTAAAGAGACAGGGGTTTATTTCCAACAGGTCTTCCTTAATTTCCCGGGAACGTCTGTGGAAAGGCCAGAGGGACCTGCAGACTCTAGGGTGTATGCCTTGGCTCTGGGCGCCTGAGCAGCACGGCGTTGACCCAGGGTAGTCACCCCACCACCGTGGTCTCCCCGCTGCTCCTGCGAACCAGTGGCTGTCTCTCCAATCCCCATTTTCTTCCCCCGGGTAACAGCACAGGAATAGTTGTGTCCTGCCTGTAAGAAACATTTTTCTTTCCATTCCTCTATGCTCTAGCAGTTGCTCTGGAGTGGGAGGGGGTGTGTCCATCCCTGGGACCCGGCTCGAGGACCTCCCGCGGCGCCGGGAGCACGTTCCCAGGGACTGGAACTCTCGGGACTGCCCATGCTTTGTCCTCTGGCCCGCGGCCGCTCGGTGAGGTGGACGCCTCGGCGCCTTCCTCGCCCCGGGCCCCGGTACTCCCATCTGGGGACTGGAACGTCCCCGAGTCTGGCTCCTCGTTCTTTATTCCTTGGCCTCTGTCTCCGCCACCCTGGGGGGCCTAGACTCCGTGCTTCCAGTTGGCAATCACTCGCCAGGGTGCTCAGATCCCAGCACCCCACCCCACCCCACCCCCCCCCCGCTCGGCCTTAGGGGTGCCCTCTGGCCGGGGCCTCTTCCCTCGCCCTTGCTCCCTCTCTCCAGGCTACCCCGGCCGCGGGAGGCCCCAGAGCTGCCTTTCCGGACCCGTAACCCTCCAAACTTGGGCTGGACTCCGTTTTGCCGCGCGGTCCCTCCCGCCTCCCCTCGCCGGCTGAGGAGCTGTAACTTGGAGGCTCAGCTCTCAACTTCGGGTGATTTTTCTTTGGTATCTTCTCCTCAGGCAAAGTTTCCCGAGCGCAGCCGCGGGCTCAGGGCTTTCACTACGGCCCCGGGCATCCGCACGCGGAGAGCGAGCGCGGCCGTGGCGCGGCGGTGAGGGGAAGTGGGTGTGCGCACGGAGGAGGGTGTCCGGGAGCAACTCTACCTGGCTTCCCTCCGCCCGCGCTTCCCCGGACCCGAGCTGCAGTCTCGCTGTACACTCTTGGCTTTTTTTTTTTTTTTTTTTTTTTTAAGTAATCTTTCATTTTAGGGTCCGCGTCCGGGGGGGAGCAGGGCGCACGTCTTGCTCCCCCCCCCCCACCCCCGCCACCCCTTTCTTCTCTCCCGGCCACGCTGCCGCCACGGCGCTGGCTGCGGCCACTGGTGAGCCTGCGGCCCCAGCGCCCCCTCCCCTCCGCCCGCCCCTCCCCCGGGGGCCGCGTCTGGCGTCTGCGGAGCCCCCCGCCCCGCACCTCCCCCGCCCCGCACTGGCCATTGGCTTGTCCTGGTCTCTTTTTCATGTCCAGCCCCTGATGTGTGTCCATTGGTGTGAGCTTCCCCTTCCCTCCTCCCCTTCTCTCCTGCTCGCCCTGCCCATGTTTTGTGTGTCTCTGTCCATCCAGACTCCTGACGTTCAAGTTCGCAGGGACGTCACGTCCGCACTTGAACTTGCAGCTCAGGGGGGCTTTTGCCATTTTTTTCATCTCTCTCTCTCTCTCTCTCTCTCTCTCTCTCTCCCCCTCTATCTCTCTCTCCTCTCTCTCTCTCTCTCTCTCTTTTTTTTTTTTTGCTTAAAAAAAAAAAAGCCATGACGGCTCTCCCACAATTCATCTTCCCTGCGCCATCTTTGTATTATTTCTAATTTATTTTGGATGTCAAAAGGCACTGATGAAGATATTTTCTCTGGAGTCTCCTTCTTTCTAACCCGGCTCTCCCGATGTGAACCGAGCCGTCGTCCGCCCGCCGCCGCCGCCGCCGCCGCCGCCGCCCGCCCGCCCCGCAGCCCACCATGTCTCGCCGTAAGCAAGGCAAACCCCAGCACTTAAGCAAACGGGAATTCTCGCGTAAGTAACCCAATAATAGTAATAATAATTATTAATAATCACGAGAGCGCGCAGGACGAGAAGTAAGAGCGAGGGGGAGAGAGGGGTGTGTGCATGCATTTTTTAATTTTTTCACGAGATGAACCTCCGAGAGTCGGGAGAAAAGAGCTTAAAGGGAGAAAAAACAAACAAACAAACAAAAAACAAACCTCATCCTATCCCGAACCACAGGCGTACGTACACTTTTGGGATAGCACGCACCTTTTATTTTTATTTAATTTACAAAAATTTGACTCCTCCTCTTTCATGCTTTCCGCTGCTTTATTTCGCTTTTAGAAAAGGAACGCAATGATTTCCCCTCCAATTTTGCAAAATAATGAACAATGCTATGGATGCGAACAACTCTCTTGCAAACCTAGGGGAGGGAACTGGAGGGGAAAAGGGGGGTTGCTTCCACTCACCGAAGGAAGGAAAACGGGGCGGGAGGAGGGACCCCAAGCCAAAAAAACAATTCCCAGGGAAAAAAGAGGTGAGAATGGCCCTCGGACAGCGGCGCGCTCACGGTCAAGTGTGCACTAGGAAGAAAGTAGTCATCTCCACAATAGTGAGAAAGTGGGATTGTGGGAGGGGGCCCCCCGGCGCTCTGGAGTCTGCAGAGTGTGGAGAGGGGCCGCGGCGCCTGGGAGAGCCTGGCGACCGCGAAGGACCAGAGCCTCCGCCGGCGCTGCCGCCTTTTGTTCCGGCCCGAGGTGGGTGTTTGTCCCGCTGCCTTTTGTGCCGGCTCCTCGCGCTTGCCCTTCCGCGCCGCCGCCGCCGAAGGGCAGGAGCAAGGGCCCGGGGCGAGCGGGAGATGGAGGGAGGGCGCTCGGGCCGCCGTCGCCTGGGTTCCCGCTGCCCGCCCCTCCTAGCCGAACCTCAAGTGGCGGCGAGAAGACGTGAAAAATAAAATAAAATAAAAAATAAAAATAAAACAAGGCAAGAGGATGTAAAAATTTTCTTGCCCCAAAACAGAAGCCGAACGCTCGGCCAGCCGTTTTCTGCAACGCTCTCCTCTTTGACTCCCCCACCCCCCCTGCAAAAATCTCAATCTCTATTAGAGGAGGAAAAATACAATTACCCCCTTCCCCAAAACCTCTTTAGTTGCAAACTTAGAGCGCCGGCGGCATGGAGAGGGAGCGAGGAACTCCCTCCTCTTACTATTTTTTGGAAGATTTTCAAAAAAAGTGGAAGTGGATTTTGATTGGGAAAAATCTCGTGTCTGAATGTTTACAAGCACCGCGTGTGCGGGAGCCTCCTGCCAACAAACAGACAGAGGACCGAGCGCGGCGCGGCAGCCCGGGAGCGGGCGGCGGCGGCGGCCGGGCCTCGCCGGGGCCTCGCCGGGCCTCGCCGCGCCCCCGCCCTGCCCAGGATCGCCCACCCCGCGCCAGCCGCCTACCCGCCGGCACAGCGGCAGGCCGTGCCGCGACTCCGCGCCAGCCGGGTCCACAGTCCATTTTCGCCCCCAGCACAATACCCAGACCTCCTCCCAGCCCACCAGACTTCGAAATCGGCTGGGGAGAAACTCAGCTTTGCGAAGCATTTTTATTTTGTAAAGCAACTGAAAAAGCGCGTCTGTTTCCCCCTCCCCCACCCCCACCCCCCCGACATTCTTGTCCACCGCGCCGGACCTTGGGGAGGTCACCACGTGCTTTCCTTGACCCCCTCCCACCCGGTCTGGCCACTATCCCCCCGCCTCCCGAGCCTTGCCAGGCCAGGTGGGGGGTGAATTGGGAGGGGTGGGGGTGCGGTGGGGAGGTGAGCAAGGGAGCAGTATGTGCGACTGTGTGTTTTGGGAGTGCTGGATCCTGGTACTCCTTGCACCCCACCCTTGAGTTTCTGCCCTCTAACCCGGGTCTGGCTCGGTCGGGGGTCGGGGGGGGGCGGTGGTCCTTTTGAATCTTTATGAGGTGGTGGGTGGGTTACTGTGTCCTGGCTAACCGAGTGCGTCTGGGAAGGCGGGCGGTGGGCACTTAGGAAAGTTTGGCAGCAAGGGAAAGAAAGGCGTGAGAGGGCCCACATCCCTTCCCCTCCTCATTCGTGACCCTTATTTTAAATTTTGATGTAATTTTAAAACACCGTCTATACCCAGTTCTGTATTTATTAAAGGGTTGGGGGGGGGTGCGCATAAGGAGTTGAATTTTTCACTGGGCTCTGGAACTTGTCACACACTTCGGAAGCTCCCCCCGCCCCAGCACGTTGCGGGGCCCTCCCTCTCCCCACCCCCGCGGATCCCTCCCTCGCCGCTCTCCCCCGCCCCCACTCCCCCGGCCGCGCCGGATGCGGAGCAGACGCGGCGTGCGGCGGTGTGAAGTTACAGCCCGGCCAGGTACCGGCGGGAAGGAAGGGCAGTGTTCGCAGGACTCGGGAAAGCCGGAACCTTCTTCGGAAGGATGCAGTGGGGGCTCAAAGGACGGACTGAGGCGTGCAGTCCAGGCTGCTCCCCTATCCCCCACCCACCCCGGGTCCACCTCGGGACGTTCCAGGCTGGGTGGGTTTAGCTGGCCTCTATCCCTGTCTCAGTGCGGCCTTTGGGTTAAGGGAGTAGTATGGAGGGGTTTCAAGGGCCAGTTCTTTCTCATTTTCTGGGTGCGCAGAGGGGGCGGGAGCCATTCCGGTGTTCAGGACCCCCCCTCCCCCCCAATCCTCCGCTTCTTAGGCTGAATGAGCCATTCGGTCGCTAGGAGGCAGAACAAGATCAAGAAAGCTCAGCGAACTTGAACCTGTACCAGAGCCTCCCCCACTCCCTGCTTTGCGTTTCTCGGCCGGGGAGGGAAGAGCTTTGCGAGGGTGGGGGTGGGGGAAACGGACGGTTAGGCAGAATTCCCTTTCTCCCCCCATCACCCCTTATGTCTTTGTTCTTCATTTTGACTTTAAAAATGCTTCTGGCCGGGGCTGCGGAGAAGCGCTCGGGAGCGCGGACGACAATCCCGTGCGCCGGGCGCGGAGTGGGGTGCAGTTTTCGCTTTCTTTCGGGGCGGGCATTTTTGGTAGGGGGAAAAGGGGGGTACGCACTCTCCGCCTTCGAGGCAAGGCCAAAGGGCGGGATCCAGCAAGTTTGCACTTGGTCTTCGGGTTCACTTCTTGCACCCCCACACCCCAGCGCAAAGCACGGACAACGGCGGCTACGTTGGGCTTGCACAGCGGCTCTACAGCCCGACCCCTGGCTCCCCCGCCTCCCGCAGCTCTCGCCTCGGAGCCCGAAATCACAACAATAGTAATAGTTATCATCATAATGATGCGGGCTAGCAGCGTCATTAATAATGAATAACCGCAGCCGCCGCGGCGCTGCGCACACTCGTGCCCGGAATCGCGGGGGAAACGCATTTGCAGAGATCCCCCAAAGTAAAAAGTGTGAGCCTGGGGACACAGAATGAATTTCAGGGCCCGCGCTTGAGGTGTGTGTGAGGATACCGAGACTGCACCAGGTTAACCAACCGAGTTTTCCCAGCCTCACTTCCCATTTCTCCAACTGGCGGGGCCAGGGAACGGTTGTCACCTTGAGGCCGGGCTGGACCGCGGGTGGAGGCGGCAGTCGGGGCCCCTGGCTGCCCGTTGCCTCCCGGCCTGGCCCGGGCCCCACGGCCCGGCAGTCGCCGCTGCACGTGTTTGCAGCAAGCGCGGCCGGAGGCTGCAGCCAGCGAGCTGCTCGCTTTGTGCCTGAGTCCCGGCGCCCAACTTCACTTTCTGCAAAGCCCGCCCCCACCGGGCCCCGGGCCCCGGGCCTGTAGCCTTAGCCTTCGCTTTTGTTTCTTTGCTTTTCCTCTCTGCGTTTCTGACTCGGTTTGCTTCCTTACCCTGTTAAGACAATCAAAAGGAAGGACTTGGAAAGCAAAGTTGAAGGCATAGCTCCTTTTCCCCTCCCCCTCCCCCAACAGCCTTCCTTTCCCTCGCTTCTTCCCTACATTTCTTCTTGAGCTTTTTTTTTTCTTCTTTAAATTTATTCCTTTGCAACTGCAGAGAGGAAGGAGATCTCAGTCAGCCGCTGGGGCATTGAGACGTTCCAGTCTGTCTTGCTGTTTGAACGCAGAAGCATTTTATTTTCTATTTTTCTCCTCTTGTAGAGAATTCGTGGCTAATTATTATGATTATTTGCCCACTCCCTTCCACTTCAATCCTGGACTCCCCGCTTTGTAGCGGGAGGTTTAGGCCGGAGCTTAGAAACGTTGGTATTGTGGGGGCGAAGGAGGATGGAGTTGAATTGAGGGAGGGGGTAAAATGGCTGAGGTTAGGAATGTTTTTAGGGAAAGAGGAATTTGCATTAAAATACAGAGAAATTAACAGATGCCCAGAAAGGAAATGTTGATTACCACTGAGAAAAGATGTCAATGCAAATCAGTAGACTACACCAAGAGAATTGTATTTTCATATTTTCTTTGTGCCCCACTTCGTCTTATTTTTAATAATATAGCAGCAATAATAAACACGTTTTGATATTTCTCTGAACATTACTAGCCAAATGTTTTGCAAGAAGCCCGATGTTAGACGTATTTCATACATTAGGATATAATTCTTGTTAATTAGCAATAATTTACGTTAAGAGCATAGAAAATGTTGAGGTTACAGGTTTTATATCTGTACATTTGATCATCTTGTTATTTTCAAGAACTTTGCCTCCTATAAAATTAATTAGGTGAAATGTGGAGGTGTAATCAGCAACCTCTGAATTACCACTTCATTTCCTGGTTTTGATTGTAAATCAGTTCAGTCACTACATTTAGAAGACTTTAACCAAGTCTGTTTTGTACCGCATTACCTTTAACTATTTGCTACCTAGGAGAATATTTCCTTTTGCTCCTAAATAATATTTCCACTTTCAGAATATGTCAGGCCTTGGGGATAAAAAAACAAACAAACAAAAAAACGAATCTTAATGGTGGAGTTTAAAAAATGTTTTTTGGTTGTTTTTTTTTTTTTTTTGCAAAGGTTCTACGTAGTACTAACTTTAATGAAACAAAATACTATTCCTGAATCTTTCTTTAATCTGTAACCCTCAGAACTTGGTTAATGCTGAACAACAACAAAAAGCCACATTTGTCAATGTATACTTAAAAATCCTTAATTCAAATAGCAGGGATCTTGGAGAATGACTTCCCTATTCAGTGCCTCACTTGGTCAAAATGAAAGCAAATGTAGAAGAAAAATGACACAGAGGCATAATGCAAAAGCACTTCCATTTGTGTCATTTTATTTGAAAAGCATGCATGTGTTTTTTGTATTTATCTTTTGGTCAGTATGTTGGGCAAAGAAACATAAGTGCTTACCTTGCTGTCTTTATTAGTAGGAATATAACCTTCATATTCCTGTGGTGACCTTATGTTAAATTAGGAGGAGTACCAGAGGCTAGAAATTATGACATGTCCTACTTGAGCACAGGTGCAGCTAGGCAGGGCTCTCTCAATATTATTTCACCCAGCACATCTGGGAGTTACTCCAGATCTTCCCCCTCAATATTCAGCCTGGGTAGGGTTGAAATAAATTTAACCTGAGTTCACTGGATTTTTGCACTTTATCAAAATCGGTTCCAATATTCTACACTCAAATTAAAATCTATTTTTTGATTCTCTGTGGCTTTAAGTTCATTAAATGTGAAATTGGCAGCTTGCTAAAGAAGGTCAGACTGATTAACTGTTTAAGACTTGTACATTTTCTGCTTCAGTTTTATTAACTGGCAGCATCCTGGATGTGTTTTGTATTTTGTGATTTTTTTTTTTTTTTTTTTGATAGGGTAAGCATACAGTTTCAGGAGCAGATACTTACCAACTCTTTTTTCCCCTTTGGAAGGTTAAAAAATCATAGAAGCTATTCAAATGAGACGCTAGAGTATTTTGGTGCAAAGTTCAAAAAAAAAGGAAACGGGAATGAAAGACATATCTACCTTGTTATACCATCCGCTGGTGATTATGTGTGTAGAAATAGTCCCATAATGAAGCGTTTTGGAGCTCATTCAGAAAATTAGTCAACTTTGACAACATTAGGCGAAGTATTTCAAGTCTAAAGAAAGGACTTCTCAGCCTTGTTCTGAGATGTGGCATTTGCTTGACCATTCTGATTTTTATGTGATGGGAGCCACCAAGTGCAAACATGTTTAGAATATTTTAGGCATTCCTTTCTTCAGAATGAAAAAATGACTAATTGGCTTATTTTCTTAAGTACTCAAAAGTATCCCATTTAGCTAATGTGTCTGGGAAGAATTGCCAGTGAATTTGGTATTTCTTTGATTTTGTGGCACTACTGAGAGTGAGATCAGAAAGGTTTTTGGCAGTATGAATTATGCTACGTTATGATTATTATTTAGATCTGTTTCACAGGTGAATGCAGTCGTTTGCTTATTATGGCGGTGTAAATGTGGCACATTTTGTGTGTGATATAGTAGCTTTCTAATTTACAAAGCTAAGTCTCTGTATACTTCGAAGTATATACACTGACACAAAGGGTGTGTGTGTTTATTTACCTCTTCTTTTATTCTTTGGCACAGTAGACAACTTTGTAGGAAAAAAGAAAGAAATTTGGTTTCAATCCATGTTTTTACCAGTTTTGGGGGTAGTTATTATTTAAGCTTTCTTTATGTCACCTGTGTTAACTATTTACTTAACAGTCAACATTGTTTCTAAACTCGAAAAACAGACAGAATTTATAGTATGTGTGTGTGTGTGTGTGTGTGTGTGTGTGTGTGTGGTTTCTCAGGAGTTATGCGAGTCAGATAGTTTTCCTTAAATATATGATGATTTGCCTCATTGATAAATTTGCTTTCTTGTTGATAACCTCCATATCCTTACATGTTTTAGGTGCTCACATTTTCTGGGTATTATATGAAGGAGGCTAGAAACACTTTATATAATGTGGTGGGATGGGGTGGGGTTGAGAATGTATTTCCCCTTTCTCTGTCTTTGGTTCTCTAATAATTGTGCTTTTGTTTCTCCAACCACAGCCGAACCTCTTGAAGCCATTCTTACAGATGATGAACCAGACCACGGCCCTTTGGGAGCTCCAGAAGGGGACCATGACCTCCTCACGTGTGGGCAGTGCCAGATGAACTTCCCATTGGGGGACATTCTTATTTTTATCGAGCACAAACGGAAACAATGCAATGGCAGCCTCTGCTTAGAAAAAGCTGTGGATAAGCCACCTTCCCCTTCACCAATCGAGATGAAAAAAGCATCCAATCCCGTGGAGGTTGGCATCCAGGTCACGCCAGAGGATGACGATTGTTTATCAACGTCATCTAGAGGAATTTGCCCCAAACAGGAACACATAGCAGGTAAATGAGAAGCAAGGAGAAAAGCTGTTTGCATGTTTTCTTTTCATTTTCAGAGGTGCTGTAGCCAAGCACTCAGGAGTGGTGAAGAGCTTTCTGTATTTCTCCATGTGACTGTCCATGACAGCCCTGTAACGTTAAAACAATCATTCCTATTGCTTACGTCCAGAACACAAAAAAAATAAATATTTTCCACTTCACCGAGTCAGATATAGGTGGAATAGGTACACACACCTGATACCCTGTCTCTGGATCTGTTGATGCTGAATTTCTTTCCTTTTTTTCTCCCCTTCTCATTTTTAAGTGTTGAACCTTAGTATACCTGGCCCTGTTTCCAATGTCCATTTCCAGCCATGGTGACAAGTCAGAGGCGAAATGGCCATACAGGCATTTTGTAGTTTGGCCAATGACCTGTTTGAGTCAGAATACCTGGTCAGACCTCCCTAGGGGTGCTGTTAGTTCTCAAGGCTTCCGCGAAGGAGGGTGGGCTGACAGGGCGTTTGGGACTGGGTAGAAAGAGTTAACTGAGCTTCAGGGCTCGCCTTGGATCCATATTGGCTGTCAGCCCGTATGGGGCTGTAATTAAACACAGCCCCGTGGTGGGATGACACCGTGACCTTGACTTTAAGATGCCATTTTCGACTGGCCAGGCCAGAGTAGAGAGGGCAGTTGCTGAAGCGCACAGACATGCTTACTCGAAAAGTTTAAGGGCATGTTGGAAATTTCAAAAGGTTGGTTTGACAGGAACGGCTGCTCCCTGCAGCCTGCCTCCTCAGCTAAATGATAAATGCTTCTCTGTGCTCTCTCTTGTCTCTGATGTGGTTTTGACAGATGTATCTTGATTTTGTTTGTGGTTTACACAACCACATGTCACCCTTACAAATGTCCAGTCCAGACTTCCACTGTTTCAGCTATAACACAATGTAAAAATTCTCTTGGAAAAATACATACACATATTCAACAGCTCTCCTTCCTTTGGTTAATTTTAGCAGAGAGGTAGTTAGGTGTGTGGGTTTCTCAGCAGCTCATGGGAAAAGGAATTAACGGCTAGCAGAGGGACTTAAATCCTTACCCTGAGTGATAAGCAGCAACACTATATAGTGACCCTTAAGACATTTTTTTGTGAAACCAGAGTGATTTAACACACAAGACAAAGTGAATGCAGAGTCTATGGTGACAAAAATGCTAAGCCTGCTGGTGGTTCCCTTTCTTCTATTTCCCCCTGCCCCCTCCCCCAAAAGGCAGAAGGTTTATTCAGTTTTAGGAAAGATAGTGCATATAATCAATTGATTCACTGGAACTTGTCTTTCTGACCTCGTTTGACCACAAAGTTGAACTGTAGTAGGTCAGTGGTCCAGAGGGAATTAAATGTCGTATTATTTCTTCTTCCCGCCCCCTCTGGAATTTGATCATTAAAATCAAACGTGGCATTTTCTTTCTTTCTTTCTTTTTTTTTCCCCATGCTTCCTGCAATAACACTCAGATACTTTTCCTTTAGTGAAAAGAGAAATCTGTACCAGGGAAGCTGCATTTACAAAATATTTTTCTAGAATTCACCGCATTTAGCTTATGTGACATGTAGGTTAACATTTTATCCCCCCCCACCACACACACAAGTAGGCAATGGCAGTGACCATTTCCATGTGCTGTCTTGTGACTGCAAGGAAAATGTAAGGCATGATTAATGAAGCAAGAGCAAGCGGAAGGGGATTTGTCGTCTTCGGAGATCCAAAGCCTTTCTAAATCACCAAATATGGAGTAACACTTGCGTGATGTAACATCGTATTTACATATCGGGCCGCTCGTTTAAAAGACAAAACACAGTGTCTGTCAAGCAGGAATTAAAACCACACTTCTTACTGAGGTCCCAAATAGGTTATTCACTCTCGGATTAACCAGCTCCAAAATTCTGTGCTTCTGTACTTACAAGAGGAATCTAAAAGCTGGGGGTGGGGGGGGAAGGCACTATAGTGATAGCTTTTTACTATTATAGTTGTGAATGTACATAGAGAAAGAAAAGATATTTTCCTTACCTTCTGGTTGTCATAAAGGTTTTTTGTTTCTAAGACCCAGTATAATAGCAGAGCCCAGAGAAGCACCCCCTCCCTGCCCTGCCAAAGACAAAACACAAAAGAAAGAAAAAAGAAAAGAAAACAAATTTAAAAGATGTTTTAGAAGGCTAATACTAAATAATTTCACTGAGATGAAAAGCGTTATAAGGTATCTAAGATATTCAATGGGTGCACAAATGTTAGCAACCCAGGTGAGGTAAACCTTTCATGCACAAATAATTACAAAGCCTTGATTCATTTCATTGTGTTTAATCACCTGTTCCCACCCTGGAATTGGCTGGACATAAATAGCGTGGTCACATCTCAAAGCGAGATGTCAGTAACTAGAATCATGACTTCTCATAATTCACAGTAATGAATTAAGAGTTTCCTATGGTGAAATTAACATTCTACCATCGCACATAAATTAAGATGCCCTGGCCCTCAGGTGTCTCTGAAGGGAAGTTCTGGAAGACGGCTGTGCACACTACCAGCCCATTTCTCTCAAGCACGCCTTTACAATTCCAAGTCTGCTTTTCTTTTTATGGCAAGGAAGGAAACAAAAAGAATAATCATCCAGTAGATATTTGAATTGTGTCACAAAAAGAAAGGAGAAGCAATGCTCCATATTAGTAGAGAGATCTATTGATGAATCTCTAGAAGAATATGTTTGGCAACCACATAAAAGGTAGTCATTTAAGTGCACTGTGTAGGAAAGGCTTTATTAAAGTGATGTAAGTTGGATTTGAGCTCCCTGTGTGTTCTGTGCCATTTTATAGGCAGGAAGCAGGAATAAAACAGTGACAGATTTTCTTGAGATAAATAAAGCTTAGCATTGGGGCCTTTCAAATAGGAGAATAAGGTAGCGTTCTTTAAGTCTTCAGTAAAGTGATCTGCATTTTGACTGGACATAGGCCGCCCGAAGAGGAGTGTGTTTTGGAAAGGGTGATTCTTTTTACCTGGCGTATAGATGGCTACGAGCTTCAGCACTTCACCCATGTACATGTGTGTGTTGTTCAGGTTGCTTTTTTCATTTCATTCACATATTCAAAATACTGTGTGGCTGTGATCCAGTGAAACCATTGACATAGTACTAATTTAACTGGAAATGAGCAGGTCATATTGTGTGGGGCCCAGTTCATCTATTTCTATGTCAGATACTCACCATCAGATGTCAGCAGCCTGTGACTGGCAGTCAGGGCTTTTAACAGGGCTGTTGCTGTGTTTTGTAGTCTCATCTTTTATGATGGGGGAAATACTCATCAGAGATTAGTGAATGTGAAACTGCTGTTCACTTACAGAAAAGGCCAAAAATATTATCCCACAATGTCAGATTTGAGATTTTGGCTTATGACACATGGAAATCTTTAAATTAGGGTTGGGCTGTCGTGAAGTTAGCTTTTTAAGAGAATGGGGGAGAATAGGACCAGTCTTATCAAATGTACTCAGATATACTACTATTGATATATAATATTTTTTCTCCTTAAAATCATGAACTAGACGTCTATATCAGGATATTTAAAAATGAATTTGCTTAGGCAATATACTTCGTAACTAGATAAAAATATATAAGACAGTTACTCTAATGGAGGGGGAAATACCAATTCAAAAACAAACATGTCAGCATGTTACTTAAAGGTAAATCAAGTATAATATACTTAACGCTTTTCGGAACTTAGCAAAGCAACTTGCCTTTTCTTTTTGTACCCATTCTAATTCTTTCCTAACTCAGCATGAATTGGGGATGTATTTGTGTACTTCATGGTATAATTGTAAATGAGACTATAAATTATAGTATCCTAATATGACTACTTATTTTTAATTTCTCTTTATTTGTGTGATTCTGAATAAAAACCACTGACTTCTGAAGTGAATTTTTAGCATGGCAGCTGAAAAAGAAAACAACAAACAAACAAACAAAACCCCAATATACTGGTGAACATTTTATTTACCTTCAGTATGCAGAGAATAGAGAATATTGTTTCCTTATATATATCTAGGATTTTCACTGGGAGCCTGTGTTTGTGAGGCCACTACCCAAAGACTCATGTTCATGAGTCTGGGAGTCCTATATACAAGCTGTATTTGTAAATAAGACCAAGAAAGGTTGTGAACTGGCAGCTTGGATGTTTTGTCAAAGTACAATGTCAGAGAAACTCTCTCTAAGACAAATTGTAAATAGAACTGTCACAGTGATTGCATGATTGAGCCACAGAAGTGTCTTACAATTGTTGGCATTGTCAGAGGACTTTTGAAAGCTTAATTAAACACAGTGGCCCGCATGGCTGCTAAATTTACTTCGGAAAGCCAAAAAGGAAAAAAAAAAGTCTAAAATGTGGAAGATTCCCAAAGATCTCAAAGTTCTTCAGACATTACCCTTCCGGTGACACAGAAAAGATGCATTGTGCATTTTCCTAGTTGTCTTTTATAAATAATAGTTTTGAGAATAGGGCCACGTGATATGAAGATCATCCTGTGTGTGATGTGGAGATTGTGTTAGTTTTTCTGTCTCCTGCTGTTACAGACAGTTAATGTAAAAATGGCCTTTTATTGGAAACACAAATATGTATTCACTTCAAGAACAGGAGCAGAGGGGGAAAGTTTCCCTCCCATTCTCTGTGTTCATTCTGTGAGATCTTAAAAAAAACAGTGCTGTAATTTCTTAAATCACTCCATCCTTGTATTGCAAGTTGTGCCTTTTACGTTAAAGGATCTGAAATCTGTTTTGCACACCTTTCTCCTCGTGCATGTGGCATTTAATTGTGGAGCTGCCCATGGGCTGGAAAATGCAACTGGGTGTAGAAACGTGCAGGCAATGTCAGGACAGCGAACCTTAAGCTCAGGGAAGAGGAGAGTTGGATGCATATTAATGGCACATTTTCAAGTCCTGGAAAATCATTAATTTCACACCACAGCCCCCATGTAGTTTGGCTAATGTGGGAGGACTAAATTGGAGCATATAACTAACGTGCAAATCCTAGGGATGCATTTTTCACAATTTTGTGATTTCTTAAGTGAAAGTGTTTAATAAAGGAGAATGGATGAATGGTGGCTTTTCAACACTAGTCAGTGAGAAAGGAAGAAAGTTTGGCTTTCCTTGGGGGAAAACATGAAATTGAACCAAAGTAGCACAGCTAGGGAGATGCACCGAGATCACGGCATTCAGTGTTAACTTAATTTAATGGACTTTGGTTGGTCTGTTCACACCCTTTACTGCACAAAGGAATCATTTGACAAAATTTACCCCTAGCCCAAGTCTGTTTTTACATACCGTAGTACCAGCTTTATGCAGTAAAAAGCACTTAGCATCAAACTGGACCCAGCCTGGCACCTTGCCACTTTTTTAGCAAGAGATTTAATCACCAAGGATCTTTAGTACCTTTCTGCTTGTTCAGATTTCATTTGGGTCATGGTTATGTCAGCAGTGTTGTTATTACAAGGATTAAAAAAGAAAAAAGATTTTAACTTAGTGCCCATTTTTAACATTGTCTCAAATCAAGCAGGTTTTTATTTTATGTGTCAATTTGGAGGACATTAATAAAGTTCATAAATATGTTCAGACTATATAATTTAATGGATAATAACCAGTATTGTTATTTGTAATACAAATAGAAAATTGGCCATTGTATCCCTCCCTCCTCTGTCCTTTCCTCCTCCCCTGGTAAATAAGCATCCTTAAACTGCTTCTCTCCTTTACTTCCAGGGTATAGAGGCTCTGGCCAATATCAGTAAATTTACCTTTGTAATTTGCCATGTAGTTTTTACAACAATGACCTAATTAATTTGAGCATGAACCATATTATTGCTACTAGAGTCATTTTCTGTCACAAACTTAATTTCCAGGAAATGTAACCTGACGAATAAGAATGCTTTAGCTCTCCTAGAATGCTTTAGGTCTCCTAGAGACCAAAGGCAGATTTAAAATAATAATAATAATAATAATAATAATAATAATAATAAATGCCAGCATTATTAAAGCCAGTATGCTTGATGCCAAACTCACTTTGAAGCCAGTAAACATCAGACTGTATTTCTAATCAGTTTTAGAATGTAACGTATTCCATATTGGGTTCACTGGAATCTGCCTTTCTGCTTTTTACTGGCCAGCTGCACTCCCTATGCATTTTTAAAACATTTCAGCAAAGGCTTTTGCTGTTCTTAGCAGGGTTAGTAACTTGGGGTCTATTTCTGAGCTCATTCGTCATTCTGCGATGGCATTGAGTTAGGTTGGCAAGGGAAGGATTTGAAGCATGGGGGGTGGTGAGGTCACTTCTGACCCCAGCAGGGAATAGGTGAGCTTCATTTGCCTTTACAATAGATGCACAGTTACTGCACCTTGGAGGAGCTCTCAGGTGCCGCTCAGATGGGCGCATGTAAATGCCCTGTCAGATGCAGAGCCGGAATATTAATGCCTCTTCCACCACCGCACCATAATAAAGCTGTACACAGCAAGCTTAATATGCAGCTAGTCTGGGGAATTGTGTAAACTTAGGTAGCCCAGTGTGAAAGACAGCGATGTAAAAATGCTCGATATGCTACAGTTTCCATTCTTGTTCTCCTTTGATCTATGGCAAAATGAAAACATCATCCTTTCCTCCTCTTGGAGTTGTCTCCCCAACTCTGCCACCTCCCAATCCACCACCAGAATTTTTTGCATGTGTGGTATGGAGAAATGCGACATAATTTGTTTCGTATGGTTAATTACAGGCGTTTGAATATTTAAAATTTTAAATAGCCGCTGTTCCAGCTTTTCCTGTTAAAAGTATGTGATTTGAACAAAGGGAATACAGTGTAAATATTTGTGGTGATTTGCAACACCCCTCTTTCCCCATTAAACACACACACACACACACGTGCACACACACACACAGACATTCAGTTTAGATGTAGTGCTGACTTAAAAGGCTTCTGTACCTTCATTTGTACTTAAAAAAAAAATCAACTCTCAACTGGAACTCCATTAAAACATTTTGCCATTATTTTTGAGTCCACTGTTGCTTGAGGTTTTAAAGAGGATTTTTATAATGTGTTCATTTAACAGAATCAACAGCTGTCAGAACCAGTTGTGGTAAATCCACAAAACGTACAAAGAAAATACACACGTTTCCTGAAACAAAACACTTGGAAAAACAAGCTGCCAAGAACTGGCGAATGAGAAGTCTGCAGACAGGGAGCCGGAGTGTTTCATCTCTTGGTTCACCCTGGAGACTGATGTGAGCGGATCTGATGCAATGCCCTGGAAGGTTTACCTGACCAGGTGCCTGCTTTGAGGCAATGCACCGGGCAGGAGGGCTGGACGGGGCTGCGAGTTGCTCCCTATTCTGCCCTCCTTTTTTCTTTTTGATCTCTCCACATAGATAAAATACCAAGTTCATAGAGTGCTACACAACAAATTATATCCACTAAAGGTGAGATGATCAGATTCAAACTTCCTGTAAAAGAAGCAAGAAGGCGCCTAACACACACTTTTCCAGATAGGGTTGGCAGCGTGTTATGCAGAATTGAATCGGCCCCGCCAGGAAATTCCCAGTGGGACCCTGGAGCAGGCATGTTGATGAAGGGGATACCTGGGGACCTCTGGTCACTCACAATGAGTTTCTGTTTGTATCTTCACTCTTGTTAGCATTGGCGATGAACAATTACACCTACAATTTGATCTTAGTTTTAGATACAGGTGAGTCCGCTGATTAAAAACTCCCATTAAAATGAAGAATGGATAATTGTGAAGCCCACGAAGGTGCTTTCAAAACAAACACAGGTGCTGTTGTGTCCCCCCCCCCCCCCCACAATGCTCTCTGGTTTCTGTTTTCTTTTTGAATTTTCTAAAAAAAAACCAAAAAAACCAAAAACCAAATAACACAAGGAAGCCCCATGCTAACCATCAGGGCATTTAAATTTATATTCATCAGTTGTTCATTTTCTTGATATGTAATGATGTATAAAAACTGCAAAGAAATCACATCTGTTAATTTTTGGAGAAATAAGGTGTAGCTTGGGTTCTTCTTAACTTAGCTGGAGTACAAGGCTCTACATGCCACGTCTGATCTCTTACGTTTTAAATATGGAGTTTCTCTTTTTGGGCCAAAAAAAAAAACACAAAAACCTGAAGCATTTCCCTTTACCGACTCAGGGGATACCGTGATTTCATGATTTATTTACATTTAGGGGGCAGCTCACAATGAGCCATTTACTGCTCATCTTAGCCCCCTCCTCCACAAGTCTTCGAGTTCACAGTTAAAACAATACATTAACCAATGTTAAATTTTAAATCTCATGAGTTTCTCTCTCCTACTCCATCCCATCCTAAGATTAAAAAAAAAAAAAACACAACAACACAACTATTCTTTTACATTTAAAAGTGAACATTGGCTACTGAAGAATGATTTAAAGACTGAGAAAATTTTTAATAATAAATCGTAACCTTCTCATGTTATGTTTTTGTTATGTTAAGGGGAAAAAATCAATAAGGAAAAATTTAATTCTGATAAAGATACTCTTGGATCTTTGAAAACAACTGCTGTCCTTTTAACTAAAACATTTGAGCAGCTTCAAAGACTATGTATTTCTTCTGATCTTGGAGCTGTGTGACTGGTAGCAAGAAAGAAAAAAAAATCTTATTCTACATACAAGTGGATTGCTTAACAAGTCTGCACAGACACGTACTTGTTTGTACAATAGAGATAAAAATTCCTGTATAAAAATAATTCAGCTGCTGACAGCAGGCATTGTTGTTGGACCTGTCTTTTGTGCCTGTCCCAGCTCTGGGCCCCCTCTCCCCCTCTATCTGCTTGGGACAGCTTGCTGCCTATAGACTCCTGACCAGAAGTTAATTGCTATACATTAAATATATAGGTATTGTATCTAAAGAGGAATATCTTGAGCCTTCCTATATGCATTCCACTCTACTTTCTGATGTGATTGCAGTACCGCCAGCAAGAGGGTGGCAGGCAAACGCTCTAATAGGGAAAATGACTTGAAGGCAGTTAAGGGAAATTTGGCCTTCAGGTCCCATTTGCTCTGCAGTGTAGCATCAGTTTCTAAACTTTTGTTTTTAATCTAATTCTGATTTACTCTGTCACATCCCATATCAACCCTCATTGAACTCTACTCATGTAGAGTAACATTAGTGTCAAAGGGAATTGGTCAGGACTGTGGACCTGTGGCTCATACAGATGGTTGTGGATGTGAGTTACACACAGCTCTGTGTCGTTTTCTTTCTAATAAACGTCAAAATGGGGCACATTTCTGAGCACGGGCCGTGGATAAGAGAGCCAAGGAATGAGGGATAGTACCTGGATTTTTTTTTTTACCCCCTTCTCCCTTCTCTTTCCCACTTCCTTGGGATACCTGCATTTCAGGTAGTAAGATCGACTTTAGGAAAACATCTGAGGCTGGGGGTTGTGGGGTGGGGATGGGGGGAGAGTGGCAGAAAGAAGTTACTCGTATATTTTCAGTACGGGTTCAAACACAGTCACCAAAGCAGAGTCTTCTGGGTCCAGGAGCGGAGCAGTATGCACGGGCACGTGGGCTTTTCAGAGCTGTTTGTTCCCAGTCAGACTTGTACGCCAGCCGAGCTGGGACTTAACATGGGCTTTTCCCGGGGCTGGGTGTATGGGATGGGGCCCTAGGAGGCATTCACTGGGAATTCTCTCACAAGAATTTCTTAAATACCATGAGGTGAATA